>NW_017729002.1:22323319-22331801 GCF_001723915.1 Gavialis gangeticus
CTTACCCACAATCTGCCTCCCCTCCCCCTGCTGCAATTTCTCCAGGTAAGAGGACTCAACTAACAACCTCTATTTGTGCCCCTGACCAGGGGGCATGGTTACCAAGATGAAAGCCAGACTGCTACAGGGGAAGGGTGGCTCGCTGCCTGGGAGCAGATGCACATTTGGCAGGGTTGGATCCTCAACCAATGGGCAAGGAGGCAGTTCTCGTGGCCTCACTGGTGCTGTGCCCACTCCTACCCACTGAGATTCTGGCCTGATATTTTTTCAGAGTAGAGAGTATTAAAGAAAGAGGTGGAGATGTAACAGAACACAATCAAAAAACCTCCTTTGTCTTGCAAGATACGGGACAGACAGACTCTTCAGTATGTGGCCCCCTTTGTGCAGCTTATGGAACACCTGCACTGTCCCCTGGACAAGAAGGTGGCCCTGGAGAGTGATCCCAGGCCCTTCTTCATGGGGTGGCACAGATCTCTCTGTCTGCGTGTATGTTGCTCTGGATCTTCTAGGTCATTAAGTTCAGGCTCAGGAGAGAGACAGGCCACGCTAGCACCATTATGCCAAATACCTACCCAACAGTTAGTAACCAGCAGTGGTAACTGCTAGCCAAGGAAATGGAATTTCACAGCTGTGACCAGCAGGAGATGACAAATAAAGGTAAAGAACAAGTCATGTCTGTTGCAGCTGCTCTTCACTATTCTTTGACAAATCTTTCCAGTGTCTTTCTCCAGGACTTTCCTGGAGCTGAAGTTGCTTTAGGCTGGTGTCAAAAATAGAGCTCATGTAGGTAAATTAGCCAAACCAGGTGCCAGCTCTACCTGATTACATGGTACCCAAGGACTGAGACAGGGGAACCAGGGCTCAGAGCTCTTGTACATTAGCTTTACATTACTAGGTCTAAATACCCCCTACCCTGCAAGCTGCTGTTTTCCATGGAAAGTTCAGCTTGTTAACTTTGGCTGCAACTTGGCACTATTTTTAGGTGCTTTAAAAACACCCTGGGAGGTGCCTGACTATATTATACTGGGAAAGTTACTGACTCTTATGGAGGGGAGAAATGGTAAAGAAGATAAAAACTGAATAAACAGTATGCTCAGCTTCAACTAGATTCCATATAGGCATTGCACTAATGTGCACCAATATGATCTAATAAACACACACACACACTCAACAGGCCAGTCTAATTTATGCCTTGGCAGCATTACACCATTCTGGCACTGTAAAGAAGCTTTAAAATGAGTATCACTGTTATTTCTACTGACTGCCAGAACAGTATACAGCCATCTTAACCTGAATAGACCCACCATATATATATTATTTATATGTACATTAGCAATGTCAATGCACAATACTGTATTACACAGGCAACCCACATTGCACACACACTTCCAGATCCAGACCCAAAATGTAGTACTCTCTGTATTATTTACACACAGGCATTATTATACAGTTCATGCCAAAAACTATGTTAATGCAGCTGTATTAAGTCTACCCCTCTACCAAGCCAGAATGTGTTATTGATGCAACCTTAATTCAGCCTCCTTACTCCTGTGCATTATGATACAGCCTTTAAATACACAAATTAATTTCCACAGAAACCCTGCCTCATTCAATGTGCAGGATGTCCTGTGCCCAATTCATGAGCTGCTATTCAATGAGCTGTGTTCTCATCAGTGACCAAAGCACAGTCCATGCCTCACACTATTCAAACCCTGTTCTAAGGACAGAGTCAGTCATTCCTTCTTGAACTTTTCTATGGTGCTCTCATAACAGTATCTGAGTACTTAAGAAATATTAATAAATTTACTGGCATACTGCTCCTATGAGGTAAAAAGGCATTATCCCCTTTTTTACAGATAGAAAGCTGAGAGACAGAGATCAAGGTCAAAATATGTAGTTATTTCGGGTGCCCAGATTGCGAAACCAAGACCCTGATTTTTCACAGCAGTTAGTATTATATGGCACTTTATATGGCAATAGCACAGCTACCGTTCTTTAACTGCAATTATGACTGCTTGACGAGTCTGTACATAAGACCCCCAGGTCTCCAGTCAGGCACCTAGACACTGTGCAACACACAAATTGCAGCTGCTGGTGAGAAGCTTGAGTGACTTGCCTCATCTCATGCTGGATCTCTGGCAGAGACTGAACTAGAAACTAATTCTTGACGGTACATTCAACTGCAGAAGCTGTGTTCTCTGTCCCTGCAGTCCCCTGCCTCATTCATGGGGCACACATTTCAACTTCTGCCACAAAAGTGTTCCAGACAAACAAAAAACTTTGTCAAAGCATACACACAAGGGAAAGAATTGCAGTGGCGATCTTAATGTAGGCAACTCTTAATTTTTCACTGCTTGACTTTGCAATTTTAGTATTGTTCTTTTGGCAAAGATTTTTGTATATAATATCCTTTTAAAAGCAAACAATAACAATCCCATCAAGTTGCATTGTACTGACACTACATTAGGTCATCAGCAGGGCTGGAGCCTTCACAGACATGTCACAGACCTCTACTGATTGAGCTATTGGAAAACATGAAAGAGGTAGTAAATAGGTGGCCATCCTCTCTGTGAACCATTATTCTAGGGCAGAGATGGGCAAAATGTGGCCTGCTAGGCCATTCTACCTGGCCTGCAGGGCCCCTAAAAAATTTAGAAAATGAATACTTATCTGCCCCTGGCTGCCTGTCATGCGGCCCTTGATGGCTTGCCAAAACTCAGTAAGTGGCCCTCTGCCCAAAATAATTGCCTGCCTCTGTTCTAGGAGAATGGGATGATGGGATGCATCACTAATATCTTGACAACGTTTGCTGATGGCAGTTGAATGGTGAAGCTCAGAGAACTGAGTTCCACATCAGTCTTGGGAAAGCTGTTAATTGGAAAAGAGTTTTCTCATTTCCCTTAACCTTCAACCTTCTGCCTCCTCCACTCCAACCAGTACCTGCCCCAGTCCCATCTCTGTGCAACCCTAGGTTCTATACTGTGATTCTGTTCTTGTTTTTAGCCAGTCCCAAGCTCTACTCTGCAGGCTTCTGATCCTAATCTGCATCTCTTTGCCCAGCAAGATGTAATGCATTTACCTAAAGGCAACTCCTGAAGTACAGAGCATTACAGTGAGTGCAAATGTTGCTGGTGCCCGCATTAATACCCCTCCCCCACATGCTGTCAGAGTGGTCCAAAGCATAAATGGGAATCACACTATAAGCTCCACAGCCAACCTGGAAGGTCTGACCCAGCAAAACTGCCCCAAGTGTCAGTACTTTCCACATTCCACAGGGATTCTACTTACTTGAGGGGATTGCAAAGGGTGGCACCGAGGCCTGAGGGGGTCCCCAGCCTTTCATGTTGTAGGCAGACACCTGGACATAGTATGCTGTGCCCTGCAGGGAACAGGAAAACAACAGAGAGTAAATGTGAGTGGGAAGTCTCACAGTTCATCATTAACAGCCAGGAACATTCCCTTCACCTGGAGCATGTCTCCATGTTAGCCCAACATTCCTCCTTCTGGGAGCCCACAAGGCCCAATGACCCACATAACTTGCAGCAATCCACGTTCACAGTAAGTAACTGCAGCAAGGTCACTGGCCTGTGGTTTGTGCAGCACTTTTGTGGATGGGGCACCTCTTCCTTCTCTTTTCCAAAGATAAAAAGAACAATGCTTTCAGTGCTTCTGAAACTGGGACGGCGATGGCCCTGGTCACAGGGCCAGATTTTCAAAGGTCTTTAGATGTCAACAGTGATGACAGGCACTTAGAGCACTTTTACACATGCTCTGGGTGTGGGGTGGGGTGCTTCAATTAGAGTGGCTTTGAGAGCTGCTATAATTAAAGCAACACAGTGTCTTGTGTATCAGTGGCCCCCATGCTTCAAAATGGTGGCGGGGGTGCTTGAACTAAAGATTTTTTGACAAGCTTTAGTTCAAGCATCCCCACCACCCTTTTGAAGTGCAGAGATACTGATACATGAGATGCGGCAGGCTGCAGAAACATGGTAATTACCGGTGATCCCAATTTTCCATCATCTGCAAAACCCAGATTTTCTTATTTTAAGGAGAAAAACCCAGATTTTCTCCTTTAAAGGAGAAAAATGCAGGAAATGGTGGGTTTTCCATATAGACTGGCAGAGTTCCAGCCTGCATGTGGCTGGGGGAGCAGGAGGAGGACAGTCAGGCAGGGGAGAACGTATGCATGTGCACATGCACATATGCACATGGCTGCTACACAGCCTAGAGAGTAGCTCCCACCAGTAAGTCAAGGTGAGGGGGTGGAATTGAGGCCCCTACAGTGAGGGAGGGAGAGAATTAGGTAGGGCTGGGGCTGGTGCCCAGCTGGGGTGGTGCATGGCACTTAGGGCCATGCGCGGCTGCAGGGCCCTGGCAGGGAGTGGCACAGGGCCGAGGGCGGCTTGTCTGTGGGGTGGAGCTGGCTCCCCACTACTGTGTGCGCTCCTAGGAGGGGGGCATGTGTCCGCCAGATTTGTGCATGGAGCAGAGGCAGGTGTGGGCTGCCCCCTATGGGCCTTGGGCTCCCCACCCCTCCCCCCAGGGCCTCTGCAACTCAGCGGGCAGGACCCAGTGCAGCAGGGCAGAGCAGGGCGGGGAAGTTCAGTGCCACTACCATGAGCCCTGTGCTGCCATGGCAAGGTGCCCCCTGCTCACCCGGCAGCAGCAGGAGCAGAGGCACAGAGTTGTGACCCTTGCTACTGCTGGGCAGGCACAGGACACCTCACTATGGAGATGCGAGGCTCCCAGAGGCAGCATGAGCCTCCCTGCCCAGCCCCTCTCTGCCCTGCCATGCTGGGTCTCACCCACTGGGCCGTGGAAGCCCAGAGCAGGGCAGCTGGGTGAGGAGCGTGAGCCCGCAGTGGACAGCTTGCACCTGCCCCACCTCCATTGGCTCTGCTCTGGCTGTACCATCCATGTGGGAGGGGAAACCGGGCTTCACACTCCAGTCCACTGCAGCAACCATCACCTTCCCTGGGCAGTAGCTGGGTCTCGGGCACTGCTGCAGGGGCAGGACACTGCAGACCCAGGTCTCTGGCTCCATAGCCCTGGCAGCTAGGGGGGGAGGGGGAAAGGAGGAGGGTTGTGGGTGGGGAGTGAGAGGCAATGGCATGGATAAGGCACCAGCATATCAGGGCTGCTCAGCACCACAAAGCAGTGGGTGGGGAAAGCCACAACCGGATTTGCATCCTGGTGAGCAAAGGGGCAGGGGCAGCTCTGATTTTCCATGATAGAAAACTGAAAATCAAATGCCAAAATGTATATGTATTTAGAATTTATTTTATTATAGTGATTGAGACACTGGTATGCTTCCAAATTGCTTTAAAATTGTAAATATATCAGTAAAACACTGTGTTCAATTGATACCTATGTATATAGTGGTGTTTCATTTTAATTGTGGATTTGGTGAGTTTAAATCAGAATCTGTGATTTTTATCAGAGAAACTACAACTTTTAAACAGAGAAAAACAGGATCCATGGTTCCAGCAGACTCAATTAATCGAGTCTGCTCTGACATGCTGTAATTACAGCGTATCGGAGCTGCCTCTGTGCTCGTGTACAGGCACCCTTAGTGTCCATTTCTTTCCTGATCATCTAGGTATCCAGATTTGGTCATCTACATGACAAACTTGTCTGTCTAAGTGCCAAAAATGCTGCTTACACACAGGATGGCATTCTATTCCTGAGTGTGTAGACCTATGCAGGTGGATGTGTGACTGCAGTGACGAAGACTGGGCACGTGAAGTAACAGCTGGGTCACACCACTGTGGATGTGTAGCAGCCTTAGATTTCCAGAACTGGAGTTGGCCAGGACCCATAACTACCAGACTTAGCCACAGGAATGCAGAAATGTGTATTTTGAGCACTCACCTGGGAAGCTGGATGGCCTGGGTTCTAGGCCCCCTTGCCCAGAGTGGGTTTGAACCCGGGTGTCTCTGACTTCCTACCACAGTGCTCCATTCACCATGACATAGATCAGCCATTATCCAGTCCCTCCTCTGGTGCTCCTTATCAAGCGGAGCCACTAACACAGCTATTGGAAAAAAACGGATGGAGCCCAGTGCGAGAGGGAAGTTTCTGCCTCATTGGGAGGAAGGGCTCAGGCAAGAACAATGGTTTCCAGTCTTCTAGGTCAGCAGCTACCTCATTTAGCCAAATATCCTCTAGCTCAGGGGTGGGCAAAATGTAGCCCACAGGCCGGATGTGGCCTGCCAAGCCGTTCTATCCAACCCATGGGGCTCCCAAAAAATTCAGAAAATTAATGTTAATCTGCCCTGGGCCTCGATGGCTTGCCAAAACTCAGTAAGGGCCCTCCGCCCAAAATAATTGCCCGCCCCTGCTCTAGCTTGTGCTCTTTTTCCTTACTCCACATACCGCCCCCATCTCGCAGCTGCCCAGGGGGCCAGTTTCAAAATAATCACGTGGGAAGGGCATGAAACATTGCTGACTCTGGTGTGGTGGTTAGATCATTGTGCTGGGAAGTCAGAGACCCAGTTCAGACCTTCTCCGAGTGCCCTGTTGGAATGTCAACATCCCATCCTCCTTCCTGCCCAGATCCATACACCACCCTGCCCTGGAGCTTTAGTCTTGCATCTTCTACCTAACTCAGACAGTTGCTGTCCAGGTTTTCCTGCAGTGCCTGCCCCATGCCCCCATCTGACTCGGTAGGTGCATCCCAACACTGGTGTGCATCTTCTCTTGGTATTCTGAGTCCAGCAGGCTGTATGCAGCAGAGGGGATCAATCACATGGGGTTATAAGTGATTTTGGAAGATGATCAGCTTTCCCAGGGCTCCCTAGCAGTGACCTTCTCCCTTGTCTCATGTGCACTCTAGGGAAAGTGAAAAACCAACCTGCTAGAGGGGAAAGGAAGACACAATAACTTAGTATATGCCAGTTTATCTTACAGTTACCTTTAGATCCTTCTCAGCCCCTGCATCTTACTTTGGCTCCTCTAGCTGAGTCTCAATCTCTTACTGGGAAGTTTCTTCCAACAAGAAAGGTTTCTTCCAATCAGTGAGGAGCCCTTCCCACATTCCCTGCATGCCAGCTAAGGAGTCCCTAGAGCAGTGGTCTCCAAGCTTTTTAAGTAGGAGATCACTTTTGGAATTTAAAAGCTACCCAACATCTACTGCCACTCCCTCCCCTCCTCCCCCACCCAGCAGGTAAGTCTGTGGGAAGGGAAGGGGGGGTCAGATCAAGACAGGGAGAAAAAATTATTTGGAGGCATGTCCCCCCAGCAGGTTAGAGGAAAAGGTGGGGGGAGGAGAAAGGGCTGTGGGAGGGGGGACAGGACAGATCGAGGTACCAGCCCTAGCCCCACTCCTTCCCTCAGCACTGGGGCCTCGATCTGCCTCCCCACCAATGGCAGTGAGGGAGGGAGTGCAGCAGGAGCAGGGGGAGACCTTGCAGTTGGGGTGTGGCAGGACAGAGCCTCAAGGGGCTCAACTGGGGGGGCTCAGGGAAGTGGAGGGGACACACCCCAGGAGGGCACAGGGGGAGTGTGCCCCTGAATCTGCATGTGGGGTGGGGCAGGATGCAGCTGCGGGTTTGGGCCGGGCTGTTCCTGGCAGAGGGGCTGGTCTATGCTATGCTTGGGCTGGGCAGCAGCAGAAGCGGTGCAGGGAGCAGGGGTGCAGCCACCCTAAAATTTGCTGTAGCCCCCACCAACCCCTGCTCCCAGCACTGCTGCTGCCTGCCCCGAGTGCACTGCAAGCCAGCCCCCTCACCGGGAACAGCCCGGCACAGCCTTCCCCCTCCCCACTCCACCAAGGGCATGGGGGCCGTGTGCCCAGGATCTGCATAGGGCGGGGTGGGGTGGCTGCTGCTGCAGGCTGGGGCTTAGAAGCTGTGCTGGGCAGTTCCTAGCAGAGGCTGGCCTGTGCTGTGCTTGGGTTGGGAGGCGGCAGCACTAGGAGTAGGGGTCAGTGGGGCTACAGTGAATTTTTGTGTGGCTGCAGCCCCGCTCCCAGCGATGCTGCCACCACTGCCTGGCCCAAGTGCAGCACAGGCCGGCCCCCTGCCAGGAACAGCCCAGCCCCAGTCCACAGCTGCAGCCTGCCCCACCCTGCATGCAGAGCCCCAGGCATGTGTCTCCCATGCCCTCCCAGGGTGCATGCCCCCCCACCCCCACACACCCCCTGGACAAGCCACTCACAGCTCCATCCTGCACCCCACCCCAGCTGTGCAGGGCCTGCCCCTGCTCCACTCCCTCTCTCACCACTGTGGGGGGCAGATCGAGGCCCCAGTGATGAGAGAGGGAGAGGGACACAGGCAGGAGCAGGGGCTGGGATGAGTGGGGCCCCAGGTAGGGCAGGTGGTGGGACAAGCGGAGGCCCAGGGGACACATGCCTCCTGATCTGTGTGCGGGCGGAGGCAGCTGCCGCTGAGCACTGGGCTTTGCTCCCTGCTGCACCTGCGCCATGCCTCGTGCCCACCTGGGGGGGGATGCACGTGGCACTGCGTAGCTCCTGGGGCAATGG
>NW_017729002.1:22336801-22342621 GCF_001723915.1 Gavialis gangeticus
TTGCTGTTACTGCAGCCACCCACACTGCCCCGTGTTTGGGGGTGAGGCACGTGCCTCCACGCTCTGTGTGTGGTGGAGGCAGCTGCCACTGTGGGCTGGGCTTTGAGTCTCGAGCCCTGCTGCAGCTGTCCCAGGAGCAGTCGGATGCCATGTGCATCCCATTGCTGGGCTGAGCTGCGTCTGCACGTGGCCAGCTGCAATGGGGCTCGAGGCGCAGTGGCAGCCACCTCTGCCCCACATAGAGATGGGGGGGCACGTGCCCCCAGAGCCTCTCCCCTGGTGCTCCCAGGAGATGGGGGGGGCACATGTCCCAGGCTCCATTCCTCCCACCACCCCGGCAGGGCTGGGGCCCCAGTTACCTTCCCCTGCTCCTGGCTGGGCCACACTGTCCCTCCCTCACCCTCAATCTGGCCCCCACTGTTTCCCTCCCCAAAACTGACCTGCTGGGCTGGGGAGGGGGGTGTG
Source organism: Gavialis gangeticus (assembly GCF_001723915.1). Taxonomy (NCBI): domain Eukaryota; kingdom Metazoa; phylum Chordata; order Crocodylia; family Gavialidae; genus Gavialis; species Gavialis gangeticus. Next base: position 22,337,267 of record NW_017729002.1, read on the forward strand.
CACACATACCCAGCCCCCCAGGATCAACTAAAAGAGGCTCCAAGATGGACTGGTCAATCAGGATTGACCAGTTGGGGACAACTGCCCTAGAGTCTTTCTGCCTCCTGAGGCCTGCTCCAGCTAGGAATGCTGTGCACTGGCTGGGGTGTGGGTAGGAGACCTTGGGGCATAGGCTTCAAGCAACAGCCCCATCTTCCACAGACAAAACCTGCTGTCAAGCAAAGCACTTGCGCACAAGACCCAGCTCCTGTTCATGCTCTTGGAACTGATCCACAGCACAATGGGAAGGAGACAGCTGACAGGCAGCGCGGGCCCTGCAGTTCTCAGAGAGATAAAACAGCAGGAAGCCCTGGCCCAAACCAGTCCATGACCTTACTAAGCTCTCAGCATTGGAAACAGAGGCTGAATCTCATCTCCAATTAGCTACGGAACTGGTGAGAGGGTTTGATCTTTGCAGGTGGCAGTGGAACTAGCCCCTGATTTATGGGCTAGGGGGAGCATGGATGGAGACAGGAGCAGAGTGGGGGACAGGATAAATCAGATGCTCAGTGAATGAACCTATTTTCCCTCTTGCCTGAGAAAGCCATGTACATCCTGCAGGCCCGGAGATTCCCTTCTCCCTGTGCCCTCCCCTGCAAAGGCAGTCAACGCTGTGCAGCTGAGGACAGACGCCACCCTCCTGTCTCACAAAGACTGATCTTCTCATGGGGATTTGGAGCCATACAGAAAATGTCATGCACAGAGTGATGATGGCGACTGCCCTCTCTCCAGTGTACCAAGATGAGCCATGCCTTCCTTCTGGGTGTGATTTAGAGCAGGATACATCACCTCCAACAATCTGTAATTTGCATAGTAAACACCAAAAGGTAGGCCCAGGACTTGGGTAGAAGGGGTCACAGTATTCAGGGCACTCCCTGATCCAGAGCCCTGTCCTTACAATAAGGGTGGTTGCATGGATATCCAGGGGAAAACTTGACCCTGAGAGCACCCTGGCTGCCCTGGCCATGCCCCCTTCTTGAACAGTACTACCCCTTATCTGACAACCAAAAGCCTTCTAGGGTTATGGAGCTGGCAACACTTTTTGCATTATTATGATCTTTGCAGAGTCTGAGGCCTTTCCAGGGACTGTATTGGCTTATCACAGAAGAGAACACAGGTTAAGCCAACCAGTGTTGGCTTACAGGTTCAACACAGTTGCAATTACCTACAGCATCAGGGGGCCTGAACTTAGCCCTGGGCTAGGTTGTGCCCAGAATACAATCTTCCCTTGGTATTCTGAGTCCCTAAGCCTATATGCAGCAGAAGGCATCAATCACATGAAGTTACAAGTGATTTTGGAAGATGGGCTGAACCTAGCCCTAGGCTATCAGTGTGTTAATCTGGAAGTGATGGGGAACACAGAAGCCAAAGTGGTCCCAGGATGGAATAATGATCTTCCTGGCACACACTGCCACAGGGTCTACTCCTCTGCCCTGCAACTAGCCATGCCAAGCTGGGAACATCACTGTGTGTTCACAGCATGAGCACACACGTGTCCAAGACTGTGTGATCCTGTTTCTTATCTTTTTAGCACTCCTTTGACTTTGCCTTTGCCTTGTCTCTCTGTAAGAGGCACTATGAACATGTATAGCTGCAGACAGAGGTCTAGACTCATTATTTGTAGATACTCTTGCCCATGGCAACCAGATGGAGGGGAATCAGAGATATGAGTGCCCAGATCTGAGCCCAGCATTCAAGACCACCTGCTGGCCTCTCCCTGGAAAATGTGGCCCCAAACTGAACACCAAACTGCTTTGTGCAGGATGCTGATAGAAGGCACCTGTCACACCACTACTTGGGGCTGTAGGCAGCTCCCTGGCTCAAGACCTGGCCCTGGATGCTGTGGCATTTCCCCCCCCACAGCTTGCATGGTTTGGAGCAGCAATGCTTCCCCTCCTCCCTGAGATTCATTTTGGATAAAATTCACCTCAGTACTGAGCTCTGCACCTGGATGAATATCACTCTTAGTGGACACCAGCCGTGGGTGTGGGTGCAGTGGGACAAGGGTGTGGCAATGCCAGCTGAAGAAAAGGCAATGGCTCTGCTGAGCTGTCCTCACATAACTCTGGCACTGCTTCCCTTTGGGCAGAAGATCACTGCTGAGGGGCTTGGCCTGAGGACTGGCTTCTGTCTGTCCCCCTGACAGAGCCATGGCCCAGAGACAGAGAGAAGGTGGTGCCACATGAACTCACCGACACCAGCCCCCGGATGGTGAAGTGCAGGTTCCTCAGCTTGTCGATCACAGCCTCCCCCAGAGGCGGGGAGAAGGTTGGGGAGCAGCTCCACTCCACTGCAAACAAAACAAGCGCAATGGCATTGTTGGTAATTGGGAGGCTTTAATCAACAAGGGGAGGGCTGTAGTGCTTGACAGGCTGACAGAGCTAGAGTAGAGCGCTAGGTTGCTAGGGATGGCACAGCTGCTGCAGAGGGTTGACACTGAAACCAAAGAACTGGATACTGCAAGACTGGATGTGTATGCTAGAAAACATGTCTGAGAACAGGCCCCATGGTGCTGGGGAAGAAGGGGTGAACTGGAATGAGAGATGACTGCATGAAGAACCCCCAATCCCCACACAAATGCAGGAGTCCCATGACCAGGGCTGCTACTCAACTGTGTTTCTTGCCATAGCAGACACAGTGCTGTCATGGAAAAAGATGAACAGGCAGACGGGCAGAACAGACAGATGAGCCTGGAAAGAAAAAGAGACAGACAGATGGACCAGACAAAGGCAAATGCAAGAGACAGAGAGTGAGGAACAGACCAAGTAGACTGTCAGGATTTGTTGTGCCTTGTAAAGGAAAATTCTTGTGAAAGCCAAAGATACTACAGGACATGCTGGATTTAGATGGAAGGGTGGGCAATGGCTTTGTAGGGGCAGGTGCTAGTGCCGAATGAACCTCATTCCTGTGGGATCCAGGCATCAGTCTGGAGAAAAGACTGGATCATAATGCTCGGCTCTGGACCAAACTGGTCCCCGGGTCTGGGGAAACCCTGAATAAGCTTGTGGAGAGACGGGACCAACTGCAAAGTTCAGATATGCAGAGAAACTTTATGAGGTTTCCAGGTGTCCAGGTCCTGAACTGGACCACTCCTGAACTGGAATCCAAGACAGCCCCACCAGATGGTCTTGACAACATATCTACAGATGGAGAATCATACTTTTTGGCCAGTATCTAACATGACAACATACAAGGCCACCAAGGAAAGTCCTGGAGAAATTGTATCCCTTATCAAAAGCTGTCAAAGAAACAGAGAAAAAAGAGAATCTATAACTCCCTGCAACAGACAGACTCGCTAGGCTGCCATGGACTCACATGAGTTCTACCATCACAATGCCTAGCTTTTTCTGCCACCACAATGCCTAGTGGTATTGAACCACTTGAGTCTCACCACCATTGACAGAGGGGGAAACAAGCCTGGAGAAGGGAAATGACTCAGCTGGAGTCACAGTCATTGGTTGGGCTAGGAACTGCAGGCTTTGACTGGCACCCTCTGCTCTAGGCCAGGCCTCCTTCCTACTCCTGGGAGAAGCTTGCCTTCTATGCCTGGCCCCACATACTCTATACCACGTGCTCTGAGACCCTTACCTTTGTACTTGGTGACGACTGCTGAGTTCACACTGAGGGGCTCCCAGAAGGTAACCTGCACAGAAGTGCTACTGGCCACGGAGAGGTGAACGTTAGCTGGTGGGTCTGGCACACCTGAGGATAGAAAGCACAGAAGCAGGTACAGGAATGTTTGGTTATAGGGAGCCAAGGTGGCAGGAAGCATTGTGGGGCAGGTGTCAATCCTCTTGTGGGCATCATCACTTACCCCAGCCCATTCCCCACTGTGCCACTTCCTCATAGTTGGGCACCTGTCCCACTTCCCATGCCATACACAGGCTCTACGGAAACTCACGTGCATGCTCGAACCCAGCTTTCATGCGCTTGTACAGCCGGTAGCGCCATTCCCAGGCCTTCAGCTGCTTCTCCTTCTCAGAGCAGTCGGTGTTGGGGGCTTCGTTCACCACTTGAGCCGTGAGCTCATTCACTCGCTGTTCTGCCTCCCGCACCAGCGTTGACAGGTGAAGGGCACGGCTCTCCAAGCTCATGACTGGGGGTGGACCATGGGAATCATGTAGACACCATGAGCAGGAAAGCAAGGGGAAAAGAAGACAGGGCAGTTAGGTACGGCAGATGTTACACAGTCCCCCATCAGCCCCAGATTCTATGCTGTGCCTTATGCCCTGATCTCTCCTATCCAGTGGTACCTCAGTCGTCAGGAACCCTGCCTGTTTTCCTTCCTCCCAGCAGCATCATAGGGGGCTAGCAATGACTCATAATGAAAAAATGATCCCAGGTGAAGCAGGACTGAGTCCCTGCTCCCATGTATAGAACTGATGCGAGTGGGCTTTCATGACGGTTTGGGAGAGGTGGATTCTTCCAAGACAGGACACAGAGCTGCACCATAGCCACTACTGCAAGTCCTCAATCAGAAGATCCATGTAGTGACAGACCTCCTGGCTGGGCCCTATTCCCTATCCTTGCCCCTTGGTGTAGTGCTGCTCCTTGGGGCTCAATGCAAGCAATCCCCTATTGGTACTGCCATCATCTTTCATCACAGTGGCCACCACAGCCTTCCCACAGGCTGTAGAAGTTGGCTGCTGAATCCAAAGTAAACCTTTTCAGAGCATGGAAGTTTCTGTCTGTTCTCATGCATTTGCCATTTGTGAGGACAGGTAACTCTGAGACAGCTCCTCCAACCATTAGGACAGAAATGATCAGCTCAGGCACCTGAACAGCACTGATCTGTTCCCCAGACCTCAAGGTTTGTCCATTTCTAACCACTATGTCAGTCCTGGACTATCCCACACTCCAGGATAAATGGCAGTCACTTTGTCTGTTTGAATAATTGTAACAAATCTTCCTCTTTCCAACCCTAGAATACAGAGACAGCCCCCTTTCTTGCTGCTTGGTGTCATCTATAAAGCCGAACAGATTATTTTGGTTAGAGTCCAACCTGCTTTCAGTCCTCCCACCTGTGCGAGTGACTTAGTTAAAGTGGCACTGGTGGCTGGCCCTTGATATAGGGGTGACAATCTTGTAGTAAAGGGGTACTCATCAGTGAGTCTGTAGATGACTGAGGAGGCTGATCTGAGATCTGTATGTTCAACTGCATATGTGGCAGATAGTTTCATAGTAGCTAGGGTCAGGAGGGACCTGAACAGATCATCTAGCCTGACCCCCTTCCACTGGCAGGAATGAATGCTGGGTTCACAAGACCCCAGACAGGTGATCATCCAACCTCCTCTTGAATTTGCCCAAGGTAGGGGC
>NW_017729002.1:22343672-22345525 GCF_001723915.1 Gavialis gangeticus
TAAGCTCATTGAAGTTGGCCCTTCTGAAGTCAAGGGCATTAGCCTTGATGTAAGCCCTTGACACCCTGCGTTGGATAGTGAAATCCAGGCGGTGATGATCACTATTGCCCAGGAGGTCAAGGACCTGCAGTCCCCTCACCAGGTCATCCCCCATGGTCAGGATCAGGTCCAGCAAGGTGTTACCCCTAGTGGGGCTGTGCACTTCCTGGATAAGGTGAAGGTTCTGAAATACAGCCAGGAACCTACGCGAGTGGTCAGACCTGGCTGTCTGCTCCTCCCAGCAAATGTCTGGGTAGTTGACCGCTCTGGTTAGGTCAAGTTCTGGGAGGAGGGGGGAACTGTGGTGATGTTGGGTCACAGCTCTTTATTTTTGTTGCTTTTGTCTACCTGCCTCCATAGTGAGGCAAGTTTGTTCAAAATGAGTGGTTACCTGTTGTGTATCACAGTGCCATCAGGGATTATTCAGTGCTCGAGTCTCCCAGATACTGATGTTAAAATTACATTTGACCATCAGTGGGCACGTCTACACATGCTATTAGCACAGAGCAATAAATTCCGGTGCATATTGCACAATGACCGCAGCACACTGAGCTGGGTCAGAGGATTTTCCAAAGACATCACTGATGGTAAACCTGCAAAGTTTACAAGTATTTCTGATAGGTCATCTAAGTTTTACACCTATACAACAGGGTAGGGATGACAGCAGCCTGGTAGACAAGACGTTTAGTTTGGGACCTATGTCATGATCATTGAAGACATGATTTCAGAGACATCCAAAGGCAGAATTGGTAGATTTTATTCAGTGTTGACTTTGTCATCTATTATACTTTTTTGGGAAAGGTGGCTACCCAGCTAAGGGAAATGCTCAACATTCTCCAAGAATTGCCCTCTAACTGTAGTATGCAGAGGAGCATCTGGTTGGTTTGGGGTGGTTTGGTATAGTACCTTGGTTTTCATGAAGTTGACAGAGAGTCCAAACACTCTATATGCTTACCAGAAGCAATCAAGAGCAATCTGGAGTTCTTCAACTGATTTCATAGTTTTCTAGGGTCAGAAGGGACCTATTAGATCATTGAGTCTGACCCCCTGCTCTGGGCAGGAAAGAGTCAAGTGACCCCAGCCAGGCGCTTGTCTAATTTCCTTTTAAACACCTCCAAGGTAGGGGAAAACACCACCTCCCTTGGAAGCCTATTTAATATTTTGACAACCCTCACCATAAAGAATTTCTTCCTGATGTCCAATCTAAATCTGCTCTTTCAGTTTATGGCCATTGTTTCTAATAACAAGGGCCTGAGTGGGCATGCACAACACAATCATCAGTGTACTGGTGATCAGTAATGGAAGTGTTGGTTATCTTGCATTTGGAACATAACCAGTTCATATTAAAGAGATTCCTATCCATGTAATATTTCATAGATTTCATAGATTTCATAGACATTTGGGCTGGAAGGGACCCCAGAGGATCAGAGTCCAGCCCCCTGCCCCAGGGCCAGGAAGTCAGCAGGGATCATAGGACCCCAGCAAGATAAGCATCCAAATGTGTTTTGAAGGCGTTCAAAGTGAGCGCTTGAACCGCCTCAGGTGGCAGTCTGTTCCAAACCTTGGGGGCTCGGACAGTGAAGTTCTTTCTTATATCCAGCCTGAACCGGTCACAGTGGAGTTTGTGACCGTTCGATCTTGTCATCCCTTGGGGTGCTCTGGTGAACAGATGTTCCCCCAGATCCTGATGAGCACCCCTGATAAGCTTATAGGTAGCCACCAGATCACCCCTGAGCCTGTGCTTTTCCAGGCTGAATAGCCCCATTGCTCTCAGCCTCTTATCATAAGGTCTGTTTTCCTGACCTCTGATCATG
>NW_017729002.1:22345733-22357975 GCF_001723915.1 Gavialis gangeticus
GATCTGCTTGAGAAGTATCTATGGATGCAAGCCAGCGTTTTGCTCACTTTACTAGCAGCAGCATCACACTGAAGGCTCATGTTCATCTTGTGGTCAACCATGACCCCCAAGTCCCTTTCATCTGTAGTGCTAACCAGCGTAGCACTACCGAGCCTATATGCATGGTGCAGGTTTTTATTGGATGCTGACTCCAGATGTAAGTCTGTCAGCAATGAGATGCAGAATAGCTGTGATATGGATGGGAAAGAGTGCTGGTACAATTACACACCCTTGCTTGATTTCAGGTCTAATAGTGAAGGGGGCCCTTTCTGAGGGATTGCTTAGGATTGAGAAGTCTGATGATGGTAACAAATTTTGGATCTTCCATAGGGCCTTTCTATTGATTGAATCAAAAGTGTTAGATCAACGAAGACTATGTCAAGATTTCAGTGCTGCTTGTGGTAATTCTCCTGCAGCTGTCTCCAGCAATGAAGGTCATAACTATTGTTATGTCTAAGTGATCTGAAACCACATTGGGACTTGGGTAGAATCTCCTCAGTGAGGAGAGTGAGTCTGTTGAGGAGGATGCAAGTGAGGCTCTTCCCAGGTATGGGCAGGACTGCAATATCATGAGAACTGTTGCAATCCAATCTATCTCCTTTCTTGAATATGGTAATTATTCTGGTGTCTCTCAAGTCACTGGGGAATCTGTTCATATTTCCAAACTTTCATAATAACAGCATGGAGTTGATGAGAGAGCTCTTTTCCACCTTGCTTATAAATTTCAGCTGCTATTCCACTGTGGCCACATGCTTTGTTGTTCTTCATCTGCTTAACGGCTTTCAAGGCCTCTTGATAAGTTGGTTGATCTGCAAGGAGTAATTAGTAGGATACTGTGGAATGATTTTGATGGTATTGTATTCAACATTAGGATCCTGGTCTAAGAGCTCTTTAAAGTGCTCCTTTCACCTCACATTGGTGATGGAGATGTCTTTAAAGAGTGTTGTTTCATCCTTGGACCTCAAGGGGCAGCTCCTTGCATCCTTGGCCCATAGATAGCTTTGGTCATCCTGAAGAACTACACATATCATGACTTTTGCAAACTTCTGAATCTCTCTCACTTTGTCCTCCAACCACTTGTTCTTTCACTCTTGAATTTTCCTCTGGGTCTTGGCTTTAATGTGGCGATACATGCCTTGCTTCTGTTTGGAGTTGATATCATTCTGCCAAGCCTTGAAAGGTCTCCTTTTTCTGTCAATAAGAGCTTGAATTTCCCTATCACTCTCATCAAAACAATCCTGAACTTTCTTTGTGGAGAAGCCTAGGGATTCTTCATCTGCCTCGTGGATGCCTTTCTTGATGCTCTCCCAGTGATCAGTGGTGTCAAGATCATCAAGGAGATTGGAGAGTTTCTCACTGAGACTTTGCTAGAGATGAATGCTTCTAGCAGGGTCTTTCAAGCACTCAGTAGTGAATCTTTTCCTCTGTTGCTTCTTTTGTGCTTTTTTTGTTTATGTCCAAGGAATGATATTCAAAGCTACTCTAAACCCAGTCCACCCTCCTCAGGGGGAGTCTGCTGGTTTCCTTTTCATAGATTTCATAGACACAGACATTTGGGCTGGAAGGGACCCCGGAGGATCATCAAGTCCAGCCCCCTGCCCAGGGGCAGGAAGTCAGCAGGGGTCATGGGATCCCAGCAAGATAAACATCCAAAAGTGTCTTGAAGGTGTTCAAAGTGGGTGCTTGAACCACCTCCGGCAGCAGTCTATTCCAAACCTTGGGGGCTTGAACAGTAAAGAGGTTCTTCCTTATGTCCAGCCTAAAATGGTTGCAGAGGAGTTTGTAACCATTCAATCTTGTCATCCCTTGGGGCGCTCTGGTGAACATATGTTCCCCCAAATCCTGGTGAACACCTCTAATAAACTTATAGGTGGCCACCAGATCGCCCCTAGAAGTACAGATTGCTCCACAGAAGTACAAAAAACCCAGCATCTCCATCTGAAGCCCCTGCCATTGGAAATTGTCTTCTATCATTCCATTGTGCCATTCATCCACTAGGCCCATAATGTGCTGTATGCAAGTGCACACTCCTTATACAAACAGAGCACAGCTTCTTGGCTCACAGTGGACTGCAACCTGACTCAAGGGATGGGTGATCAAGGCTAACCATAGATACACACTCAAAGTCAGAACTGACTGAGTCAGGGTTGGAAGGTTTCTCAAGGGTCAGATCATGTAACCCCTGCAGAGATGCAAGGGTCTCCTGTGTAGGTGGACTTCTTTGTACAGATTAAAGTAAATGGCTTCATCTAAACAATTGGAACCCAATTTCCATGCTGTAATGGACAAAGTACTCATGGCTTTTTTGCGGATACTCAGCTCGCTTCACTCCATGCTAGACAAATCATCCAAGAACCCTTCACTTACAGCTTCTACTGCTAGCAGTGATCACAAGATCACTCTAGAATCAATGATTTCCCACCTTCTCTGTTCAGGCCAGTCCTCTTTACCCCTAACCAAACAGGCCAATATGGCTGCAGCCAGCAAGCTGCAAGCACTGGAAGGAGGCACTTTAAGAGATCATGCACTGCCAGTGTCAGGAGGGCAACTGAGTGCATGTAGACCTCCTCCTTTGGTCTCCCCAGTGCACTGCTCAATATGCATTCCCTCATTCTTTCTTTACAAAGCATTAGACTTTATACTCATAGTCCCAGCCTCTTTGGATGCCCTTGGTTGTCCATTCCTCATACTGATGCACCTGGCCTTACAGAAATGTCTCCTGATTACTCTTGCTATCTAGTTCACTCCTGGGTTAAGAAGTTGCCATTGGATATACGGTCATGAACTACCCCATGGCAACAATTTCCTGGCATCTGCCTTCTTGATAACCCTCAGAATTCCTTACTTCTCCCTTTGTGCCTCTTCTTACACCTGCTGCCTGCTCTCTTTACCCTTGCAGGTCCTCAGCTGCTGCCTTCTTCTCTACTTTCAGCACAGTAGGGTGGAATTCTCATGGGGAGGAAGATACTGCCCTAAACACAACAGCTCCTAGATACTCTGGCAAGTGGAGCTCTTGTAGGACCCTATGACAGACAGACACCTGGAGAAACAGGGGAGCAAACTGGAGAAAGGTGGTGACACATGCCCTGCAATGGCAACTTACAGTGTGGACTCTCCTTGGCTCCGGCCTGAAGCAGGGTTCTGGCGATGGGTGCATTGTTGGTCATGATGGCAATATCCAATGGCAGGAGACCCTCACTGTTAGGGGTGTTAAGGTCCAGCTCCTCTGGGCTGTACTGCTTCAGCAGCTCTTGTACTCTGTCCAGATCCTGCAGTTCAACAGCCTCAAAGAGAGCAACATTGCCTTGAAACTGCAATGACACAAGAAATCAGGTCTCCTGAGCTGGGCGGACTGGACTTCACAACTGCTCCCTCCTCCCTCACCAATAGTTTGCTGGGCTTTGTTGTGATCAAATATGCAAGAGCTTCACAGTGTATTCAGGCTGGGTAGATGGGCTGGCACAGCCAAGCCCTATGCTTACCGACAAACCAGGCTCCTTAAGGGCAGCCGTGATGCTACCACAAGGCTAATCCTTGCCATTACAGTAGCTCTAGCAAAAGGGCTGAATTACTGATGCCTGACAGGCCTAACATAATGCACAGAATACAAGTGGGACCATCTGGTTTCTAGGTTGGCAGTCAATACTGTCTAGTGTTTGCACTGTAGTGACAGCACTCAGGAGCCTCAGCCATGGACCAGGACCTCACTGTGTGAGATGCTGCTGACAAAGACCAAGGCCATGGTCCCTGGCCATAGGGTCAGATTTATCATGCCACTTACACCTGCAATGGGGAGAAATAATTTCATGTAACCTTGGATAGGGGGAAGCTGACATACTCTGTGCTTCCAGCCAGCGATGCTGCCAGCATGATTGGCATGAAAGACAGAGGCTAGCTCTGACCCTGCCCCCTCAGCACTCCACTCTGTCACCACTGGTCTCATATGGATGCAAAGCCAGCATAATGCTAGCATAAGGGTGTTTCAGCTTGTGCATTATCTGTCCTAGAGCTGGCACACAGCACAGCGCCACCCATAGCACTCACAAGGTAGGACTTGCGCAGCTTTTCCTTCTCGCTCTTCCCCACCAAGCTCCCCTCATCGAACGACGTGTAGTTGACGCGGAACTTCCCTGAAAGGTTGCGGTAAAGTCTCTTGGCAGCGTTGGGGGAGGAGGGGCCTGGGGGCTTCCTGGCTTGGGCCAGCTGGAGGTCCCTCATTTGCTGCGTCATTTTAGGCGAGGAAGACCTAGCAAACAGGTGGACAAGCGAAAGCAAGTTAACTGGCAAGTAATGGAAGCAGAGGCAGGACTGGAAAGAGGCCTAGTCTCAAACCAACCCTGGAAAGGTCTTTCTGGGCCCTGTCATCACTGCATACAGAGCTGCCTTCACCTCAGTGAATGTATCTTCACACCACCATATTTTACAGAAGTTGGATGCAGGGGGAGGCAGTGACTTGCCCAGTGCCACACAGGACGGCCATGGCAGGGCAAGAACCTGCACCTGCCTGGCTGGGTCCTCGTCCAGTGCTCTGGTCACATGACCATCCTTCCTTCACACACACAAAGTAGCACTTGGGTGAGACTTCAAAGTCCCTCTGTGTTGGCCTGATTCAGCTCCCTTGTTTTCAGTGACAAAAGAGGTTAGGCCCTATATAAAGCACTACTGAAGCCTCTGCCCACTGAGAATCCATATGCAAGTACTGACAGATCTATCTACAGTGGTGCTGCATCCCTCACCCTTCCTGTTACACCACTGACTTACTCTTATGCCACTGACTCCTGTGGAATGGTTCCTGGTTTACACCTCCAAAAGCAACACTATTCAGGTCCAGGAGTCCCCTTCAGTTAAACCAAGGCTCTGCCACTGCAAGCCAACCCTAACTCATCTGCTGTGCGCAAAGTACAGCGCATTTGTTTGCTTAGGGAATGTCTCCAGCACAGACGTGGAAGCATTCACAGCTATAGTGTAGACAAGCCCAAGCTGGTTTTAAATTAGGGAGGATGGGTACTGGCAGGCGGTCTAGCTATAGCAGCACAGAGCTCAGCATGGGCTGATTTACCCTGCTGAGAAGCAACAATAAAGGATCTCAGAGCAAAACCACCACATCCCCAAAGATACATTTTTACTGACTAGTTGTTTCCACTCACGTGGAAGCAGAATATAAACAGCCCGGAACTTAATGAATTTCATTTCAGTCGCAAGTCCATGAATCTGAAAAAGTTGTAAAGCAGTGATAGGGTGCTGAGTGCAGGAAAAATGTTCTGAGATTCCAGTCAAATATGTGCTAAAAGCTTGGATACTTGTCTGACTGTCTTGCAAGCCGAACTGGGCTAAAGAGAACAACCCCTTTTATCCGTTTCTCTACTACTTTCCTATAAGGATAGGACTCAAAGACGCTTAGGCAAGTGTCCATAAAAAAGCATTAACAATTAAAAACAGTGCAGTGCACAGGGACACCTCTTGCTCCGTGTTTGTTTGGTGCCTGGCATGAAGATGGCAGCTGCTAACTGGAGTCTTTAGGTGCTACACATAAATGGTGATACAGATAAACAAATGAGCAACACATACACCTTGTGCTGACCATCAGGATAATTCAGGAGCTGAATCGGTTAAAATTTCATTTTTCAAACGTTTGTTATTCACCCTTAGAGTGGTGACAACCCCTCCCTAGCTCCTGCTCAGTGTGAGCTAGGTACTGTGTAGAGGCTTCTTCCCTTTCTCTAGCTCAGCTAGTCTCAACCTGGATGCCAGAGCACCCTGAAGTTCCATGAGATCCTTTGAGGGTGCTGCTAGGTGCTATGCAAAATTAATACTTTTACGTGTGCAAGCACCTACACGTGATTCACAAGTTAAACTCAGCGATTCCAAATCGCAATCCAGAGTGTTGAACACATTTCTGACCTGTTGTGGTCTTTCTGAGTTCTCTGCAACAGAAGAATTGTTCTAGTATTTTTCTGTAGTCAAAAAATGAATGAAAACTAAGAGCTGGTATTTTATGACAGGTGCCTTGAGTCTCACAAGTGCCTTAAATAAAAAAAGGTTGAGAACCACTGGTTTAGCCAAACAAATTATGCCATCTGAAACCAAAAAGGACCTAAGGAGTGCCAATTTCTACTAACACACAGGCCAACATGTTAATTATCTTAAGATCAATCATTATTCTGTCTGTTATAAACTCCAGTAAGCCCTCACTTACCAGTACATTTTAGTGTATTACCCATATCTCAACTTTTTTTACCTATAGGCAGACTAGTGGAACAAAAATGTCTTTTCTCACTCTGAACCATTTTTAATACATATGATCAATATGTAACTAATGGCTGAGATGTATACACAGAAATCCACCATCTTTCTTCATCTTGGATTGTGAGGAATCATTTAATTATGGGGAAATCTCTTTTGTTGGGCTGGTTTCTAGAGTCTTTACACCTGCTTTACTTAGGCAATTCCTTTTCTATTTTCAGTGTGAGTTTTGCCTAAGTAAGTACCTCAAGATGAGGTCCTTCATAAACAAATCATGTCATGTTCTCAGCTACAACTTAGTGGTTTGATCCTGCTTCCACTGCAATCAATAGCAAAACTCCCACTGATTTCACTGAGAGCAGAATTAAGCCCATTGAGTATTCAGCGTAACTATGTTAGGTTCATTTTCTTCTTGGTTCCCTACTAACAAGTATGAACAGAGAAATATATGTAGGTGCTGGATATTCATTGATTCTCTATGCAGGGCATTTCTTTGGTGAGCTATCATATCAAGTAAGGGTGCACATGATAAGGAATGTGCCATGTGTCTGGAAGGTCATGACAAAATGATGCTCTGCAGATGAAGATACAGCAAGTGGTGACTTGGATGATTATGTTTATGAAACCATCATCATAAAGCAGGATATTAATAGCAATCAGGCTATGCTCATTTGATCGTTCTGATCTCAGATTAAAAACAGCGGGTTGCTGAGCAGCATTAATGATTTTACCTTTTATTACTGTGATATTTATAACCTGAAAGAGATGGGAGCTTGGTTCCTGCCTGTCATGTGATGTGACTGGTTCACTCTACACAGTCTTTATACTTGTAATAAGCCTGAAGTGCAAATTGCAGGTGCTGATCTGGATTTTTTCAGATAAACTGGGGCTGGGGGTGGGGGAAGGTGGGGGGAGGGTATTTGTATGTGGGCTTTGGTTTGATCCATTATGGAAACAGGTGAGACTGGAAATTCTAAACTGGGTCCAATTTTTTTCCAAAATCTGGGATACCTGACTCAAGGGAAGTGGTCTGGGCCAAACCTCTGATTTGTGTCTATGTGAGTAGATGCACTGTAATGGCCCAGCTTTTTAGGAGAAAGATTGTTTTTGTACTTGTTACAGCTGATTTTTTGGGGAAGGGAAAATGACTGGGGGGTGGGAAGAAGAGAAGAGAGTTGTTGACCCTGTGAAAATATAGTACAAAGATAATCCAATGTAAAAGGAACAAAAATTATTTAAAAAATGAAGCTCTCTCTAGGGGAGCAGGTTCTTTTCCAACCTGCTCTTGACGCACACTCCATGGGGTAAATACAGTTCAGCCTCACTCCCACTCTTGGGTTTTGGCTTACTTAACCACATAATCAACGAAAAAACAGCAAAGCTCAGGCCAAACTGTCTTGGCAGAGTTGGCTACTACTGAGACTCTTTCTTCTGACCTGCTCAGCCCTCACACTAGATCTTCTCTCCCTCAGACAACCACTCCCATATCCAGCTGGGGCGACAAGACATCTGCCTCACTGAGCCAGCAGAACCCATTTAGCCCTTAACCTAGCATGATCAGCACTCCATAACAGGTTGGGTACTTCTAACAAATACATCTGATTAGTTGATCCTGGAAGCAAAGAGCATTAACCCTCAGAACAGAAAGCTCCAAAGGAGCTGAGACATGGGCTTTGAGGATTATTGTCCAAACCCAGGGGTTGGCAATGTTTTTGGGCAGAGTGCCAAAAATACCTGCAACTTCAACTTGTAAGATGTTGGCATGCCAGGTGTGGATGGCAAGGGAGCCACAAGAGGCCCAATCCTTGTTGTGGCAGTGCAGCCCCATCCACTTCCCCAAGGTACATGTGCCAAGCAGAATGCCTTCACGTGCCATGCTGTGGCACCTGTGCTGGGGGTTGGCAGACAGGGGCAGGCAACCTGTGCCAGGTGTTGCCTACAGTTGCCCTAAGCAGTGAAGGATTCTGGCTGGGATGAATATCTGAGCATGTCCAGCAACCAGGAATCCTTAGTTCTAGGTCTAACGTTGTGGAGGACTTTGGCAGGAGGATCTTATTCAGGTGTACATTAGAAGAGGAGAGACCAGGGTGATTGTATCTGAGACTTCAGTGGGGAGGGAGAAAACAGACAACTGGAAGGGGGTCAGGAGGCAGGGACTGCTGTGGGACAGTGGCAGTGGGGCAGTGAACTTTCACTGCCAGAGAGAGAAGCTTGTGGGTGAATCTACTTGCTTGCCAAACAGTAACAAGAAGCGTTAGCAGTTGTTGGGAGGACTGTGACACTTGAAGGGAATGCCTCTATATTACACTCTAGTGCTCACAGGGTCACTGAGAGCTTATAAAAAACCTAAACGGAAAACAATCCCATGTCTAGCATACTGCCATTGTGAGCAATGCTGTCATCAGAGTAAGGGTCTGGTCACAGCAGTAGAAGGGGACCTCACTTTCTAAAAGCCCTCTTCTATTCCTGACTCCAGCAGGCTCGCTCCCAGCCTCTCCAAAGAGGTTCCTGCTGACTTTCCATCTCCTTATCTGTGCCTTCTCACCCCACTCCACAGGCCACCGGCACCACAGAAGAGATCAGAGAGACAACTCTCTTCACATTACCCTGTCTTCATCAGCCCCCGGGTTGCATGGGTGTACAATCACTGCAGTAACAACAGAGTAACAACCAGCATGGCTGCAAAGCTCACTCTCAGCTGCTCATTTCTTTGGGCCTCCTTTTTTTCCTGCCTAGGTCAGTGTCAGTTTGGACTGAATGGAAGCAAGTCACTTTAGATGCATGCCAGTGCAACAGACAGCAACCTGCAGTCCCTTCTGGACAGCCAATCTGACCCCTTTGTCCAGATTCAGTGAACAGTACAGGCTCAGGTTGTTTGGCACAAACTTATGCAAAAGCCAGGCCCCACACAGCAAAGCCCTACACTCCTCTGAAACACCAGAGTTGCCTTCTGCATCTGCACAGCTCTCCTGCACAAATATCAGCATTAAACAAGGGATGGACATACCTATGGGATACCCGCACAGCTGAGCCAACTGAAGGGGCCTACCTAATTCAAACAGGCATTGAGAGTGCTTTTCTGAGTCAAACCTCTGAGACATTCATTCACCAGTCAGTGATAAACCCCACCATACCTTCTCCAGGAGAAACCTCACAGTTGAGATTCACTTGTTGTTTGGTGATTCTGAGTTAAACACAGAAAAGGCACATATGCAGAAACTTGAGACCAGGGATGCTTAACCCCTGCCTGGGGGCAAAATCCATCCCACAGGCCTTCCCACAGGTCTGAAAATTTGGCTGTGGGGTAGGGAGACACCATTAATTAACTCTCCCTTGCTGCCAAATTTCTGAACCTACTGGGAAGCCCGTGGGCTGCATTTGGCCCATGGCCTTAAGCATTTGGTGTGTGAGGCAGGGCCGGTACAGGGCCTGACCCCATGCAGCATCTGGCCTGCAGACCAGCTCTGTGCCACTAATCCAGTTCGTGGGTCCATAAGTTTGGGCAACGCTGCTCCAGACAGTGCCCACAGCAAACAACCAGAGCAGCAACAACAGACCACAAGACAATGCTCCACCCCTTGCGGGACAGTGCAACACCTTAGTAATGCCAAACACTCCCTCTCAAAGGGACTCAGCCTCGCAAAACCCCCAGGGCTGAAAACCTCCTCAGCCAGCCAAATGCCTGCGGAGGTGGAAAGATATAGCTTGGGCCGCACAAGGCAGCATATTCCAGCTGTCTCTGGCCAAGGGGAGTGGATGCCAAAGCTGAGGGCCTTTCCAAGAGAACAGCCTGCCTGATGAATGGCAGGAGCTCTAACTTGAGCATCCATGCTGATTGCTACAGCAGAAGTATAGCAACAAAAGTAATACCAGGAATACAGGCAGGAAGGAGCTCTCTGAGCAGAAGGGCAGCTTCAGGCTGAAGGAAACCTGTACCAGTGGTGCACAGAGGCATTGTGCTGGTGCAGATTTCATTTAATATAATGCCGGGCAACTTGGCCCAAGCTGCTGCCTCAGCCTAGGGAAGCACCAGTGCATTATTTATGTTTCAGGATAGATAACTAACCCCCCAAATCTGGTGCAAACTCCCCTCAAAGCATCCATTTAAAAACTCTACAGCAGTGGTTCTCAGCTTTTTAAACTCAAGGCACCCCTGGTTAGACTCAGCACATCCCTCCGAAAATGCCAGCTCTCAATTTTCATTTGCTGTTGGTTTTTTTACTACAAAAAATCCTAAGCAGTTTTTCTGCTGCAGGGAACTCAGAGACCAAAACAGGTCAGAATAGTTTTAACGCTATGAATTCCCATTTGAAATCTCTGAGTTTTTCTTCTGAATAGTGTAAGTATTTGCACACCTAACTGTGATAATATTGTGTGGCACCCTTTCAAGGACCTCAGGGCACCTCAGGGTGACTCAGGCTACCACAGAAGCCTGGTAGAGAATCACTGCTCCAGGGCCAGTCAGTGACCATCCCCACACCACAACCCCCCAGGGGGAAGGCAGGTCCTTTAAAAGATCATGCCACTGGCTGCACTGTGAGGAGTCAACACTGGGCACCACATCTTTTAACAGGGACAAGAGTCAATTTCCTTTCGCTCTCAGGAAAGAGAAGTCAGGGCCAAATCCTGTTCCCACTGAAGATAATGGAAAAGTTATTCTGCCTTAAATGGAAGCTGGGTTGTCCCTTAAATAGATGTTTGCAGCCTAAATAATCTAGAAGCAACACAGAAGTTCATATTTGTTACAGGAGGTGCTTTGGGGCTAACGTGGCCTTTTCTTCACTGCCAGCTGTGCAGCGTTCAAAGAAAAAACGTGGAAGAAGATGGATTAAAAAGGGGCTTGGAGTTTGTGAGGTGTCAGAACCGTTTGAACTTGCTGCTAAGACACAAGAGAAACCTTCACTGTATTTACTTGTAAGGAGAAGTAGAGATGGAAAATTATTTTGAGTTGTGAAACACTTAATCTACACAAATCTCCTGCCTCAGAGAGTTCTGCACTACACTGATGAGTCTTTTGGACAAGGTGAAGTGCTTGATTTCTCTTCAGCTAAACTCTGTAGAGGAGCAATTCATATCTGAATACAGCACCCACAAATGTCATGTCCCAAGGGCTTTGTCAGACAGTAAAAGCAGTGGCCTGGTCATGCTGGGGAGATTTAGTAAGGGGAGTTTCTGTGGAGCCAGGAGAAACTAGAATATTGCTGCCACTTCAGCTTGCAGTTTCAGCTAGGCTCCACTAAATTTATGTTGCATTGATCATGATCAGTTCTTGTTAGTTACTTGCTTTTACACTCATAAATACAGTTATTTCAAATATGGCAAAATAGACACGGCCACGTGGCACTAGTGGGGAGTGGGGGGTGAGTGTGTACTTGTGTGAGGCAGCAGCACAGATGGACCACCAAAAATTCATGTACAACATACAGTTACTGATGGATGATATCAATCAATGCCTGCAAAGGGATGAGGTGCTGTTGACAGAAACATGAAGGGTGGTCAGACAGATCAAGTTGAACGTGCGCAATTTTATTTTAATATACATCAGGCCTCAAGATGCTTGTGCTGAGGATGCTTTAACTTTAGTGCTCTCTTTTCCTATAACAAAGTTTCCCCAAAATACAATCAAATCTACTGAGTAGTTTATAATGATGTGGTTTTTGTATATGCTGTTTTTATGTTTCCAGCGCAGTATGAGCTTTGCCTAGTGATCAGAGTTAATAATTGTTGTAATTATGATTTTGAACTGCATTTCATGGAAGGGCGTATCCTCTTAGAGTCTCCAGCAGAGAACCAGTCTATGTCAGACGGGGCTGTTCTCTCCTATTAGCTGGTTGAAGTGCAGACCCTAGAGCAGAGTGGAGTGAACCACGCTCAGTCCAAGCCAAACATGACACACTGTACCTTCCAAGTGCAAGCCTGGGTGTCTCCCAGTTTTAGGCTTGAAGCTGAGAGGGGTGAAC
>NW_017729002.1:22362975-22365900 GCF_001723915.1 Gavialis gangeticus
TTTCTTGGAAGGGCGTATCCTCTTAGAGTCTCCAGCAGAGAACCAGTCTATGTCAGACGGGGCTGTTCTCTCCTATTAGCTGGTTGAAGTGCAGACCCTAGAGCAGAGTGGAGTGAACCACGCTCAGTCCAAGCCAAACATGACACACTGTACCTTCCAAGTGCAAGCCTGGGTGTCTCCCAGTTTTAGGCTTGAAGCTGAGAGGGGTGAACACCGACTGGACAGAGGATTGTTGTGTCTGGGACCAGAGTCTGAAACCGGTTCCAAGAATGAAGATACAGGAGTGGCCACCTACAGACTGATCTTTAGCCTTATTTCCAGGGAATCTGAGCAGGCATGTCTCATATGCTAAAGCCAGTGGGAACTGCAGGTAAACATCAAGCCCTGTGAGGGTAATGACTGTCTATGCTCATAAGTCACTATATATGACTGTCTATGGCCACAAGTCACTTGGTGGCCAGTCCAAACCAGCTGAAAGCTGCATTTCAGGTCTCCCAACTACAGGGTCTGACTGAAAGGGGTGGTGTGAAAAAGTGACTCTGCAGGTACTGGCGGAGGTAATCAAGAGAATTTAAAACTAAAAGTAAAGACTTATGCAGGTCAATGAACTTGCTTTGCTCTCTGCATGCCTTCCCGGGTTCCCCCCACCCCGCTTAGACACTGGTCGTGGAAAGCATTAGCTCATCACTGTGCCTGTTCATGCTGGCAGGGAACGGGCAGATTCCAGAACAGAGTGGCAGACATGAGCTCAGCACCATCCCTTCTGTCCCAGGCCCAGTGTGGGTGGCTTGTTACTTAGAGAAGCTGCTCCCTGTTGTCTGCAGCCTTATGCAGCATGTACAAAAAAGCGAGAGGGCCTTGTGCACCAAAGGGAGAGCGAGTGAGACAGGCTGATAGGCATGGGTGTTAACCTTTCACAAGGCAGAGAAAAGCCACCAGGTGTAGAGAGGGTTCAACAACTCTCTAGGTTATCACTGCAACGGTTCTCATCCCAAACAGGATTTTAGCTCAAGGCCTGATGGATGTTCTGCTTATATGTCCAAAATTGCTAGCCCTGGGATCTATTTTTGTTACTTGTTATTAACTAGTAGCTTCCTTTGCTGATGAAAATAGGGTGCATGAATGGGTCAGCTTCTCCGGAAGAGTGGTGAGCTATCCCTGCTGAAGTCTTTCTCTCTTCAGAGGTTAGGTGGACAGCAATTACAAAACATGAAGGTTCTGATTCATGGCACTAAAGCATGTGATTAACTTCAGACACAAACTTGACTTCCGATGTTGTCAATGGGACAAGAGCACATGTTTAAATGCTGCCACAGATAGCAATATTTTCTTGAATGGAGGCCTAACATATAACGTTGTTCAGTGAGGGAACAGACTGGCAGCAAGAGGAACCTCTGAAATACAGACAGGATAACTACCTGCCTGCAGTGCATGAGCAGTCTGAGGCCATCAGATTCCCCAGAACAGGCTATGCAAGGTCGTTACAGCAGAAGAAACTCTGAATCTGTTTTATTTCATTGTGATCTAGAATGAAGTGCACCCCAGTTGAATTCAATGGAAAGCCCCTCTTGGTTAGACCCAAACTGATTACACTGATTTGAACTTTGCCTGTCAAAGTTTCTATGCTCCTCCAAAACCACTGATGGAAATATATCCCTGTGCTCAAGAGCTGACCCAGGGGATCTGTTGTCTGTAGTTGTGTCCTCCATAGCCATTCACAAGACACACAGTGCTAAATGATTCACTAGTGGGTTCTGGAAACCTCCAGAAGGTGAAATTCAGCCCTTTGCAGACATCCAGCCAAAAGCCAATGCACGCCTGCTGTTCCCAGTGCTTTAGGGGAGGATTTAAACATTGCACAAACCCTGCCTGGCTCTGCACAGGACTAATTCTCAGCCTGAAAAGACCTAAAATAGCTTTGGCTGCCAAGCAGCACCATGATTTTAATGATTAAAAATGAGACCTTGGTATCTCCCAGAGTTTAAAAAAAGGGTACAGTATATTATATATATCTCACAGGTAGACCCCAATTAATTGCAAGACAAACTAGATCTTAAATCAGTTGCTGGTGCAATAACTGAGTCCTGGTGACACTGCATACCAGACCTGTGACTCTTGAGAGTGACAATGAATAGTAGGGCTGTGCAAAGCTTTGGTAGCTGATTTGATTTGGAGGAGATTCAGCCTGGTTCGGGGACCGAATTTCCAAATCTGAATCAAATCAGGAAACCAAGTAAAAGCTCCAAATTGATTCAAATGATCCAAATCGATTCGGAAAGGCTTTGGAAAAGATTTGGCCAATTCAGAGATTTGGCCATAGGCTAAACAGGCAGCTGACAGCTGCCTCCAGCTGGTAAGCCTGTTGGGGTTGAGGGAGAGGGGAGGGAGGGATTGGGGCTGGGACAATCTGCCCAGGTGGGGTGAGGGGCACGTTACTCAGGGAGGGGGACAGGATGTGGGCGCGGCAGCGCTGGGAGGAGGGGCTCTGCCCTGTTGCCACTTGCCCAGCCAGGGTGGGAGTGGGGGGCAGGATGTGGGCATGGCTCACTCCAGGTGGAAGGGGACAAGCAGCAGGGCATAGCCCCTCCTCCTAGCGCTGCTGTACCTACATCCCAGGCCTGCCATGCTGGGTGGCAAGCAGCAGCAGGGTAGAGCCCCTCCTGCCAGCAGTGATGCAGGCGTGGCAGCGCTGGGAGCAGGGGCTATGCCCTGCTGCTGCCCAGAGTGAGCCATGCCTGCATTGCGTGCCCCCTCCTGCACCAGCTGGCAAACAGCAGAAGGGCATACTTCTTGCAGATTCCTCTGCTGGGGCAGAGGCAGTCACAGCCAAAGGAGAAGCCCCCATGGCTGCCCTGCCCAACCCCAGCCCCCACCCAGCCCAGCTTTCCGGCACTTTAAAAAAAAAAAAAGCCCCACACTCACTGG
>NW_017729002.1:22366436-22368961 GCF_001723915.1 Gavialis gangeticus
GGGGGGGGGGCTCTGCCACAAGCACCCAGGGGCCCCAATTGCCACTGCTGCAGCTGGTGAGTGTGGGGGTAGGTTTTTTTTGTTTTTTTTAAGTGCCAGGACTAGGCTGGGGCCAGGCAGGGGATGGGGCTGGGCAGGGCAGCCATGGGGGCTTCTCCTGCAGCTCCCCCTGCCCAGGGAGAAGCAGGCACAGCCAGAGGAGCTGCGGGAGAACTTGCAGCTGCCCAGCTGTGCCTGCCTCTCCCTGGCCAATCTGAATCACCAAATCTCTCCGAGTCAGTGCCAAATCTTCTGAAGTGAATTCATCCGAATTGATTTATGACAGTGATCCGAATCTCTGAATCAAATCACTGTCCTCTGAATCAAAAGGGCCTCACTTTCAGGGCTGGCCTTATGTGTGTACATACAATGTTTGTGCCTGACTACCCCCTGACCTGCCGCATGCTAACACTCGTGCATGCAAGTGATGGAGTCCAAGCCTTGCACATGCCAGTATTGGAAGTTGTGTGTGGAAAATGCATCTGTCTGCATGGAAAACTGCATGCACACCAGGGAACCTAGGGCTGAGCCACCACAGAAAAATCAGGCCCAGGTTTTTTGTCTCCTACAGATTTTCTTCTTTTTCCCATTTGGCAACATCATCTGTTTTTTGTTTTGAATGGAACTGAAATTACCATGCCTGTTTTGTTTAGCAATAATAACAACTTTAACTTATATAGGTCCTAGCCATGCCAGTACATTTTTGTTTGTGCTCCAGAATCTCTAATGATATCAGCACAAGCCCTGGAAGAGGTGCTTGTTAGTCCACTAACATTGCAAAGCCAAGAGGAGCAGCACAGGAGACTGTTCTTGAAGGGTCTACAGCACTGGCAGCCACTATATGTGGTTTTAGTATGTGGTTTTACATGGTATATGTGTTCCATTATTGTTCAGTATTTCTAAAGCGCCTGCTGAAGTTACAGCTACAAGGTGCTCAGCACTCTATGGATACCTAGGAAGAGCCAAGTCCTTGTTTCCAGGGGTTCACAGTGTAAGCAGACAGTCTGGAAGTGGACCTAGAGATGCAGAGAGATTAAATGACTTACCTAAGGCAATACCAGTCTGTGGCAATTTTCTCTCTCAGTGACAAATTGGTAGATTTAGAAAAAAAAACTGATCCATCCCATCCCCTATCTCAGGAATACACAAGTTTTTCAGAACCCTAGAAAGTTGCTGGCTCCAGGCAGTTTCCTACTGGAAATGTGTGCCCACCATGGAAACCATGACCTGCCTTGGCACCAGGGAGGAAGGACAGGCCATGGGTAAAGATGTTAGACTGTGCCCTAAGGAGACTCAGGCTCAGTTCTCTGTCCTGTCACTGGCATCCTGTATCACTGTATCCTTCCATAGATCACTTAGCTTCGCTCTGTTGGAGCTATGCAGGAAGCATGCTTATCACAGGTTCCACCACACTATTTGTAGTATATGTGGCTACGATGGACATGATACGAATAAGTCCTTGACCCACTTTCTTGAACTTCTCTTTGGACAGGCCAAAGACAAATGGGGAAATCCTCCATGCAGTTTTGCCACAGGACCCCTAGGAGAACATTCCCAAGTCAGGAGCCCTGGTACAGGGAGCATTTCTGGCTATGATAAGTGAGACCAGGACCTTTCCTAGGGTGTGAGGTATGGCAGGAGTGATCCTACCTCTCATATGTTCCATGGCTGTAGCTATGGCTATAGTGAGCCATGGCAGCTGAGCTAGAAATCAGGGCAGCCTTACTGAACTAGCCCCACCAGTCCCAGGGACAGACATATTTATGCTGCCCCATCTCAGCGCATAGACTTTGCATGAATCAGGCTGTGAACAATAGTGTCCTGTCAATCCTAAACAAAGTTGAGCTTCACTGGCAGAACAGCTGGCAGAGAGTGAGACCTAGCATCACTGCTCTGCCCAGTCTGGGGATGCACAAAAGGCTGCTGTCCATCTACCTCATCCAACCAAGGACAAAGTCACCCATAAATCATACAGTTGAGGGAGAGCAAAACACTCTGCTCACAAACTCAGAGACTCTAAGAAATGCTGTGTGCCAATAAAGAGGCTCCCTCCCTGACAGTCGGCTGAGGTGATCTTCTACAGAACACTGCTTCTGATGGAACAGTAAATTGTAGGGGGGGTGGGAGGGAAGGGCTGTTTTTCCTTTCAAGTCTCTGAAGTAGTAGGTGGTGTCATTTGTTATACAGTGCTACAAGTCCTGTATTATTGGATTGGTAGCTGCTGACTGCCTTTGTTAACATGCTGAAAAGTTTCATGAGCTGTCTTTAATAAAAGGCTATATATGTTGAGGAAAAAACTGTAGTGAATGTGGCTGGCTCTCTGTCCCCAGCCCATCAGTTACTGCTGTCAGGGAGTGATGACACGGATGTCTAATCAGTCAGTCACCTGAAATTCCTGTGTGTTATAATAAACTGCAGGCACCTAGACATTGCAGTGATCAGTGCCCTATGCTTACAGTGGGTAGGTCACATGCACTGTTGTTCAT
>NW_017729002.1:22373961-22381149 GCF_001723915.1 Gavialis gangeticus
ATTGAGGTTTTGAAATGAACATAAACTAAGGAGAATTGTTTTACTATCCTGGTTGCTGCCATCATCAGAATTTCTTTTCTGTATTCAATATCCTCACATAAAGGCATTCACTGGTGTAGATGTACAGGTGTGGACATATACACACATGCATACCTGCACGCACAGGCCGTCCCTCTCTATATATCTGTTTCTCTACCTGCCCGTGCTGGTGTACTCCAGACAGCATTCTTTCCAGCTCGCTGGAGACACTTTTCTTCAGTGATAACAACCGGGGACTATTTGCAGCCTTCAGGTCTTTTTTTAAGCCTGGCAAAGTTAATAATATAAGCAGCCCGTAAATCTTCCACCAGTGAGCTCTTGGGAACACCAGGTATTGACTGACAAACAGTCCCCATGCTGCATTCCCTCTGCAGGGCAGTGGGGCGTCAGGTTCCATAAATCAGTCCCTGAGGGAAGAGGGAAAATAAAATCCAGCAGCCACTTGCTGGCTCCATCCAAAGATCTGGGTCAGGGAGGAGATACAGAAGGAGAGAATTAATGTCAGCACATCAGGCAGACCCTCCAGTATATAAACCAGCCTTGCTCTGCCAGCTGCAATGGAGTTTTGCTGATTTACATCAGCAGGGGATCTGGCCTGCCGTAGTCTGTGTCTGGGCCACTCATAATTCTGGAAACTCTGGGGCTGGCGTAATAGTGAGAGGTTCTCTCCAGCAGCTCTTATTTGAGAGACTGACGCTGGAATGGCACTGCGTTCTTCCCAGAGTCACCTGCAGAAAGAGGCTGTGTTCGTTGTGACAAGGGGTACTCCTCACAGCGAGTCCTTGGGGACTGGCCATGCATGAAAGGGTAGCCTATAATAAATGAGGGTGTGAATTTAAAGCAGAACAGCTAATTCTGAATAACTCCATATGTAGACGTTTTTAATCTGGAATAGAAGTGTCTTCTGGTTTAGTTTAATCCCCCTTCATAGTGGATCCAGTTAATTTGAAAAGGCATGCTTAGTTCCAGATTAACAGTGTCCACACAAGCAGTTATTCAGGAATGCTTACTCTGGAAAAACTACTCCTGAATAACTCCACGGATGGAAAAAATCCTTGCCCGGGAGTTGCTTGGTCCTCCCTCATAGCCAGTGGCCCCACTCATCCCCTGCTGGTGAGACTGGGCTGTGGTAGCTTGGAGCTCCCCTTCAGAGAGCCACAGCAGCAGCTCTTGCTAGGAGAGGCCAGTACTGTGGTACTAGTACTGTAAACTGGACCTCCATCACTGCTTACTGGGAAGGGAAGGTCTCCTCACTGCATTCCTCACAAAGCTAGCCTTTAATTGCTGCTCAGCACTAAATATCTGAGCAAGGAAGTCTTGGGTAAATGTTCTTGCTCTGGGAACATGCAGTGCTGAGCCTCTTTAATTACATTGTTTTTGTTTGGCTTTTTTTTTATTAGTTGTGCTGTGGGTTCCCCTCCCTGACAGGCTAGAGAAGCACACGCTAAATATGGCTGGTTTTAAAGTCCACAGTGAAACCCGAATCTCGGCACCAGACTGACTGGAATCGGTGCAACCCAGGGTTACGAGGGACACACATTCCAATCTCTCCGCTGTTCTTGCTTAGATCCACACTGAAAACCAACAGCGCTCCCTCCCTCTCTGCCCAGCTCAGCTGGAAACAGCCTCCAGTCCTATTGTGCACACGCAGCCCTGGGGCTGGGGTAACTCAGAGCAGAGCCTTTCATCCACCCCCATACCTGCCTACCCTGACACCCCTGTCACCCCCTCCATGATAAACACCCAGCCCCCTCTCCATTCCCCAACCCCACTTTGTCCTACCTTCATTCCTACTTACGACCCGTAACCCCCTCCTCTCCCATTTGCTGTGCTCCTGGTCTCATGCCCCTCATGACAGTCCTCAACCCCTCCTCTGTTGCTCTTCACTTGCTTCTACCTCCTCCCTGCCTCCAACTGCACCTCTCAGCTGCTCCTTGGGGTTGAATCCCCCTTTGCCCTGTCTTTCCTCTTGCTGCCTATCCCCCTGTTGTGTTAAAAACATTCCAGAGGATGCTGTCAGGCTTTGGATGTGGCTTTGTTTGGTTGTTTGTTTTTGTACTGGAAGTTTTATGATTGTATTGGGAAGGAGTCCTAATTGAGGCTGTGATTGGAATTACAGTATGTGGGGATTTTTTTTGGAAGGGCTTTAACTGCAATATAATTAGGCTGGAGAGCGCTCTTTGGTTTTAAATGGAACCTGATGGAGACAGGACTGAGCAAATCAAACTGGTCCAAAAAAGCCCCACCTACGTATATAGTGAAACCACTGCATTTCCATGATGGCTATGGACTGAGGCTCCAGGCATGACCAAGGGTCTTACCCCCTAGGACCTTTGCAATGGCACTGGCTAAAGCCTTGGATACCAGACATTCAAGCAATATTGTCTGGACAGGGAGGCCTCCAGAAAAGGATGAATGGACAGAGACTCTCAAAATATGCAGGTAGAAGAGTACCTACTCTGCCCTGTAACTACACTTCACCCCCTGGGCCCAACAAGCTGGGATGCCAAATAGGTTTAAGCGTTTTATAAGGAAAATCTGGCCTGATGGCATCAGGGCAGCTGACTGTGAGCTGTCACACCTAAAAGCTTAATCAGGATGGGAGGGGACAGACAAAGAGAGGTGGGTATCATTACACATGTTCCAGGAAGAAAACCTGCCCCTATCAGCCTGTTGGGAGGAAACACTGGTTTGTACTGTTAATGCATACAAGCAAACTCTGCTCTGGGCTACACAAATATGGATGCTGAACAGCTGAAAGTCTGATCTCAAGGATCATTGTAATCAAAGGAAAAATGTTCCCATCAGCCTTGGATCATCACAAAATAAGCAGATCCAGACTCACGTGAAGCATGAAGGTGCTGAGCTTGGGGGCCTGGGCTGCCAGATTAGCACCTGGAAGCCACATGCCATCAGGAGTCCAAAGGCAGGCAGGGCTACACTGATCTCCAGCGCAGCTCCTTCCTCTCTCTGGGGGAGAGTTCTGATATACGGTTCTTAAAAAGGAGGAGGGGGCTTTTGAAGCAGGTTGTTGTAGAAGTTGCTGTGGTAGCACAAGCCCGCTTGGAGCCAACAGCTTAATATAGAGTTGTCACAGCTACAGAAGGGGGCCATGGGGATTGTGCAGCCCGCCTGAGACTCTCTGAGAGTGGCAGACAGGTACCCAGGCCTCAGGCTAAACACCAGGACAGCAGAGGAGACAGTACAAGTAATTTGTCTCCATCCCCTGCCTTCTTGGTCCCCACACCCATTCCAGCCACATCCTGTGTGCGTACGTGTGGGGGGGGGAGGTGTGCGTGCACACATGAGAGAGAGACTCACTGGATTTCTCTGTTGGTTAAACTCAGGCCATGGATCATAAATAATACAGGCAGCAAGGAGCTGAGGCATTATGATCTGCAGCATCTCTCCCACCCTTCGGAGCCCTGACCAGTCCTACCAATACAGCTCAATCTTAAGCCACAACACTCTCTGGTGTCCCCATGTTTAGAGGCCCACACACAGCTATGCTGATGCCCATTGATCCTGACCTCCAGCCTTTGCTGCTGTTCAAAAACAGGAACAGGTCTGCCAGTGCCTCTGAGCAGAGCAGAGCATTTTTTGCTAGTTTAGTAACACATGCCTTGTTAGTAAAGGATGCCAGCTGTGCTACATGTGAAGGTGCTGCTTTGGTGCTGGTGACAGGGGAAAAACCCAGTTACAGCTGGGCTAAGACTGCAAAAACTCATGTCACCAGTGTGCTGAAACCGAATTTGAACCCAGGTCTCTGGATCCAAAAAGCTAGTGCTTAACCTCTTGCGCCACCTGGTGTTTCCTGAGAGAATGCACAATGAAACAGGTACATTTTTATATTATGGTTGCCAGCCTCTGAGACACAGCAGCAAAACGGTTAAGACACTTTGCTATATGGCTCCAGAGGTATTTATCGGAGTCTTGCTTCAGACTTATGCTGAAATCTTCCTCTAGCTGACTCCTGTGAATTGGTACCTGGTTATTCAGGCTAGGAAATTAAAAGCAGCTGGATGCAGTGCCTGCCACATCACTTTCTTGTGTGCCACTGGCCGTAGTAGTTGGTGTGTCTTGACCATATCAGCATTATGGGCTATTAGGCTTAGGTATACCTTTGCCCATCCTCTAAAGCAACACCATCCATCCCAGTAACTGCATTCAGCTGCACATGGGCTGAGATGCTTCACCCAGCCTACATTGCATAATATAAAATTATCACTGGTTGAATAGCTGAAGAGTTGGATCCCAAGTGGCTGTGAAATGCAGGCCACAGGAAGTGATCTCCCAGGAGAAGAGACGAGACAAGGGCCAAGTTCTGAAAGAGTAACACACAAGCATATCCCCTTCTTCGCTGGGGTTGCAGTCCAGCTGGTAAAAGTTATTGTAATCAGGAAGCCCCACTTCATTTGGAAAACCCTTTGCAGTACCCAGCCAGTGAAACTGCTTTCTGGCTGGTATCCGCTCAAAACTGACATAGTTTCTCTGGCATCACTAACAAGAATAACAAGCCCCCGTGGGGATTCCCTTGGCCCACAGAGGGAAGGGCCGCCAATGTCACTTCCCAGTCTGGCTCCCAGTTAATCACAGCTTCCTGCATTGGGCTTGTTCCAAAGCAACATGTAAAGAATTTCCCTCTAACCTGAAACCAGGCACAGGGCACTGTAATGATAATCCTAGCTGTGAAGCCAAGAGCATTTCACATGAACACAAACACATTTTGTCCAATTTGCTTTCAAATAGGTTTAAAGCAAAGCCACACTTCCTAGGCCGCTTCATCAATAGATTTCATAATTCTTGACTAAGGAAGTCAGTATCATTTTCTTCATTTAATAGATAGGGAAAGTGAGGCACAGGACAGCAAAGCCACTTGCCCAAGGTTACCCAAGCAGACCAGTGGCAGAGTATGAAATTAAATCCAGCCCTCTTCAATCTGGAGGACCATGTATCCACTTCGTCATACAGAGTACAATGCTTTGGGAATTTACTGTTTTACTGTTTACCCTCTACAAATGCCAAAAGGAATATGGGTAATTATTACTGAGACAAATTTGTCCCTGATGCATGTTTGTGAGTTACCTCAAGGAGGAGTTTGGGCTATTCCCTGAGGCAAAGACTGCCTTTTTTGCACTATATATACAGTGCAAAAAAAAAAAAAAATTACACACACACACACACACACACACACACTGCCTAGCGCCATAGGCCCCAGTCCTGGGTGCCATTGGTAATGCCAGTTACATTGGTATAAGTGTAATATGGATTAATAAAGTAACAATATGCTGGGGTTGAGTGTGTTATGCAGCACATAGGCTTCATTGTTAAATAGATCTTTCCCCACAAGTCTTCTGCACAACCAAGCGCTAATTTATCCAAAGATCCTGAGTCCTGCAAGACCTTATTCCAAACTGGGTCACGCAAGACAGAACCTGGACATATTACTTCCTCCCATGCTTCTTTCTGTCTTAGATCTTAAGACTCTCACTTTAAGCCTCCATGAGACTGATACCTCTTCATCTCTCAAGTCCTTTCAGACTGTTAGTTTGAACCCCAAAACAGTGACCTGCTTTGGCTATTTGCAAGGTAGCACTGACAGGCTCTTCATGTAGTGCAGTCTTATCCTCTTTGGTTCTGCAATGTTTCATGCACGGTCAGGGAGAGGAAATCTGTGAGCTGCAAGAGGATTAATGTGAAAAGATCCTCCTTCCTGATATTACATACCCAGCATTGGGCTGAAAGAGCATAGGGGTTGCAGAGTCAAACACTCAGACATTAGAAATGTCTGACTCAGAGCTGCCTTTGAAACCTTAATTTGGTCTCTTTATGTGTATACGTTACAACAGTCTTGGCCAGCAGCATGTAGAAAGTAGGGTTAAGTAGAAAAAATGGTGTGTAATTAAGTTCCTAATGGCTGTGCTGTAACACCTGTGTACAAGGAGGGCCCTTTTGCATATCTATGCTCTTTACTACAGCATTGAAATTTCCTAGAGTTTTCAAGAAAACCAAAAAACAAAATATCCATAAGATGTAACCACAATGAACACTGAGATCATCAATGTGATTTGAACCCCAGATTTTTTGAACCACAACAGAGATCAGAAGCTAAAGGTCATTACCTCATGTAGGGACCAGCCAAGAGAGTGGGACACAACAAATATTTTTCTGGTGACTTATACAAGCATTTGCTAGACAGGAGCCCAAAACTGGGATTCCTGGGCTGTACTCCTGGTGGTGAAGGGGAGTAGCTAGTGGTTACAGGCAGCACAGGCCGAGCAGACTGAACAGTTTCAGGCTTTCTGAAAGACACTGCAGCTCACCAGTTGATACTTGCTGTAGTAGAAACCACACTCTTATGCCCGGCTGTGCTAGAAGTCACCTTGTGCAACCTCCCATTCATTTTACCTGTAAAATTGAAGGGAGGACACTATTTGCCTAACTCTCATGGTGCAGGGGAGGACTGAGACTGTACAGTAGCAGGGATGACCAAGTACACTGCTCTATTAACAACAGCTAGTGCAGAGCAGAGCAGAGATCAGAAGTAGCTCCTTCCCAGCATGCTTCCCCAAAGAGTTTTTTTTGATCTGCATAATCTTGCAGGTAATGGCACACTTTTGTTGGGAGAGTACTGGAGGTGCATGCAGGGGCCTGCACTCTATTCCTGGCTCTCTGCTGGCTGACCCTGGGCCAAGGGGGTGACAGTAACATCCTTTGTGAAATGCTTTCAGATCTCCTTATGAAAAAAGCAAATAGCAA
The DNA here is from genome assembly GCF_001723915.1 of Gavialis gangeticus. Taxonomy (NCBI): domain Eukaryota; kingdom Metazoa; phylum Chordata; order Crocodylia; family Gavialidae; genus Gavialis; species Gavialis gangeticus. The sequence continues at coordinate 22,380,760 of NW_017729002.1, forward strand.
ACATCTCTTACTACCCACCAGGAAGGGTACTTTTAGGGCAGAAAGCATGCTCAATACCACTGCCATTCAAGAGACTGCAAGCTTGAGACCATGCCCGTTGCATCTGGTGCAGAGTGGTAAAGCATGCTCCATACAGATGGAATATTCAGAGATTTTAGCAGCAAGCCTCTAAAGAGCTCCTCCATGCACATACAATGGTAATATTCAGCAGCTTGGGCCAAATCTGAGTTGATTTTCACAGGGTATGCACCAATCCTGCCAAACACCAAGTCTCTTTTCCAAAGCATGGAGGCACCAGAAGTCCTCAAACAAAGAGATGGAAAAATAAAAATGTAGCATTGGCAATGCGACCATTTTCCCTCAACCTCCTGCTAAAAAAAAAAAAAAAAA
>NW_017729002.1:22381365-22410129 GCF_001723915.1 Gavialis gangeticus
CGCCCATTTCCCCCAACCCCCTGCTAAAAAAAAAAAAAAAAAGAAAGAAATAAAAAGAAAAATTTTGCCTGAGGCAGAGAGCACACATGGAAAATTTCAGCCCAAACAGTTGAAGTTTGGCAAAGGTGTATAAGCAACTGAAAACAAACTGAGAATGGAAAGTGTTATGCAACCTTAACAATAGGCGTCTACCGGCCCCGTCTACAATAAATGTGTCAAGACAGAGATTCCATCCTTGTCCTTTTCCCTACATAGCGTCTTTCTCCTTCCCAACAGCAGTCAGTGCAGACTGTCTGGCTGGAAGAAGCTTCTTACACTACTAGCCACAGCAAAGAAAGGTGACTGGGTGGCAGGAGCCAGCAGAGAGATGGGCATCTGCAGCTGGCCTCTGAGCCAGAAAGACAGCAGTCTGTGGAGGGGACTGCAGGAAGCAGTGTTAATGCAAAACTTCCCCTCAGCAGCCCTACAGTATCCCTGATTTCTCTAGTTAATCAGGTGCTGTAAGTGCTCTCAAAGATATCATCCCACTATGCAAATGACAAAGTATATGGGCTCAGTTTATCAATTACAGGGTAGCACAGGTCTCCCACTTGGTCAGATCTAAATCATCATCACATCCCTGTTCAATCTGGATGGCACATTTCAGTCAAAAAAGGAATGGACAATGAGAATGCACTTTCTGAAAAAGAAGGGAGAGGAGCTGGGGATGGGTAGAAACCCAGATAATTTGGAAAGTAAATCCTTCACTGCTTTAGGGATTAAAAAGCAGCATGAAGAGTTAATGGGATTCTCTTAGCTTCTGTAGGGATGCAAGGAAAAAAGCCTCTCATTGGAGGAGGGCAAGCAATGGATCTCTGACAATCCCAGAACCACTGCGCTGCCCACTCAGGAGATCTAATGTTTCCACAGAGGGACTCATAGGAGTTTTAAAAGCATCTATCTATGTCAGTGGTCTCCAAACTTTTTTGATCGCGCACCCCTATCAGTAAAAATTTTTTGAGCACACACCCCCAATATATGTATATTTATATAAATACAAATAGAAATAGAAGTTCTAATATTTTCTTCCCGTACCCCAATGGATCGTCTTGTGCACCCCCTGGGGTGCGTGCACCCCACTTTGGAGACAACTGATCTATGTCACTAAGATGCCTTGGGAAAATCTCTCTTGCTATTCCTACATGGCTGGGTTGCTCTTCTTCTGCAGCCCCATGAATAGATCTTTGCTGGATGGTGGGAATGATAAAACAGAGAACATAGTCCAAACATGCCATGAGGGATGAACTATTCTTTCATCCTCATGGGTGAAATCTCAAGGTGGAGGCACCTGGTGGATACTGCAGGAAGAAGTTTGCCCTTATGGCTACTTGTGCTGTAAAGGATGACCTGAGGACTTTCAAGCTATCAGTCCTGCATTTTCTACCACCTCTTGGCAACTTTCAGTGAAAGCCACAAAAGAGCTGTTTCTCTAAGGACCCATGCAGACAGAAGTGCCTCCTAGTGGAAAGAAGTTAAACTGGGGGATAGAGAGGGATGGGGCAGGGAATGTTAAATTGTGTTTAATACCAACAGCCAGGGGTCTGCTAGCAGCATAACTGCACTGGCGTGTTAGACTTGCAGTCACGCTGTCCTGTCCCTGCCACCAGGCAGTAAGTGATGCTGCTCTTGTGTGCAGGATGGACTGCCTCACGTGCCCAAACAGGGCCTGACGTCCTTGTTGTGAACTTGTCCAGATTGCAAGCCAGGAGGGAAGCAGCCAAAGATAAGGCCCAAGAGAACTCTGCATTTACGGGAAAGGCAGCATGATTCCCACTTGTGACATACCCTTTACAGCAAGTGACTTGTGCAAAGTAAGCCAGAAAAACACTGGGAGGAGAGGATCTCTTGGCAATGTAGCTTGCAGAAAAGGAGACAACAGCGCCAACTGGTTAAACCTTCCCTTTCTTGATGGCATGGCAGATGCATGTCTTAAAGCTGAAGTTCTCTTCATGCCATATCTGATGGCAAATACTGAATGGAGATACAGAAAAGGAAAGTTTTAGTGAATGGGTAAACATCACCATGCCTCTTTTGTGTCCAAAGGCAGCCTCCCTGCTTTCCAAACAGACATAGGCTTGGTACATTATAAAACGTTTTCTTCCATAGATAACCTCTCTCTCCCCAAGCATCATTATCTCATACATTATGATGCAAAAATGCCCTCTAAGAGCTTGACTGGAAAACTGTATGCAGCCCATGGTATGGAGAGATGCCGAAATACAAAGGTGCAACAATCTTGCTTTGGCCCAAGGTTCAGTTAAGCCACATATCACTCAGGATCTAATTCGCGTGACTTAGCTTTACCAGGCAGGTTTGTACCATAATGCTCAAGGGTCTCATTTGGCAGTTAGTTTCTTGTGAAGAAAACTGGCTTTTCCTAAATGACATTCCTGTCTGGATCCTAGTATTCATTGACATCTGAGGTTGACTCCATGGAGTGGATTGCAGTCTCCCTTGGGCTCCCTCAGGAATCCCTCACTGATCTCTCCTGTCTCTGAGCCCAGTAGTGCAGCTATACGGAGGATTACACACTCGCTTTGATTTCTCTTCAGTTCCACTCACTAGGAGGAAAATTTAGAAGCTCTGCAACCTCCTTTTCTCGTTCCTAGCCAGGTTCCCAGCTGAAGGGAAGGCTTCAAGTGGCTTCATTTTCTCAATTTTTTGCCCCATGTTCTATCCAGACCAGACTTACAAAAGGTTATTGCCCTTGTCACATGGCAAGGGTCAGTTTCCCTGACTCTTATGACTCAAGCGTCTGCTGTTACAACGACATTTAAAACCAAAATAAGCTCCAAATTTGGTTTAAGAATATCCATGCTTGGAACTCCACAGACCTACAGCAAACAGACGCACTTGGGAATTTAGCTGCAGTTGCCTTTTCTGTCACTGCCTCTGGCTAGAAACAAGCATTACTAGCAGCCTCTTCTTCTCAGCACATACCACATAGAGTAGAGGTTTCTGCTGTGGTAAAGATGCTGATGGACAGGAATACAGTTTGAGGGAAGTAGAGACATTTTTTACTGTCTGCTACCAACGCAGAGGCAGTTTAAGCAGCAGAGTACACAGCACACGTACGGAGACGACAGAAACCGTAGCCAGAGTGCTTTCTAGCAAATCAATAGCAACATTTAGTAACAGCGCCAGTGTCTGATCCCAGATTTACAAACCCTAAGGGAAAACTGTAGCCGAGAAATACAGAAACTTAGATAGTCTGAAAAGACTGAAGCAAGCTCACAACCAGGCTGGACTTCTACAGCAAGGCGTGGGCTGCTGGGAAGTGCTCCCAGTTATTAGGTTTCCAAGAAATGCAATTCTTGCACCTATAATTATAAGGAGAATACTACTAAGCCCGTTTTAGCGCATTGCATCAACAGAACTCAAAGCACTTTACAAAGGACTTCAGTATCATTAGCCCCATTTTATAGAGGGAGAAACTGAGGCACAGAAAGGAGAAATGATTTGTGCAGGGTCACCAAGCAGGCCAGTGACTGAGTGAAGAATAAAAGCAGACCTCCAAGCCCCAGTCCAATGCTCTATCCACTAGCCCACACTACATCTCCTACTTCTACATGCTTCTGAAATCTGGGCAGTATTAAGCAGTCCTCAGAGTCCCTGGTGATAGGTGTTCATGGAATGATCTGAGCACAGGGAGGGGAGGGGGGAAAATCAGTCAATACATTTCCCTACCTCCTTATCTTTGCCTCTGGTTCATGCCCACCTCCCCGGTCTTTATGCCCTGGATGGATGGGAAGGGTCTACTCCAAAATAACCTGGACAAACACCTGGCTGGGGTCATCTGACCCCAACACTCTTTCCTGCCCAGGGCAGGGGGTTGGACTCAATGATCCGTTGAGGTCCCTTCCAACCCTAAAATCTATGAAATCTATGAAAAGAGAGCCCTGATCTCCATTCCCAGAGGCCATCTTCACTAGAGAACCATGGAGTTTTAAAGCTAAAACATTTCTACTTAATACTGGGGAGAAAAATGAAGAAGCAGGGGAAAAAAATTCAGAACTGTATTAATGTTACAAAAATGAGTTTTGTTTTTAAAATAAACCTAGTGTAAACTGAAATCTTTGCTTTAAAAATCAGATTGTGCTGGATAGACTCTGCTTACTGTGCAAGTGTCCCTGGCTCTCCAGTTGAGTGATGGAAGATGAGAAGAAGGCATGCCATTATGGGATGAATGGCTGGGCTGGGCCAGGCTGCACCCTTGGAATCACTGTATCCTTATTTACTGCACCAGCTCTATGAATCCTGGAGCTGAGCCCATTAAGGCAGAAACATTCCCAACATTTGCTCAGAGCTAGTGTAGTCATGAGAGGATAGGGAACCTGGTAAAACATTAGGAGTGCATTTGCATTGGGGCAGATGGCAGGCAGAGGGGTGACAAAATATCCAGCACAAAGATGTCAGGCCAGGCCACAGGCATGAATTTTACTGACAACTCACAGCTCAGTGCCAAATGCCTGGACTGATCCCAAGCAGAGCAACCTCCTGTGAGGACAAGACTTGTTCTAAGTTGCTATTCATGCAAGGCCTGTAACTGGTTCAGAATCAAGATGGTCAGCCGCCATTCACATACATAAAGCTCCACCATTATTGGTGAGTTTGTACTGGGAGTGTTTGAGGGCACGAGTTTGTTTAGTATCCTTGGGTACCCACACATGAGTGCAGAGCCTGCGCCAACGTGCTGCAATTACAGCATGTTGGCACAGACTTGATTAATCGAGTCTGCTGGAGTGTGGTATTTACCATGCTCCAGGAGCCTCCCAAATCTCATGTGTTAGCGTCTCCTCATTTCAAAATGGTGGCGGAATGCTTGAACTAAAGCTTGTCGAATGCGCTTTAGGTCAAGCACCCCCACCATCATTTTGAAGCATGGGGGTGCCGATACATGAGATGCTGCGGCACTTTAATTACAGTGGCTGTCAGAGCCGCTCTGATTAAAGAGCCACCCCGCCACTTCTAGAGCACATGTAAAAGAAGTCCTTGTTATGATCCAGTGTCCCATGGGGGCAACATTCACAACTTTAATTCAGAGTTCTTAAGAAAATGTCCTTTGTGCAAAAAGGGGGTTTTGGCCAATGACAAACCAGAAGCAAAGCAATCAATTGCAAGCCCCATGAGGCAGATTCCAGTGCTGCTGGAAAGCCCTATCACCATGCCTCTCCTCTGTCCACTGCAGAACCAACAACAAAAAGAAGAAGAAACAGATGGTAGAGAGAGACAAAGGATAAAAGGTTGTAGGTAAGAAAAGAGAAACAGAATAAAAAATGGAGAGGGAAAAGAGAGGTTGAATTGTCTGGGTTAAAATGTGTCAGAGACATTCACTGTTGCAACTACAAGCACATCAACCATTCCTTTCCCACCCTTGGCTTCCACAATGTTTACAGGGCAGGAGTTGTTGTAGTTGAGATTCACTGTGTATTTTGTCACCCCTCTACCTAATATCTTCCTCCATACTATGAAAGTGAAAAAAGAAGAAAGAACAGCTTCTTACCCTTCAATGTGCTAGGTGTGGCTCCTGCTGCCTGTAGGCATGAAGGTGAATCTTTTGGACTACTAGTGGGGCCATAAACACACCCTGTGCCTCTGCAGGCTACTCCACACAGGCACTGGGAGCAGATACAACCCTTCCTCAACTCCCCTGCAACTCAAAGCCATCAACAGCTGAGGAGTCTGTAAACAGGACTGAGGATTGCTTGTGGAATCCAAATGGATTGCAACATCTTGAAGAATAACCATTGCTGTGCAATGTAATCATTCTTTCTTCTGTATGTATAGGTCAGTACGGATCTCACTGTAGGCCACTGACAAACCCAATCCCACACCCAGCTCCCCAGAGGGAGTGTTGTACAGTTGGAGCTGACCACCTGAATTAGGATCATAGCACTATTTTCCCAAACTTGTTATCTGCTTTTGCTGTTCCTTTAAGAACCTTCCTAGCTGCAAATGTCAATGAGTCCTGCAGAACTGTGGGGAACCTAGTCTGGCACAGGCATCTCCAGTGGGATCCACACTGACACACCATAGCAAACCTCAGTCCTCAGAAATCCTGAGTGCCCTCTGCTTCTGTTGGTTCCAGGATAAGACCACAGTGAATGGAAGACAGATGATGAAAAAAACCCCAGGCAAATGGGCAAGATGACAGGGGCCCAAGTGCATGAAAGATAACGGATGGGCTGCATGGAGAAATATTCCCATTGAGGACTCGGGGTGACTTCAGCAGTCAGAGTGGAACACGAGTCACAGGGAACAGTGAGCTAGCATTTTTTAACTGGTTTCCCTGCTGCTCACCTCTGAAACTGAAGAGGAGGTCTTAGATGTTTTTGTGATCTCCATGACTGGAAGGTTCCAGGAATGGCTCAAGCCCCAAACCCTGAGCACCCGCAGAAAATTTGCCTTAAAAATATTTAGTATATTGTATCATTTCCCCAGATCGCCTCTTGCCCACTGAAACCAGATGAAAAAAAGGGGATTTAAAAGTAACCAAGAAAAATGAGGATTATTTTCATTGCAATGTCTGCTTAGAAGCTTGTCCCGGTAAGGAACTGGGGGAAGATCCTCAGCTGCAGTAAACTGGCATATTGCCATTAAATCCATGGAACCTTGGCATATGCCTGCAAGGCAGTATGGTCCCCAGCATGCTAGGTGCTGTACACACACCAGAGGACCTGGCTCTCCATGTTTTTCCATCCACACATCTCCCAAGTCCCAACCTTGTGTTTCAACCATAAGCCAAGTCTTTCCCTGGAGTGACCCATGACTCTCTTTGCTGTGAGGGCAAAGAAAAAGAGGCTGGTTCCCCATCTGCAGTACTGAGGTCCTAGTTCCTTCCTCCCACCTGATATCTACCCTTCTGCAAAGACTGAAAAGCCTTTCCAGGTAGGGAATGTCTCTTGCTATGTATCTTCAGAGTACTGAGAGCTAAGGGGCCTGTACATGCTGCTGGCATACAAATAATGAGCATTTGGTTTCTCCCCAGATCTAAAGGATATGGAAACTAGATCTGGCTTCTGCTTGTTGCTTCTTTGCTGCAACACCCTTGTCACTGATGGTGCCAATACTACTACTGACAGGGTGTGTGAGGCCCCATCTGCGCAGAGCAATCAGCAGGAACAGGGCCTCACAAAAGCAACAGGAGCAAAAATAAACACTGGTTGGTATAGGTCCTATCTAAACAAAGGTCATTTCCCTTCCCAGACCATTTTCCCGTGGGGATGAATGGGATGGTATTTCTAAACTGACTCCTGGGAACCTGGCGAACATGTCCCTTCTCTGCTCCCACTGAAAGTCCAGACTTTGTTCTGAACTATCCAACTGCTGGCATTTCTCTTCAGTGCATTCACTCAGCTCTGACCACGGGACAGAAGGCTTCAAAAACCAAAGCCAATATAACTAGAGGACACTTAGGACCTGAATCAAGTCAGAGTCTTTCCATTTAGCTCAATGGGCTTTGGATTATGGTATGATTGCCTCCATCTATCCATAACAAAGCCCTGTGTTTTCTAAGTTTGGTGTACATCCTCAGTAACCTAGGGAGCACCCGTCTGGCAAGGCAAGGAAGAGAACAACAAGGAAGTGCACACAGTATAACAATGGTGCCACCACAGCTTTTGCAAAAGCCTGCCCAATTCCCTAAAAAAACCCCCAAAACAACAAAAAACGGTCCCACTTGCCTCTCTCCCCATTCATCAAAAGACCTATGCCAGTGGCTGACACCGCAGGACACTGCCTGTAATCTAGCTCCTGCCATGGGCTGCACCCCCCTGTAATCAGCAGACGCTGCAAAGAGAATAGATATAAGAAGACAGGCACCAGGAACCTGGGGATGATTCTTTTGCAGCTGTGGCTAGAGCACACTGCTTATTCCTTGAGTTGCTGCCAGCCAGGTCCAGTCTGTTTGTGAAGTGGATCCAGCCCATGGGCTATAGGTTGCTAACCCTTGACCTAAGTGGTACTTAAGTGGGACATCATTGGTGCCCCAGCCTTGGATGCCAATCTGCTGCACAAGGTCTAATTTAACCCTGTCACCCACACAGAGCTCCTGACAGCATGGCACACCGCCTCACCTCTCCCTGTGCTAATGCCAGGACTGGAGCAGGGAGTTGTGTCTTCAGATGCTGGTTTGCTTTTGAATTTCAGCCCATTCCATTTCGCACCCCAACTGTGTCCATGTGCTTGGAGCGCCTTAATCTAGAGACCTCTTTCACTCTGATCATGAGGTCACAGGAAAGTAGGGCTGGAAAGAACCTCATAATGTTAGGAAGCTTGTCGGGGAGGCCCTAAGAGACCACAACCCAAAGGGGAGGGGAGTTCGGTATGAGTGGTCGCTCCTCAAGGGAGCAATCCTGGATGCACAAGCAAAGTCTATTCCATCAAGGAGGAAAGGCAGCAAATGGGAAAGCAGCCCCCCTGGCTCTGCAGGGAACTAGCGGACCTCCTGCATCTAAAAAGAAAGACCTACAAAGGATGGAGGACTGGATCCACTTCCAAGGAAGAATATTCTGCACTGGTCTGGACCTGCAGGGAGCAAACCAGGAAAGCCAAGGCTGCGACTGAACTCCAACTAGCTACAAGTATCAAGGACAATAAAAAGTCCTTTTTTAGATATGTGGGGAACCAGAGGAAAAGCAAGGGTAACATTAGACCCCTGCTAAATCAGATGGGACAACTGACAACCGATGCCCAGGAAAAAGCCAACTTGGTAAATGGGTACTTTGCATTGGTTTTTCACCAGTCCTAAAAGGACACCCCTGCCCATTATGGGACAGGAAGGCCTGGGTGACGGTGATTCCTTGCCCTCCATCAATGCTGACCTTGTGAAGGAACACCTTGACAGGCTGGATATCTTCAAGTCAGCCGGCCCTGACAGTTTACACCCCAAGGTACTTAAGGAGCTGGCTAGCATCATAGCTCAGCCCCTGGCACAATCTTTGAGAACTCCTGGTGCTCTGCTGAAGTGCCCAAAGATTGGAAGAAGGCTGATGTGGTATCTATCATCAAGAAAGGGAGGAAAGTGGATCCGGCAAACTATAGGCCCATCAGCCTGACCTCTATCCCGGGGAAGGTCTTAGAAAAGATTATCAAAGAGACCATTCTTAACAGACTGGCCGACAGCAATATCCCGAGGGATAGCCAGCATGGGTTTGTTGCAGGTAGGTCTTGCTTGACCAATCTTGTATCCTTTTACGACCAGGTGACCTATCACCTGGACAAGGGAGAAGAGATTGATGTCATATATCTTTACTTTAAAAAAGCCTTCAGTCTGGTATCCCATGATCACCTCTTAGCAAAACTGGCCAACTGCAGCCTCGGCTTCACCACGATCCACTGGCTGGGGAATTGGCTCTGTGGTCAAACCCAGAGGGTGGTGGTTGACGAAAGTCAATTGGCGTGGTGCACTGTGACCAGTGGGGTCCCCCAAGGCTCTATCCTTGGGCCAACACTATTCAACATCTTCATTAATGATGTGGACATTGGTATCAGAAGTGGACTGGCCAAGTTCGCCAATGATACTAAACTCTGGGGTAAAGCGTCCACACCTGAGGACAGGAGGGAGATCCAGGCTGACCTTGACAGGCTCAGGAAATGGGCAAACGAGAACCTGATGGTGTTTAACACTGAAAAATGAAAGATTCTCCACCTTGGGAGGAAAATTTGCAGCATATTTATAGGCTCAGCAGTGTTACACTGGCTAGCACTATGGAAGAAAGTCTTGGGGGTCATTACTGACCACAAGATGAACACGAGCCTTCAATGTGATACTGCAGCTAGTAAAGCAAACAAAATGCTGGCTTACATCCATAGATGCTTCTTAAGCAAATCCTAGGACGTCATTCTCCCGTTGTACTTGGCTTTGGCAAGGCCGCAGCTGGAGTACTGCGTCCAGTTTTGGGCTCCACAATTCAAGAAAGATGTGGAGAAGCTTGAGAGAGTGCAGAGGAGAGCCACACACATGATCAGAGGTCAGGAAAACAGACCTTATGACGAGAGACTGAGAGCTATGGGACTCTTTAGCCTGGAAAACTGCAGGCTCACGGGTGATCTGGTGGCCGCCTGTAAGTTTATAAGGGATAAACTTACAGGCTCACCAGGATCTGGGGGAACGTCTGTTCACCAAAGAGCTCCAAGGGGTGACAAGGCCAAATGGTCACAAACTCCTCCATAACCATTTCAGACTGGAAGAGCTTCTTTACTGTCCAAGCCCCCAAAGCCTGGAATAGATTGCTGCCAGAGGTGGTTCAAGCACCTACTTAGAATGCCTTCAAGAGATATTTGGATGTTTACCTTGCTGGGACCCCAGCTGCTTCCTGCCCTTGGGGCAGGGGGCTGGACTCGATGATCTTCCGAGGTCCCTTCCAGCCCTAATGTCTATGAATGTCATCTAGTCCAAGCCCCTGCTCAAAGAAGGGTCATCACCAACTAAACAATCCCAGCCAAGTCCAAACTGCTCTTGAAAACTTCCAAGAATGGAGACTCCAGAGTTTCTCTACGTAGCCTGTTCCAATGGTTGACCATCCTCATAATCAGAAATTTCCTCCTAATTCCAACCTCAATTTACCCTGCTGCAGCTTGAAGCCATTACTTTCAGTCTGTCCCCTGCAACTAGAAAGAGAAGCCCATCTCCATCCTCCCTATAACTGCCTTTCAGATATTTGAATACTATTTTCAAATTTACCCTCAGTCTTTTCTTCTCCAGACTAAACAACCTACATCTTTCAGCCTTTCCTCATAAGTCTTGCCTCCTAGGTCCCTAGTCATTTTTGTTGCTCTCTGCTGGACTCCTTCCAACTGTTCACATCCTTCTTGGAGTGTGGAGCCCAAAACCGAACATAGTACTCCAGGTGAGGCATCATCAGGGCTGAACAGAGTGGAAGAACCACTTCCCTTGATTTGCAAGTGAAATTCCTGTTAATACAGCCTAGTATGCTGTTGGCATTTTTCTGCAACAAGAGCATGCTGCTGGCTCATATTCGGTTTATTGTCTACTGTAACCCTCAGGTCCTTCTCTGCAGTACTGCAGCCTAGCCATTCATTCCTCAGTCTGTATTTGTACTGCAATTACTCTGTCCCAAGTGCAGGACTTTGCTCTTTTCCTTGTTGAATCTGACCTGATTGATTGTGGACCATTTTGTCCAGCCTATCAGGTCATTTTGGATCCAAACCCTACTCTCTGGAGTATCTCAAACTCTACCCAACTTGTTGTAGTCTGCACATTTGCTAAGCATGCACTCAACTCCATCATCCAACTTGTTCCTGAAGTTATTAAACAATACCAGAACCAGGACAAACCTTTGAGGAACCCCATATGATAGCTCCTTCCAACTAGACCTTGAGCCACTGATGACTACTCACTGAGAATGATGATCCAACCAGTTACGTATCCACCTTACAGTACTTTCTTTAAAGCACTGATGCATAACTCCTTGCTGAAGCTGCTGATTTACAGAAGCAATCTGGGCACAAACTCTGACCTGCCTGTAGCACAGCAAGCATTCTCCAGGCTGCTGCAGAAATGTGTATCATTTCAAGCAGTGATTACATTTGCAACTCTCAATCTGTTGATAGATGAGTCACAAACGGGAGGATAAAAGGTGATTTTCTTCCAATAAATTATTCATTTCCAATCATTTGCTAATGACAGATTTTGCTTGTTATCTTGTTACTTAGATGATTCTTCCCTCACCATCAGCTGAGAACACCTCAATCAAATTCATCTGCCTGGCTATCCTAGGAGGTAGGGAATTATCAGTAGCTCCATTTTGCTGTGGTGACACAGGGGCATAGAGGTTAAGAGACTTTCCCAAGATCACAAAGGGGGCCTGTGGCAAATCTGGGGGCTGAAACTAGATGTCCTGACTCCTGCTTCAGTATCTGAACACCCAAATTCTCAATTTGGGATGAACAGGTGCGAGGTGCCCCTTGCACAATATGAAAGGGGCAGGGTAACTGCAAGGCAAGGGAGCCCTGGATGGAAGGAAGTGGGATTCTAGAGTGATTAAAACACGGAAAGTAGAATTTCAGTATGCACATGGTTAAGATCTCCTGCCTTAACCTAAGAAACCCCCTCCCCTTCCAGAGAACAGTGAAAGAAGACTCTGGGAGTGTAGCAGGAGCACAGAGGCCTCCCTGTTTTCTGTATCCCAGCTCTTCTCTTTACCACATTTATTTCTCACAAATTTACTTTCTCAGGGCCTGATCCTAATCGACTTGCAGAAGCAGAAATTCTCTGCAAAGCCAATGAGAGCCAGGCACTGAGGCTCGGGCCCTCCTGAATATTAGCAATTGGCAACCCTGAGCTGTGTCGCACACTCGAGCAGACCACAAGTGCAGTGTCAAAGTCCAATTCCATACGGCTAATTCAATAAGTCACAGATACCATTACTTCATAAGGCAGAGAGACTCCAAAGTTATTAGGGGAATTGGGAGGGGGGTGGAGGAGTTGAAATGGAGAAGGCAGGGAGACAGGGAGGGTGGAGAGGGGGAGCTAAGACAAGCAGCAGAACAAAACATCCCATAAATCATGAGGAGCTGCTGAAATACCAGAACAAATGACCCCATAGCTTGGCCATTGTTCCTGAGTGATGGCTTAAAGCGCTCCCAGTCAAGACAAAGTGCCTCCAGTTTTATTTTAACAATAAGCCTGCCCCATCCAGACCAGGCCTTGCACTGCTCAGCACAACCAGCAGCCCACAGATTCTGGGGAGTGGCTGAGTGGTTCATGAAGAATGCCTGTGTTTTTGCAGTCGCCCAAGAGATTTGGACACACTATTCCCTTCACTAAATGGGATCTGGGTGTTCAAATCTCTTAGCTTGCATCAGAAATCTCGTGTGTCACAAATACGTGCATGTCTCAGACACAAACATGGATATGCCCTGCCCTCATTTTAGTGGAAATGATCAATGGCCATTTCCCCCCTCTTGTTATTTCTTCCTTCTCTTTGGCTAGGACCATGTCAGAAGCTTCAAAATCAAGGGTGCACAAGTCCCCTCTTAGCAAACCTTGTGTAAATCAGGAGCAAATCCTCTGGAGCCAAAAGAATAAAGCTGACAGGAGAATGAGGTCCAATATTTTTCTTTATCAGTGTTGCTCTTCTCTGTCTGGCAAACAGGCCTCTTTCATTCTTGGCTTCAAAAGAGACTGCTGGTCATTGACTTTTTTGGTTCCCTGCAGAGATTGTGAGTGAAATCCTCTCTGTCAAGTGAAGAATCAGACTGAAAGACTGTGAGACCTAAGATTACTGAAATGGAAATAACTTAGGCCATCTCATTTACCATTCCAGGAAACAATTCTCAAATTTTGAGAGTCAAAAAATAACTAAACACAGAGCCCATCAACTCACCTCATCCCACCATCCTTTTCAGCTGTAGAGGATTGTGGGATTTGGCCTCTAGGATTCTAGATGTGGGGGTTGGAGTAGGTGACCTCCTGAGATCCCTTCCAACCCTAATTTTCTACGATTCTGTGATGTAAAAGCAGGATGGGGGGAGCGCTGGTTGGGGCATAGTTGTGCATGAGTTTAACTCCACACTTCATGAACCCCCCACCAATCCTCTTTGAATGCTGGCCGTGCTCAACCCAGCACAGAGGTACAGTTCTGAGGTGCTACTGTGCTAACAGACAACATTTAAAATCAAAGGAAAACTGTTACTTCAGTCCAAAATTGAAACAATGTTGTAAAAGCATTCCCTTAACAGCTTTGTGCTTTCTACAACAAGTCTGAAGTGAGGGGCTGATCTACCTGACAATAATGATGTAACTGTATGCTTCCAATACAGTACTTTCTATGAATGACTGCAGCGCTGTATAAGGAACCTGACTGGGTCTGGTGGTGCTGGGGAGATTCAGTGCCCCAGCTGGAGCACTGGAAGCACACACCAGAACTCAAAAGGCTCTACAGAGGAGAGAGGGAACACAAATAGCCATTAGAGCCTCCTTTTAGGTCCCATCCACACCACAGTGGGCAAGGTTGACTTTACTTGCTAGGAGACTGGCACGCTGGTTGGCACCAGCCCTGTTCCAGCTGCTCCACTCAGCTGAGGGCACATTCAGCAAGTCTACCTGAACTCTATCCTTGGGCAAACCAAGGAGAAGCTTGCTGCACCTCTTCCAGCAAAGGTTTGTCTTTACACAGGGTTAGGCACTGTCTAAGCCTCAATAAGCCATAGCACAGAGGTTTTCTTATTATTATCTTCATTTTAAATTGAGGGGAACTGAGCAATTAAAGGCACTGCCAAGGGTCAAATAGCAAGTCACTGCTCTGCCAGGAACGGAGCCCAAATCTCCTGGCAACTAGCCCTGTGCTTCTAACCACTAGACAACCTTCTCTTGCCAGTGTTGCTTTAACTGCTTGCAACTAGCAGCCAAACTGCAGAGCAGAGATAACAAATGGGAAGTGTGGAATGTACTCTGTTTTTATTGAAAGAGTTCAGGAATCAGCTCCTCTCACGATACACTGTGGTGAGGCTGCCCGACGTGAAGAACGCAAGGAAGGAGCAGAGAATGCAGGGAGTGATTACAAACAAGCCAATATATAATGGGAAGGGAAGAGAGAGGGGAAATATGCAGAACAGCCAGAGGTAAAGCAGCACAAAGGGAAAATGAGAGAGAAGGGGAAAAGAAAGAGAAGGAAGCACACAAAACAAAGACTAAAGAATGACAGAATCAGGGACAAGGCAGAAGGGAGGAATGGGAGGGAAGGAAACGAGTGTATGAAGAATAAGTCAAAGCATGTTAAAAGACTTAAATTCCCTAGGAACGCTCTAGGGCAATGGAAATTGGGAAAAGGTAAAGGGAGCTGTTGTCAGCAGTCTGCTATGGGTAAGAAAGATGATGTAAAGTAGAGAACTGAGCGATCATTTCTCAGCAGGCAAGAAACTAAACATGACCTGTCCAAAGCGGAAAGACAAGGGTGTGTAAGGAGATTTCTGCTTTACCCTAGAGATATCAGGAAAGTCAAAGTCATTGGTTTTACTGGAGAATTCATTTGAGGTCTCAGATATAGGTTGTCAGCATTCCCAGTCCTGACATGAATAGAAGAATGTCCTCAATCTTTAACAAAGACCGTCTTTTCCCCCAATGTTGCTTAGACATTCAAGTTAAATAGGTGTTAAACAAACCAACAGAAAGCAGAAAGTCTGACTGCAAATCCTTTCCTCTCTTAAGTGCCCATTTTTCATTCTTTTGGAAATTGTGATGTCTTAATCCTACCACTTCTCCAGCTACCCATACAGTCTTCCAGCAGAACAGGTTAGACAAGACCTAAATGTCTAGCATTAGAAAAAAAGAGAGAAAGAATTATTTTTAAAAATCTCCTTTTACCCTTCTTTATAGAATCTACCAAGCAGCCACACATATAACCCACTCACTGCATTAGCCCTCCCCATGTTCATCGATCCAACAACCAGTCTGGCTATGCAGGCTCTGAGGCATTCAGCAGAGGGATCTGCCAGGGGCAAGATAGCAGACTAGAAGGTTCAATGGTCTGAGGTGATGTGGCATATTCATAGGCCCCTAACAGTAGGGACTTTGTGGGGCCAGCTTTAAAAAAAAATTGCTTAAGAAACTCTAATAATGAAGTATTTATTTCAGTAAACAACATATGAATGAAATAAGTGTTTTCTCAATATTTTACTCCTACCTTCCCCACTCCCCACCCCTTTTTTTTTCTTTTTTTCACAAGTGGAACTTACCAGGGTTGGTGGAGCTGCTGCTAAACTCAGGAGCAACATTTTGCTTCACTCACATTTCAGAGTAGGTGTGAGCTCTCTAAATACAGTTCTCTAAATAGGAGCAATGACTGTTTTTGCTTCACACCTGATGGATGCAGGACTGGCAGCTCAGGCAAGCTGGGTGCTGCGCCCTTCTGGGATGGTGAATGGTTGTATGATTTTGATACACAGCTTGAAGACATTCAGGGTCTGATTTTCAGATTGTTAAATAACTGCATTTCCTCTTCAGTTATGAGGGTTCAATACCTTTGCAAATCACGCCCTAAGTGCATTAGCTTGGGCACCCAAAATTAATGGGCACTTCAACATATTTTGGCCATGGCCTGTCTGTGCCTTACTTTCTCCCCATCTGGAAAGTGGGATGATAATACTTCCCCACCTAAGAGAGTCCTGTAGGTTTAATGAGTGAATTCATGTTGAAGAGCTTGAAGTATTTAGATAGGAGATCTCAATTCTGAAGCAGTAGCATTAATAATAATAATCTGCTCTACTGAAATCATCTCTCTGGACCTTGGATACGCAGCTTTTTACACAGTAAAAACATTGAAACTGCTGAGTTTATTGTTATGAACAGCAATTGTACTTGAAAAGTTTGATGGTGGGATGGTGAGTCCCTTTACTGAAGTTTAGTTTCCAGGCCACTTACAAAACCTCATAAAATATCATCCTTTGTTATTGTTGCAGTGACATCACTGTACAAGGTAGTACACAAACATAAATAAGACAGACAACTTGTTTGAAAAAATACTTGCAGTATATGCTAAATTATACCACAGGGATAATCCAAAAACTCTGTAGGAATTAAATGTTTAATAGGGACCTGCAAATTGAAAAATGGGTCAGTGTCTTTTTATGCTAGACAAAGATGTTTAGTTTATTATTTCTAGAAAACTGGGGCTTTTTGTTGTTGTTTTGTACATAAGAAATTCAGGTCTCGTCTCATTTGGAAAATTCTCTGATAACTGGAGGACTGTTGAAGTCCAGACATAAGAAGAGAGGGGAAATTGAGTGACTAGAAAGGAAAGCAACTTTAAGTCCAATTGTTTAAGGTTTCATTAATACCTATTTAGCTTTGATGCCTAATTAACATCATGAATAAAGGATGCCTTTGTGAAGGATTCAACAGCATCTCACTTCCAGGTAAGGTGTTACAGCTTACAATAAGTGTCCCTGAGATCTCCAGAAGAAGCAAACATCTGTAATTTCTAAAGAAATGTTTGTAGTTCTGGCCATCTTTATCCATGTAAGGAACTAAAAGAAAGGGAACAATTTTTCAAAAATCCTTTGCTGAGAGGACTGAACTATGGTCTAATGCCAAACCTGCCTCCTCAAATCTTACAAACAAAGATAAATTATTTCTTCCTCAACCAGGGGCTGCAGGATCAGAATAAAGCTGATGGCTTAACTCAAGACAGAGCACTGTTGTGTGCTGGTCCCTCTGAGTCACACCCACATAACAGCACTTTGCAACTTTCGAGCACTTTACACACAAAAATCCCAAAAGCACCTCCTAAAGTTAGGCAATTTCATTGCCCCTGTTATAGGAAGGGAATAAGACACTGAGATGTTCAAAGCAAGTCAATGCCAGAGCAAGGAACAGATCCTAAGTATCTAGACCCCCCAGGCCCTGTGCTCCTACCAAAAGGAAGCCTCCTGTAATGGCAGGCATCTCCAGTTGAGGTATGGCTGGCTGGTGTGTCACCTGGGGCAGTGATTTCAAGGTGGCTGCTAGAAGAGGATGGGTGGGAGCTAGATGTGGAATGAAGGGAGGGGCGGGAGCAATGGGCAAAGCACCCTGCAGGTGCTTCAGTTCCTTGCCCTACCCTTGAACACTCACCAAAGGGGGAACACAAAGGGGATCAGAAGCTTCTCAAGGTCAGACACAGGCCTCATGGCTTCTTTCAGCCTCTGCCAGAGCTACATCCAGCAGGACAGGGGCTGCATGCCCTTGCCTTGAAACAGCATTCAGGGAGTTGGTTTATTCAGCTAGAACTTATAATGGTCTTAATGGAAAGAGCAGGTGATGCTGCAGCCGTCCACCAGAGCCTCCCAGAGCATGCTCACTGCTCAGGCAGGAGAGAAAGTCACAGACTAACAGGGCAGGCTAGCACATACAGTGCTGGCTCCAGACCCTGAAGAGGTACCCAGTCTACTAGCACCCAGAGAGGCCTCACTCCAATGCTGCAATGTGGGGGATGTTTCCTTCTATGCCTTTAACCCCAGAGTTCCCACTCTTCCCAGCCCCAGTGGGGTTGGGAGGTGTCTTCGTTTTGTATCTTTAACCTCCACATGATCATCTTCATCCTGTCTTCAGAAGGAACTTTCTCTGCTCTGAACCTCTTAATCTGAAGTTCCCCCCGTTTCACACATCTGGTAGGGCCTGTCTGGGGGAATCCCCTCTGCTTCACCAGCTGGAAAGGTAAGCAAGGGTCCCTGCTGCTCTACACACTGGAAGGTCTCATTGAGGATTCAATGAGCATCTCTTTACTTCATACACTTAAGACAATGGAAGGACCTTTGCTCTCTGTCCCATGGTAACTCACTCTTAGCCCTGGGAGACAGTGGCTGCTCCCTAATTCCTAAATACTGTCTGGGCCTTACAGCATTGCCAGTGCACTCTGTATCACCAGAGGGAAGAAGTGCAATTGGGAATCACATCACTGAAACAACTCTCTCTCCAGACTTGTGGATATTACTTGGAACTAGCAGGCAGCTCAGCTCTGCAGGAGCATCACCAGAAAGCTCAGGGATAGAGTCCCAAGCTCCCTTCCTTTCAGCCCTGCCTTGCAGCTCTTACCATTCAATGCTCAGAGACCTGGGACGGAAGGCGGCCAGCTCAGCCGAAACATACTCAGCTTTCCTCCTCTTCTCCTGCTTCTGCTTAACTGATAAGCGGTGGGCAAACTTAGAGAAACTGCTCTCAGACCTGGGGAGGGGGAAAGGAGAGGCATTAACTTTACTGCACATCTCAATGACAAGCAGCAGGTTCAGAGGGAAGCCAAGGGATGCTCACAGCAGACAAGGGCCAAGCAGCAGCAGGCCTTCAGGGACAGCAGCAGGAAGCTCAGAGAGAGCAGTATAAAGCAGCAACAGTTCTAGCATTTTTCTAAGACAAATTCTCTCCATGGCATCTATATGGCCCTGCAGAAATCCTGCACAGATATGACAGATGGGCTGCCTGTGATAGAGTCCTCAAGCCCCAATCACTGACCAAAGCATAGTGTTAGCTAGGCTGAAAGAGCTATTAGAAGAAAGCACACCTCTTTGCAGTGACTGAAGTTCCATGGTTTTAATTCCCATCTTGTCATGTTTTACATGATGTATCTGTAACCCCAAGAACAAAGCATTCCAGCTTGTCATCAGATCTAGCTTCCCACTTGACTGAAACACTGAACTGGACCATTTCCATGATGGTGAAAGTGACCCCAGAATAGAGGGGCAAGGAGCTGCTCTGGGGCTCCTATCAGGACTGCCTGCCTCATGGCTCAGCAAAAGTGGTCCAAGCAAATGTTGACAGGGAGAAATGGGGTGGGGGAGCTTGTATGAAGTCCTGTCCCAAACAAGTTCCCATTCAGAAAAGGCCCAAAGACCTGATGGGTTCCCACGCTGGGGTTTGAAACCCTATTGCAGCTTTCATTTCGAAGCCTGCTACAGAGATAAATCAACCCAGGAGGCATTTGAGAATAGAAAACAGAATGCAAGCATTAGTAAGCAAGTTCAGATTTTGGGCCTATTAATAGTGACCACGTCTCATGCTTGCATAGAGAACAGCAGAGTGGATCTGCATCCAACAGCTTCTGAGAGCCTCCCCCACCAGCTGCAACTGCATCCTCTCTTCTTTATTACAACACAGCTCATAGAAAACTCTGATACCAAGATACCATTGCACTGCCTCAGCTTTATCATACTCTCTGGGAACCGCCAGTACCAACATGTGACTGCTTCTCCCTGCTTTATTACCACCCACAGGAAAGCCCAGCTGAGGCAACTCCTGTAGCCCCTGTGCTGAATTACAGCCCCCAGGAGCCACCAACACTAAGGCATGACTCCTCTCTCAATCAAAAGGTTGCTGCTGCAGCACTGTTACTGCTGCCAACTCATGTGGGAGCAGAGAAGAATATAAGGAGATGGGCATGCAGGGAGAGAGGAGAATGAGTGAAAACCCACTGAATCTCCCTCTGAGTTGCAGCTCATGTTCTGTTTGCTTCAATGGTGCCACTGGACCACTGCCTACAAGGACAGAAGCCAGAAAAGCAGGGGAGGGAGATGGCACGGGAGGGTGGGCTGGTGCTGCTCAATGACCACTTCGACTGGGAAATTCAGGACCAGCTCCCACAGGAGTCCTAATGAGCCTGCCTCAGCTGCTGCTGGTAGTTAGCAGCAATCCAGGCCATTTCCACTCTTGTTCTGTTCTGAATCTGCTCCAAGAATGGGACCATGCCTGTGTGGCATCCCCCGCCTCATCTGATCGATAGGTCTGGAGTCTCTCCTGTTGACCTTCTGCCTAAGACTTGAGCTCTTCCTCCCCTTCTTGTCTGTTGGCCCCAAAGGGGGTGCAATCTACTCCCACCTGCACAAACTCAGGTACTGCTAACACACTCTGTACAACCATCTTCCACAAGTATAACAAAAAGCAATGCTCAAGGACAGCAGGGCTTGATGTGTGTAAAGGAAGGTAGAAACTGCCTGGCATGAGCGACTGGTACCTCCCAAGTCTAGATCACCAAGCCAGTGGTGGCACTTCCGGTGGCACTTCCGGTTTAGCAGCTGGGTTTCCGGGGGGGCACAGTCGATCTCGGGGAGTGCACGTGCACCCCCTACACATCACCAATGCTGCCCCATAGAACCTTTACTGTAGGCCAAGGAAGTACGTGCCGGAAAAGAACCTGCATGGATTTTCAACCCTGGATTCACTCCACAGCGTTGATGGTTAATGGCTCCCCACCAACCACCTCTTTATTTGTAACTTGCATGATAAAGTTACAAGCTGCAGATGAGTTATGAAGTTATTGAGAACCACACAAGGACATTTTACTGTCATTAAAATACAAGCATGCTTTAAAACCCTCAAGTGTGCTATTACTATTATTACTTATGCTACAGCAATGTACAGAGGCATGGTCTGAGATTAGGATCTCACTGTAGACAATATTGTGCATACACATAATAAAATAGTCCTGACCTCAAAGAGTTTGAAAAGACATGAAGGAAACAGCAACACTTGGGAAGTAAAATGACTTGCCTGAGGTTGTTGTGAAGGTCAGTGGCAGAGCTGGGAGCTAACAGCAGTGCCCTATCTTCTAGACCAGGGATTGGCAATCTAGGGCTTGTGACAGTGATCATCTTTGGCTCATTAAGCCAGAGTTTCTATGATGTTTCAGTAGCAGGGGGCATTGCCTAGGTGATGGGGAAGCAGCAGTCTTGGTAGCTGCACTGGGGGGGCCATTGCTGGGTCTGAGGCTGAGCTGGGTCTTTTTGGCTCATTGCTCCTAAAATACTTCCACCCCCTGCTCCAGACCATACTAGTTCTCCATGTACCAACCAAATCACCTTTCCTCCTGCCTACAAGTAATACTGCCTACCATTAAAAGTTAATGTCCTGAACAAGCTCTTATCAGTTCTCTCTGTACCTTTTCAGTAGAGTCTGCCTAAGAGAGTGAGAGGTGGAAATCAAGACTAATGTGGGAAAAAAAAGACAGGTGGCAACTCTAGCTGCAAAGACGCTTCACCTTACCAATCTGACTCGTGTGAATGAGTCCCACTTCCACATATGTGCACAGCAGGGAGAAGAATGCCAAGCTGCTCATCTGGCACCCATGCCATTTTATGTGTATATGTTTTTAGAAGTTAATACATCTCTCGCTCAGCTTCAGGTGACCCAAATATCTCAGAGAAGGTATTTTTCAGAAACACAATCTCTCTGTCTGTCCTTAAAATAATGAAACAAGCCACAAACAGCTAGCCATTTTCCCTGATATATTTTAAACACAGGCATCTTCAATTCATTAACTCTGCTTATTGATTTATTTCTTAACTTGTGAATTGCTGCTGCTTGGGATAGGATGGAGACAGTTATTTGGAGGGGGAACCTGTCTCTGAATGATCACCCCTAAGAAAAATATGAGACGATCCAGGGTCATTCATTACATTAAAACAAACTCATTTGCTTTGATGTAAATGAGGGGGATTGTCTTGAAAGGTGTTGGAGGGATATATTTTTCTGTCTTTCACTGGTGAAGAAAATGTGGGCAGGGAAGGCAGTAGGTTAGGAACAATTTAAGCATCTCATTAAAGTCCATCTCCTAGAGCCCACTACACAAACACTACTCCTGCCATTAAAGTCTCTCCTTTGATTCCATGTCAAAGCTCATACTGTAATGAATAATATTTCAATTAACTGACGCTCAGTAAGCTGATCTCTCATCTCCAAGGAAGTTTCTGCATTAGATTAGATGGGAAAGAGAGAATTAGCCTGGCTTTGTAGAACTCAAGGCTCTCCAGTGCTGGCCCCCAGAACCTAGCCACTTGGGGCCAGTTTGAGACTTGGTGTAAGAGGGTTCCAACTGCTTTAACTTGACGGGGCAGCATCATTCTTTGGTCCACAGCTGTGCTATTCTCAAAGTGACAGCATAATGTCCAAGAGGGATATGGCATAGCTGGAGCACCTAACCTTCATCACCTGCACTCACTTGCTCCAGGACAGCTCTCAGCTTGTACCAGGTGGGGCTCTGCTTCCATTCAGTTCAGTCAGGCAAGAGGCTGAGCCTCCTGGGAAGTACAGAGCATGTAAAGTACTCACTGGAGGTAAGAGAAGGGGAGGACCTTCAGAACCCAGAAACGTGCAACTACTGAGAGGATCGGGCCCACAGAGGTAGGAAAGACTCCTCTGGCTACCTACCCCAGTTCCTTGTCAGCTGCACTGTTTTGGTCGCTTGTGCTGTCTGGCTTCTTACACCTCAGCCAATGGGTCATTCCTCATGGGAAGTTATCCACCTCCCCATCAGAAAATACTTGATGTGGTTCAGACTCAATAGTTCTCTTCAATCTAACCCACAATTCCTTGCTATTCCCCATGGGACACCCCTAAACCATCCCTTTCCATTTGTACCCCTTACATTAATTCAGCAACTGTGTTCTCTGGAGCCCTGCTTACCCAAACACCACATACTTAGTGTTTATCACCTTTCTTTTTAAATCAACCACCCCTGAACTCCAGGCCTTCTCCTGCATGTGAGTTTCTGGTTTCCAGAAGGAAAGAATCCCCTCCAAGCCCAGTCACCAACTTGCTCCAGAGACCCTTGTATTTGTACTCAGCCCAAAATTGCCACTGAGCTTTCTTGCCACCATTCATCAATGCAAATGCATCTACTTCCCTGCAGTCTCCCAGCCCCAGCTAACTGAGTTTTTCAGCGGCACTCTGGATATTTTGCATCCCTGCCCCCATCAGCATTGTTAGTTCTGGTACATGGTTATTACCTCCCAGGCCCTGTGGAGGAGCAATCTGTCTGGATACTTATCCACAGTCACTAAGGCAGGTCACTTTTACCTCCATTTTACAGATGGAGATAGTGGCAAAGGGCAGATTCAAATGACCGGGAGCTGAACCCAGACAAAAGCAAGATAGTAATACAGCACTAATTTCCAACAGTGAGGGTGACTAATCATTGAAATAAACTCCCACAGGAAGTGGTGAATTCTCCATCTTTCAATGTTTTCCAATGCAGACTGGGTGCCTTTCCGGAAGAGGTGCTTTATTTACAACTGGGTGAAGTTCAATTGTCTGAAGATCTGTTCAATAGTCTGAAGATCTGTTCTTTTACAAGTGACTTGTGCCAAGGGCACACAAGAAGTCTACACAGAGCCAAATCTCTCAAGGTCCAGTCTACCCAAGGTCTTTCTCCATCACAACATGCCACTCTCCTCCTGGAACTGGTGACCCCTCCTAGCACCATATTATCTGGAAATGCCACTAGCTTGCAACTCATCTCCCATTTCTAGTTGTTATTAAAGAGAAGATTTACTAAGACTGATTTCTGCCCAGTTGTTTAGTCCCTTCCAGTTGAGCTGCACGCCAGCCACCTGCCTCTCTGTATGCCAGTGTAATGCCACAGGAACCCTTTCTCATAGCACTTCATGCCAAATTCCTGCTACCTACCTCCCCCCCCCGCCCAGTTCCAATGCATTCCTTTGTATTTCATTTGAAACCTAGGAGCACATTACAGTAGCAGCTGCCTACTTATACAGTGCTGCTTTCCACAAACTGTGCTGCAGTGGGGGATGATTCATACCTGCTATACTATGACTGTATGCAGACAAATGCATCCTGGATCAGGCAGTTTGCTATATCTCCCTCCCATAACCCCACATACACAGCCAAAGTCATCAGTGGTAAGGGATCAGTGGCAATCAGGACTTGAGAACTGGCTGAAGGGTCAGGTTATCCCCTAAGCAGTCACCACCTCCTACTACTCATAATTTCACAGGGGTTAACTTTTAGTTTCTTTCTTCTGTTTTTGAAAGGAACCCTGTGCGCTTGGATAAATAGATAGGGGAATCATCTGGTTTCACTGTGGCATCTGCAAATGCCTCGAGACCCTGTATTTAACAATTCCTCTTTAAATATCTTGCTCCAGGGTGACTCACCACCTACATACACATCCTACAGCAGCAGAACACTTGGATGGCTCCTGGCCATTTTGTCAAGGGGCAAAAGAGAATGCCCTCCTGAGGATGATGACAGTAACTGCTCTTATACCTCCCATGTGAGGTCCTAAGAAAATACATCAATTCATCCTTATAACCTTGCTGTGAGGTAGATCGGGATGGGAAAACTGAGGTGTAGAGTGGATGACTTGCCTAAGGTCACCTGACAAACTAGTGGCAGAGGAATCAGAGTTCTATTTCCTGATTTCCTATATCATGCCTTAACTTGGGACTTAGAAGGCCACCCTGACTCTCAAACACTTTGCTGCTCATTGGACTAAAAGGCCTTCCAGCCTCTTTACATCAGGGCTGGTGTTTTCCACATCTTGCACAGGAAGAACAGTGTCCTGGATATTCTGCATGGGACAAACCCAAGGAACATGGAAAGGAGCATGACATCTAGCAGCACTGTGACAGGTACCTCCCAGACCCTCCAGGATCTACTTTGCTCCAGAGCTGTGTGCCCTAAATGGGCAACACAGTGTTCTGACTTGGATAACTAGACTTCTGCCTGTCTCAGAAGAAAGAGGCAAGAGTCTCGTTCCACAAACCTAACAACAACTAAGCCAGTGCTCAAGAGACCTCAAAAAAGGGACACTTTTCCTTCAATGAACCCAGCATCTTCCTGCTGAAAAACCCAAGGCAAAGTATAGGAAGGCTTGTGGATTACCATGGACCTGATACAATCCCAGCACATACAGGGCAGGAGTGTGGCTGGATGGGACTGGACAATAGGAATGACCCCCATCTTTTCTCACTAAGCTGAGTGCTTGGGGTCACTGCTCCTTCCAGCCTGCCCCTCCCCTCTGCTTCCACTCCTTGGTTTTCAAGCTGCATCATTCTGATCCCTGGAAAAGAGCTCTGAGGAGCACCACTGACCCATGAAAGCCACTGTCCCTTCTCTCTCTGACTTCCAGAGAGGTAGGTGTGTTAGATCTATGACAAATGAAAAGGACTTTCAGGTAACTTACTTCATTAACAAGAGGAAATGCTGGATAAATGAAACTCAGCACTGATGAGACCTGTCTGAGTGCTCAGTCTCACTTTCTGCAAGTGGCTCCTTTCTCTGCATGTGAGAAAGCTTCAGAGTCAGCAGGAAACATGGCACTGAAGAGTGTCCCATGGGCTGTGCAGTAAACTTAACCTTCCTACTGGAGCACAGTACTCTGGAGAACAGGGCTGGCCAGATGTGCACAATCCCAACTGTATCAGTGTGGGCTGGCCCGTTAAGAGGGAGCAGTCAACCCTACTGGGGAAGCCCAACTGTGGGCACTTGGATAGTGAGGGAGTGTCCCATTAGAGCAGTGGGTCTCAACAGGGTACTGCCAGCTACTTCCAGGGGTTGCTGCAGACAGGTTAAAATGCCCCACACACTAGGGCCGTGTGAAATGGCACTGTTCCTTTTTGACTTGAGTTTTGAGGTTTGAATGGAACAGTGTTTTGTTTCGAATTTCATTTCGAGTTAAAACAGCTGTTCCGTTTTGCTTTGTCGAAACAGTGAGGCTGGTTTTGCCTGACCATTGCTCTGGGGCTGGGAACACAGCCAAGCTGGGCTGAGTTCATTTCCCTAGCACGATGGTCAGGCTGGGGAAACAAACTCAGCCCAGCTGGGCTGGTCAGGTGAAACTTTTGAAATGTTTTGACTAGCCTCATTTTGTTTTGAGGCTGTTTTGAAGCCCTTCATTTTGATTCCATTTCACTGTTTGAAGCTCGAAATGAGTTGAAACAGTGTTGAATCAAAATAGCAGGCAAAATTTTGCACAGCCCTACTACACACCACCTGCAGCTGGAGCCTGTGCTCTTCCTGCAGCCCTTTCTATCCAACCCCACATGCTCATCCCCAGAAACCAGAGGCTCCTGGGGCCAGTGGGATAGCCCCTCCCTCTGTTTCCAGGAGTGGTGTCAGACCAGGAAGAGCTGTGGCAAGACCATGCTTCTGACACAGCCCTTTGCACTAGCCCTCTGGAAAAGCCAGGCAGGCAGCCCTTTGCTTAGTCAGTGGAGTCAGGCTGGGCTGGAGCAACTGTCTGCACTGAGAAGTTGGGTGCAAGGACACCTAGGAACAAGCAAAACCACCCTCCTTCCCCCACCCCTGCACACCCCAGAGCCACAGGGAAGCTTGCCAGAAGGCACAAAAAAAAACAGTTGGGCCCCTGTTCCTGCCAGATTTAGATGTATCAGATAACCCTAATGTAGGCAGGAGCAGGCAGCAGTGCCCTGTTCAAGAACCACTCTCAGCTGGGGAGGCTGCCACATTCAAGAAAGCAGCGGAAAGTGTCCTGACTCTAGACAGGTTGAGAGCCACTGCACTAGAAGCTTCAAATCCTTAAGAAGAGAGCAGGGAGGGGCAACACTGTATGAAGGAAGAGCTGGCCATCAGGAGGCGAGCTGTGAACTGAACAAGCTTGTTACCAATGACCACCTTGCAGTGCTGGGGCCAGAACCCAGGAACCCCTCCTGGTGCCTGGAATAGGGCCAAAGAGTTTTGTTTATTGATTTGTTTGGCCACTGTACAAAGAGAGTGTTTTTTCTTGGAGGACTGGCTGAGGAGTTCCTCAGGGAGCTAAGCCAGCCTGCAGGAGTCAGCAGGCTAAACCAGTTACTGACTACAACGAACAGAGGCATAACTGGGCATTGCTGTGCCCTGGGCAGTGGCAGTACACAGAGCAGGCAGCTGCAGCCAGGGTGCTGAAGCATGTGGCAGCCAGGGGAGTAGCTATGGAGGCTGCTATTTTTGCGCCTCCCCCCGCTTCCCGCAATCCACAGCCAGTGCCCAGGCTGGTGCTCCAGTGACCTCACCCCCCGCCCCTTAAGTTAGGCTATGGCCAATACAGCAAAATCAGGCAGAAGTCCTGCACATCCCTTATCCACCCACTGCAGAGGAGAAGCCCAAAGCTGCCCTGCTGCTTGCTGACTGCTAACTACTGACTAGTGCTTGCCAAGGGCAGTCACAGCACCCCGTCAGAGAATACTGCTTTGCCAGAAGAGCTGGATTTTAAATTTTCAGGCCTGCCTCTTTCAATCCTGCACTTGCCAGGGTTGAAAAATCATTTCCTCTTCCTTGACAAAGCCCACGGCTCACAGAGAGGAAGCCATCACATGAAATATCAACCAGAGTGAGGAAGAGAGTCATCTCCTGGTGATGAGAGAAGACTGTTCAGTTACCGTGTTGTACCATAAATCACATCTCTTGGACTTGCCATCTGTCAACCAGATTACACATGTTCATAGTCCCATTTTTAATCAGAACACTTCATCCTTCCCATAGAAATGTATATCAGCTCTCAGAACACTTGAAGCTATTCACTTTTACTAATAGCACTGATCCCACTACACTCCAAGACCCTTTAGTTTAACACACCAACAGACTAAAACCAGCCCAGAACACAATGGTTGTATGGGAGTGATTACTGGTAAGTGAGTGTGTGTAGTAGGCGGTTCAAAGACGTGTTATTCTTCCTAGATAGAACCCCCAGCTTCCTGGACATAAAAGTGCCGCAGATACTCTGCACAGTCAAAGTATCCCTTAAATAGCTACCCGTGCCTTGAAATGAGGACACAGCCATCTACCAGATGGGATACAAACCCTGCTGGTATTAATTTAGGATGGAGGGAGATAGCAATGTTGCTCTGGTCATATCAAATCCCATCAGTCTCCAAACCTGGGATATTTTAAATGCTTGGTTTAGTTGCCTTCTTTCTGCAACTGCTCATTATTAGCACATTTCAGCAGCAGGGACTGAGGGAGCAAAGGCAAAGGGAATGGAAAGCAACACAGGACAGCATTCCCTCAAGCAAAGCCTGCTCAAGCCAAATGCTAGAGTTCCTGGCTCCAACTAGGAGCTTTCTGTACCCTTTTCAGCCCCTCCCTCCATAGTCTCTTTCAGCCTCTTTCCAGTCCAGTGGCAGAGGATGGGCAAATGTGACATGATATTAATGATTTTGGTTTGTTGATCAAATCAGGAAGCTCCCGATGTGCCCCAGACTGTTGCCTTTGGTTTTAACAGCAGCATGGACAACTCCTCCAACCCCTGCTCCACCCTCTTTCCTCCCAGCTCAACTGTTCAAGTCAATGCTCCCAGGCAGCAGAAACCCTAGAGAAGCAGAGACACACCATGCTAGAACTTGCTGAGAACCCACACCTTGCCTCTGATTTTTCCATCAGTCAGAGACATCCTGATAAACTGTCACAAAGAGGCAGCACCCCAGACATAAAACCCACTTGCTTAGCCTTTGGGAGGATGACAATGAAGTTTTTAACAGTCACATCCTGCTTGCTTGCTT
>NW_017729002.1:22415129-22419555 GCF_001723915.1 Gavialis gangeticus
CCTCCCAGCTCAACTGTTCAAGTCAATGCTCCCAGGCAGCAGAAACCCTAGAGAAGCAGAGACACACCATGCTAGAACTTGCTGAGAACCCACACCTTGCCTCTGATTTTTCCATCAGTCAGAGACATCCTGATAAACTGTCACAAAGAGGCAGCACCCCAGACATAAAACCCACTTGCTTAGCCTTTGGGAGGATGACAATGAAGTTTTTAACAGTCACATCCTGCTTGCTTGCTTGCCTCAGAGAAGAGAATAACATTTTGCAGAGATGCAATGTAATAAAAATGCATTAGGCCCAATGTATCCTGACTGGCATCATAAGGTTTACACCAGAAATGAATTTGGTCCTGGGTGTTCAGAATATCATCATGCTCCATACAGCCTGTATTCCCTAGGCAGTACTATGAAAACTATCAAAGTGAAATCCCAGCAAATACAAGCTCAGAGAACCCTTGTCCCATACCCCTAATCCACAAAAACAGGCTGTTTTTCTGGACACCTATAGGTATTGTCCATCATTCACCAGCACGTTCTCCTGTTTCACCTGTCAGCAGAGATCCTACTGATGCCCAAATTGATGCCCGAACTCACATGCGTTTGGGCATCAGTTCAACCCAGCCCAGAGTCCCAAGTGCAGGGTAATAAAGGCAATAAAGGCACAGCAGAATTGATGAGGATGGACTTTACACTCACTGCAGTGGTCACAGACGGATTAGTGCCCATGGAGGCACAATTTAGGCACGTGCAATGGTTACAGAAGGGCCAGATAATAGGGAGGCGGCAAGTGCATGTGTCCAATAGGTAGAGAGAGACCAAAGACTAGGTAAGCAGCACTCAGATTTTCAGAAAGCTTACAGACAGGAGAGAGTCCTGTAAGACAGCAGGACACTTGGACATGAAGGGTCACAGACAGACTATGGTCAGCACATGCAGCTGGTGACGGAAATGGAGAGAAGTCAGATTCCAGGCAGGAAGTGCTTAGTACTTGTGCATTGACTAGAGACAAGCCAGAGACTTGTAAACCAGCATGTGCTTCTGCAACAGCCATGGACAGACCAGGTCCCAGAAATAAGCTCATATCTTCATGCATTACTTTGAGGCAGCTCAGCATCCCATGCAGTTACAAGACAGACTAGAGTCCCAGGAGGTGGCACACTCCCTCATGCCCTAATAATGGGCAGCCCAGACTTTTACAGGGAACAGAACAGATTCACCATCTTCTGGTTCCCAGACGTGATCAGAACACTTAAAGAACCAGCTTTAGTACAGGGGTTAGGCCTGAGGAACACACACCTCCCTCCACTCATCGGGTGCTGAGACTCAGGAGGATGACCAGGATCCCTGAGCCAGCCTGCCAGGGTGAGCAGAGGGATGGAGAGAGCACAGCAAACTGCACTCCTTATGTTCCAGAGGCATTCTTGCTCCCTGGGAGTTTTGATTCACATGGACACAGTCAGAATAAAAAAAAAAAAATCACACCTGGAAATTAACCCTGGAAGACTTCCTCAGGCTTTGGAGAAGAACTGAGCGCACACATAAAAACCCTCCAGTGGACAAGTCTAAGGCAAGCGGCTCTCAGTAAAATCCCACTCACCTGGGCATCCCTAGCTGGCATGCTCATATGCACACTGATGTCTTTAAGTGGCAGCATGCCTGGGGTGCAATTTACCGCTTTGGGCAACTGTGAGTTCAGTGCTTGGGGAATGTCCCTGAAGCAAAATCTTGGCAAGTGGGACCCCATGGGAGCTGACTGCACCCCCAGTGCACCTCCCACTCAGGAAAGGATGCCAAGGATAGATACAGGCTGGGTGGCACCCTCTCCATGGGTGCCCATCACCCTGTCGCTCACTCACCTGCCAAGACTCGGGTTGCTTGCTTTCGTCGCTCCAGATTTCCCTCCTTAGAAGGAGCAATTCACGTGAGAAAATGTTTCAAACAAGCAAGCAGACAATCCTCCCTCCTCAACACACACACACACGGTCCTCCAGAGCTAGTCTCTCATGCTGGGCGCAGCCTCCGTTGCGCTGGGTCCCCACTCCACGAGCAGTGGATTGCTGGCTCCCCCCTCAGAGCTCTGCCGCCTGGGCACCCTCCCATACGCTGGCCCTTCCTCTTCATTCACCACCTGTATTTTCCTCACCCATCACCTCAGTTTTCTCTCTCTTTCTCTCTCTCTCTCTGCTTGTCGTTTTTTTTCCCAATCTTGTTTCTATAGAAACAAGATTAGCAGAGGGAGAAATAAAACAGCCCCATGTGACTCAGATTCCGACACTAAAGAATCTCTCTCTCGCTCGCTCGTCTTTTACATAACAACAAGTCATTGTACTAGCTTATAGGGGGGAAAAAAGATAGAAAGTCAAAAGCAAACGATACCTTCGGCAACTACGCTCACTCAGCTTTCCCAAGGCAATTGGGAGCCCCATCCACTGCCCAGGGGGCTCCTCTGAGGACAAATCCACTTTGTTATGCCTTCCTCTTACCACTGGGACTACCAACTTCCAACAGACACCCAGGACAGCAAGTTTCCACTCTACCTACCAGATCTCCCTGTAGAAAAAGGTCTGGGTTATCAAAAGTTAGTGGGCTTTCTAGGGAACTTCTGATGGCAGGCTGGTGGTGTAGGCACCATTGCCAGCCAAAGCTATGGTGGGATGTGTCACGCTCTCTGTCTCTGGCTGCAGTCATGGATTAAGGAGGCAGGGTCTTTAGATGGTTCACTGACGACAGATGCTGGTGCAGCGCAAGTGAAAGAACCAAGGAGCTGGATTCTGGACACACTCAATTCCCACTAATGTCAGTGGTAGCTGAAAGTGCAGGACACTTTGCAAGATTGAGCCTTTCTGACCATGATCTCCTAAAGGCCTCTTGAAAGCTGAGTACACTCCTGATGGTCAAACACACTTCTCACAGTTCTTCACCACCATTACATTCAGTTGCAGGCACCAAATGCTCATACCTTAGCTCAGCTATGCCTGTATAGCTCTCCTCTTTCCTTTGTGGTGGACCCCATACTCTGAGAACAGATTTCCCTAGCTAATAATATGGGGAACTCTCCTGGACAGCAGACTACATCATCTCAAATTTTCCTTTCCCTTCCCATTATTATTAGGTGCTGCCTCTTTGTGCCTTCTCCACTGTACCTCTCTGCCCCCTTCCAATGCCTACAAATAACCCAAAGCTAGGGACCAGTGCATTGTCATATACAAACGTGCAGATCACATACACCTGGAAAACATCAAAACTAACCACTTTAATGTCAAGTGGGCTTGTTTTTCTAATTCATATGATACCAGGGACCTAATGCTGCCCTCCAGATACCTCCCTCCCTTTGGGTAAGAGTACATTGACGCCAATGGAACTTTTTGGTCACTGTAACAGGGAACCCTAGCCCTGCTACTAGGAGACAGGATGGTCCCTTTAAATCCAGAACCTTCCAGGCATGGCCGGCCTGTCAAGTAGGGGTTAAGGCTCAAGCCTGCCAGCCGGTCAGGTGACAGGAAGAGGAAGGCCAGGATCCTACAAATGGCGAGTGGAGAAGGCTAGAGAGGGGGACCCCCAATGACCACGGTGCTGCAGCCGCAGTCTCTTTTGGAAGAATATGCCATGCTGTGAGCCAGAAGCATGATCATTTAAAGTAAGCAGGCATGTTGCCTCTCTTATTTCTTTATTATCATTTTTCCATTATATGGCCATAGAAGCCTATGTTTTGCGTTGGATGTTAATAACCGGAGGATTGGGCTCAAGCTATTTGTGAAAGGAGGAGGCCTCACTGGGGGCCCACTGCAGTGTGGGGAACCCAGTGCCAGAGAGGGTGCAGTATTCGGGGGTGAGCAGACCCCAGTGCCAGGGAGGGTGCGGGAGCCCGACTAAGTTTTTTGAGAGCTGGAGCCTTGGAGTCAAGCCCTGATTAGTGGGTTTCTGATTGACAGGCCTAGCTAGAGAGAGAAGGGGTAAGCCCACAGCAGCCGAGACCCCAACATAAAGAGGAATTTATAAATACCATCTGCAAGGCTTGGGCTGCAGTGTAGGGGAGGAACGGAGCTGCAGGTAGCGCCCCCTGGCATCAGGGCAAGAAATGGGCAGCCTCCCGCCTAATTAAGATCATTAATTAATTAACAACAAGGCATGGCAGGAGAAAAGGTGAGTGGTTGGCCCAGAATAGGTGGGTGGGCCCGTCAGGAGACAGACCCCGAGCAGGCCCCCACTTTCAGCAAGAACATTGCACTGCAACAAAAAAAAAGGAAAAATATCCCTACCCTACACAATAGTTTAAGATAGGAAGTGAAGACAAATACTGAATCCAACTGAAACTGCAGCAGGAGGCAGAATGCAAATGTGATGGGGCTATACCTTCATCCTTTCAAAAAATATCGCAGGATATTTCACAGTTTCATAGTTTCAAGGGTCGGAAGGGACCTGAGCAGAT
>NW_017729002.1:22419566-22448556 GCF_001723915.1 Gavialis gangeticus
ACGAGCCTAGTTTAAAGCCCGCCGGAGGAGGTCTGCCAATTAATGATGACAATCAATCAGGACACCTCTAAGAGTCCAGCAGCTCTCACTCCAAGCTTAGTTTGGACTGACTTGGATGGAAAAACTCATCTGCAGTACTTTTTTAAGTACCCATGTTTTCCTTAAAGGTGTGCCATCCACTTGCTGACTTGACACTACCATGATTAGCTTGTGAAATCCAATGATTTCATAGCCCAAGGTCTGGCTGCAGGCTATATATCAAGAATGCTTCTCCTGCTTGCATATAACTTTATCGAACAGCACAACCATCGGAACAGGCACTCATTTACCATGGTGATATGCTCAGGGTAGATTAGACAGACAGACAGAGCAGCAGTTGGCAGTATGCAGAAATGATGGGTTCAGGTACATTCAGCCAGTAACATTTTCTTGGGGTGTATCATCTCAGACAGCTCGTCAGACACGTCCTGTGTTTTACTATGTGGGAGAGGGGTGGGACTACAGGAAAAAGTTGCTAAGGCAATGTGTGTCAAGCTCAGTATACAGTTAGAGACAAGAGAGGGCAGGGAAAGGTCATATTGTTCTAACCTCCACAAAAGTATGACCCAGAATTTAAATTAAAGTTTAAATACCTAAAGTACCTCTCTTTTAAATTAAAAGTTAAATAAGGTTGATGGTTTCAACCTTAGGCGGATCCAGAAGTACGGCAACACCTCCCTTCTGCCTCCATCACTTCTGAACCCAGCTGAGCTTGGTAACCTGCACAGCTGCTTGTTGCAGCTGTAACTCCCAGATTGGCGGGGACACAGGAAGGTGGGGGCCACTCGCCACTGCTGCTATCCCCATCTGCGCCAAGCATGGGAGGACCCCAGAGCCACTCATGACCCACTCCAGCTGCAAGGAACAGCTGCACAGGGTGCCTGGCTTGGCTGCCAACAGAAGTGGCAGACAGTAGCCCTTCTCTTCCTGTACCTCTCCAAACCTGGGTTCTCTGTTGGCCAGGAAACAGGTGCTACAAGGAGGACCACTCCCCTCCCCACTGTCCCTGGCTAATACAGGCATGGGGCAGGGAGAGAGAGCCCCAGAGCCTTTCCTGTCCCACTCTAGCTGCAGGAAGCAACTGCACAGGGTTCTAGACTTGGCTGGGGACAGTGCTGGTGGTGCACTGGTTCCTTCTTTCATTGCCTGTTTCCCTGTCCCATGGGGGACACAGAAGGTAGGAGCAGTGGGTAGGGTACAGGCACTGGAAGGAGCATTCTGCAAGCCTACCCAGCTGGAGCAGGGCAGGAGCAGTTCTGGGTGCTCCCACCAGGCTTGGTTTACCCAGGGACAGTGGCAGTGTGCGGCAGGTTCTTCCCACTCTTTATGTGCCTGCTCCCAGACTGGTTCCCTGGTGTCTCTCACAGGCCCAAGGTCTCCAGCCATGTCTCACCCCCATCCCTCATGGTCTGAAGGGCAGTGTGCTGCACCCCAACTTTAGTAAATCCTAGATCTGCCTATAGTTTCAAGTGAGTGCCTGAAATGGTTTTGTTCCTGATATGTCATACCTCTACCTTCCCTGGGTAGGCATCTGCCTGGGATCATTTACCATGAGTGAATCCTGGATGTAAGGGTTTGATCCTGCATGTAAGGGATTGGACTAGATAACCCTCAAGATGCCTTTCAAATTTATAATTCAGTAAAACAGCCAAGCAGGTGAAACGAAGCAGAAATGGTAGGTTCCATCAGGGGCAGTAAGCATAAAGACTGGAATAGCTTTTTTGCTACAGGTGAGGAACGGCTAACAATTTTGAAGAGATTTGCTGTGGCCCAAGAGTGGGAAAACAGGGATGCTACAAGCTGGGAGCAAAAGGTATTGGCAGAGACATGGGGCTGAAACAAAAGGAGGAGTTACAAGTAAGAATGGACGTGGCAAGGGAGAGGTATGAAGGACTCATGACTGGACCAGCTGGGTGGATACACTGTATATGGGAAGTCTGCAGTGCTTATTTTTGCACCAGCCTCAGTTCTCACCACAGCTAATATTCTCTCATTCTATGAGAGCCATAAGGTCACCTAAAGCATAGCAGTCAAGGTTGCAAAGCCTCAACAGATTAAATCGTTTCATGCCAGCAGATGGAGTCTGTCTGAATCTATGATCAGAGACCAGTTAGCCTGAAGAAGTGAAAGGACCAACTTTTGCGCACATCCACCAAGTGCTCCATGATCCCTAGAGAGTTTTGTAAGAAGCAATGTGTGCTGCTTTGTCAGGCAGAGCTCTGTACATGCATAGAGGCCACAGCTCATTAAACTGCCTCCATGCTGGTCTATCCAAAGATGGCTGGTAGCAAGATCTGGTTTGCAGTACAGGACCTCCTGTGAAGCACTACAGGCCCTGTGTGAGATCCTCTATTTAAAGTGTGATAATGGGGTCATGAAAACTTCCGCCAACAAAATGACTCTGATACATGTGGCTAATTATAGTTGGCATTATCAGGATGCATTACAATTAGCGAGTCAGTGGATACCATCTATTTCCAAACACAGACACAGGGCCTTTATAGTTTCATAGTTTCTAGGGTCGGAAGGGACCTGAGCAGATCATCTAGTCCGACCCCCTGCCATGGCAGGAAGAGCACTGGGGTCAAATGACCCCAATAAGGTGGTCATCCAACCTCCTCTTAAAAACCCCCAGGGTGGGAGCCTGCACCACCTCACATGGAAGCTGGTTCCAGACCCTAGCCGCCCTGACCGTGAAGTAGCGCCTCCTGATGTCCAACTTAAACCTTCCCTCCGCCAGCTTGTGACCATTGTTCCTGGTCACTCCTTGCGGCGCTCGGGGGAACAGGGACTCCCCCAGCGCCTGCTGATCCCCCCTAACCAGTTTATAACAGGCCACAAGATCCCCCCTCAGCCTTCTCTTTTGAAGGCTGAACAGGTTCAGGTCCCGCAACCTTTCCTCATAGGACCTACCCTGCTGTCCCTTGATCATACGAGTGGCCCTCCTCTGGACCCTCTCCATGCTGTCCACATCCCTCTTAAAGTGCGGCGCCCAGAACTGGACGCAGTACTCCAGCTGCGGCCTGACCAGTGCCGCATAGAGGGGGAGGATCACCTCCTTGGACCTGCTCGAGATGCATCTGTGGATGCACGACAAGGTGCAGTTGGCCTTCCTAGCCGCCTCCCCACATTGCCGACTCATGTTCATCTTGGAGTCAATAATGACTCCCAGATCCTTTTCCACCTCCGTGCTGACAAGAGGGGAGTTCCCCAGCCTGTATGTATGGTGCCGATTGTTCCTCCCCAGGTGCATCACCTTACACTTGTCTGTGTTAAACCCCATCCTGTTCTCCTCCGCCCATCCTTGTAACCTATCTAGGTCCAACTGTAGCCTGTTGCTCCCCTCTAATGTGCCCACATCCCCCCACATCTTAGTGTCATCAGCAAACTTGAACAGGGTGCTTTGCACCCCCTCATCCAAATCACTGATGAAGATATTGAACAGGGCGGGCCCAAGGACCGAGCCCTGTGGGACCCCACTTCCCACGTCCATCCAGGTCGAGAAGGACCCATTCACTACCACTCTCTGGGCGCGACTCTCTAACCAGTTGGTGACCCATTGGACCCTTTAGGTGCACTCAAGGATGTGGGGGCTGGAGGGACAGAGATATTTTACATCTAAGTCTAAATATGTAGCGCAGCTCTGCTTGAGCATTATGGAGAAGGGGTTTTAGAATGAGAGTAATTATAACAAGGTCTATAAAATAAACTCCACCCTACATTTTCGTGCACCTCCTGGTCTCCATACTTAGTGTGATCTGTTCCATGCCCCTCTGGACCTGAATGGAGTTCAGGGTGCTGCTAGCACCACTCTCCTTCCTCCCAACTTGTTTTGAAGATTCTGTATTAGTGGGATCCTTTCAAATGCAGCATGAACTCCCTTCTCAGCTTC
Organism: Gavialis gangeticus; assembly: GCF_001723915.1. Classification (NCBI taxonomy): domain Eukaryota; kingdom Metazoa; phylum Chordata; order Crocodylia; family Gavialidae; genus Gavialis; species Gavialis gangeticus. Next base: position 22,423,498 of record NW_017729002.1, read on the forward strand.
TTCCTTCTCCTTGGCTTCCTCATGGCTTGGGATTCAGGTTTCCATGGGGTAGGAAGCCCCCTCTAGGTGAGCACATGACTCTATTAACAGTCACAGCAGTTCTTTCCAATGAGGTCCTCATGTCCCCAACACTATGTCCAGGAGGTTCAAGTAAAGCAATATAAAGTAAGAAACCCAACCCTGCCATCCCAGTTTCATTCCAGTTTGGCATATGTATCTTTCACAATGGGCTACAGGTCCACTTACAAGCAGAGATGCACGACCAATTACTTAACAATAACCAGTGATAGATCCAACTCAGAACATATCACAAGCAAGAACAACTGGAATAAGATAAACATTTTAGAACAAAATCTTTTTGACCAAAAAACCCAACTTTGTTAGAATCTAATAGTTGGGCACAAAAGGCCTGATTTTGACAGAAGACATTCCAAAAGAACATTTTAACTGAAATCCAAGCTGAAAATTTCCTTTAATTTTGATCTTCAAACACCTAAGTAAGTATTTCAATTGCCAACTAAATTAATCTTTGCATCCCATTTTGTTTAATTGTTTTTATCACAATAAAGACATTACTCTCATAAATAAAATTGGGGTTTTCAACCTGTTCTAATAATGCCTCTCTTCAGTCAGGGTTTGTTCACACAGCTGGTTGCCCTTGAAACACTAGACAAGTTGGTCCACTTCAGATGACCTGAGATTCACGATGAAACCATCTTCCCTGCCAAGTCTGGAGCCCTATCACTTGCTCAGCCTAGCTGTGTCCATCTCAGGTATTTCCATATTCTCATCCCTGTGGTGGTGGTGGGCATGCCTGTGTGCAGCCTGTGTGGGCATGTGTAAGGGTATATGCAGGGTTTGAATTACACTTTGACTCTTGGGGGGGTCTGCAAAAAAAATTAAACTGGTTCACTGATTAACAAATCCACCTAAGTGAAGGAGTGATCCTATCAGAGATCCCCCCACCCCCCAGTTATGATTTTCAAAACTTACATGGGGGCTCTCGTCTGTTATTGGGGGGCTTAGCCCCCCCCCAAGTTCCCCTTAATTTGCACCCTGGGTATATGATCCATTGCTGATATGTCTGAGGGGTCTAGGAGATGGAGGTTAAACAGAAGGGGAAGGAGAGATGAGCATGTGATTTGCCAAATGCCAGGGAAACTGATCTTCATGTCTGAGTGTATTAAGCTGCTTTTTCCTTCTGAGCACTCAGCTATCGGGAAGCCGCTTCTGCTGCTCTCTGTCCTGATGAAGCCTGAGCAGTTACTATCACCCTGGCACACAAACCCTTGTGGTTTGCTCCTAAAGCTTCAGGTTTGGCACCAGTGCTCTGCCTCCCTTGGGGGAAAGCTTGACTAAATAGATGGTATTTGCACCACGCCAACTTGGGCTCTCCTCTCTGTGGGAGGGGCAGGGCAGGGGATTTTCCCTGAAACACACACAGCCTTCCCTCAAAGACACTGCTCCAACAGTCTCTCAGACATTTAAAGCCAGAGGCCTGTTAGTACAAGCATGCTAGCTGACCCCAGCTGTTGTGATGTTGCCTAGGGAGGAAAGGGGTATCCCTGAGAATCCCAAAGAGAAACAGGGCAAATCTCCCAGTGTGTAAAGGAAGGCACACAACCAGAAGACTTCTGGCCTGACTTGTTGGAAGGAAAACCCCAGAGCATGGCACTGAAACTGCGACTGGACTAAGTTGGAGACGCTACCTCATAGGCAGTTGGTGGCAACAAGTCTCACATACCAGCTTTGAGTGCTGCTGTTGGGGATGACAGTCCCTGGCAGGTTCACTTTGCTTGGAGGTTCAGTGGGAAGGAAAACCTTGGCTAACTTTGCCGCGCCCCCTGCCAACCCAGAGTGGCTAGCAGAGGTGAGACTCTGCCCAACCCTTTTGAGTGCAATGAACTAGAGGAGCAGAGGGGAGGCCTTTTCACATGTGACTGACACCTCCCAGGCTCTCCCTGGGCTGAAAAGCACACCTGCTAGGAGATGCTGCTGCCCTGTGCTGCATCGCTCCATGCTGACAGCCAGGGACAGGGGAGTCAGAGCAAGCAAGGAAGGAAGAGCAGTAAAGACAGGAGACAGAAGGGGAAGCAGGTAAATCAGTGATGAGCTGTGCTGTTGCTGACTGAAAACCTTCCTGAGCTGTGGGACAGAGTCCTACAGCAGAGAGACTACTAGATTGGATCAAACTAGGGGTCACCTCATCCAGCATCCTGTCTCCAACAGGAGTCAGTACCATCTGCAAAACACCCTGGCCTGGGCTATAATGGAGTGCCCTGCTCCAAGGAGAGTTTCCCCCTGGCTGACAGAAGCTGGCTTGTGCAAGGACTCACATCTCTTTTTATTCTTTCTTCTTGTGACTCTTGATAGTCTCATTATCTCTAAACACATGCAACCCTTTGTGGAATCCTGCTGGAAGCTCTAGGGGCAGTGCATTGCACAGCCAATGGTGTTAGCATGAAAAGTCATTCCCTTCTACCAAGTTTAGACTAAATTACAGCCATATCCAAAAGCTGTCCATCATCTAAGCACCTCCCTGTGCTCTGCTAAAGAGCTGCTGGGGTGGGGGGAGGTACTCTAAGGAGCTGCTCCTGGGGAGGCTGAGGTTGTGGGGGGCTGAGCAAATTTAGACTGCAGGAAAGGTACACAGGGCCTGACAGCAGGTGTATGAAACCCTACTAATAAAGGCAAGGCCTAAAGCCTAACATGTTCATGATTTCAGTTGCCCAAGGGTGCATACTAGGAAAAGTGTTTAAAAATGCTGAATCCTTAAGAGTCAGGAATGGCCAGCGTCTGTGGCCTTGAGCTCTGGTTCACTTTATCCTGATCTCTATGAAGTCAAAGTTTCCCATCTCCACTGCAGTTTACACTAAAGGAAATCACTTCTGTCTGCCTGTCTCTCTACCCGCATCACTATGAAAAGCAAAATGATAATCTTCTATGCTTCCTCCCTCATCCCCAATGTAAGGGCAGCATTTGTGTACTGAAACTCTGTGTCCCCCAAAAGCTAGAATCATCATGCAAGCTGAAAGAAGAGCTAGGAGCATGTGGCCCCAAAGCACCACACCAAACACCGGCTGGCCCAACTAACACCAAAAGGGATCAAATAGGCTTGATAATGTGGGGCAAGAAGCAAGCAGGTGGACTTGTAAGCCCCCCAGCCTGGATTATTCATTGTTGCCAGCATTACCAGTGCTAAAGGTACATCTGTTGGAACTATGCCTGGAAACTTAGGGTGCCTATAGATGAGTGCCGAGGCTGCTCCAATATGCTGGAATCACAGTGTGTCAGAGCAGACTCAGTTAATTGAGTGCTGGAGCATAGCAACTTCTGTGCTCCAGCAGCCTCCTGTGTCTTGTGTATTAGTGTCCCCATTGCCATTTTTAAGTGTGGGGATGCTGATACACAAGATGCAGTGGCGTCTTAGAGTGGCTCTTAGAGCCACTCTAATTAAAGTGCTGCCCCCCCCCCCGAGCATGTGTAAAAGTGCCCATAGGTAAAAGCCTGAGATAGAACAGCATAGGCCTGCTCCAGAGAGGTGAGACCAATGACCCTTACGTATTCTTTGAACACTTCATTGTGTGATGCTGTAGCTGATGGAATGCCATAAACAGAGTAATAGGGGATGTTGTAAGGAAACACAAGACTGATTGTTGGGTATGAGGTAGGATCCTGCAAATAGCAAGAAATGATCATAAAAAGATGTCCAGGCATGATCCTGGCAGAGAGGAGGATTGGGGACTACTTGGAGGAAGGCGTACAGAGGGAAAGGTCTCATGTGCAGGCCCCTTATATCCAGAATGGCTCTCTTTGAATTTTCAGCATTAAGCTGTATATGTGGAGGGGAGTAGCTCTGCCTCAGTGGAAGAATCTGAGGCAAAGTTCCCCAGAGAGGTAGGATGGAGTAAGGAAGAAACAGCCTGCTAGCTGGAGCCCCAGGAACGCTGGAACCTGAGTAGCTTGGCTGAGCAAGCTCTAATGATTTAGTTCCTTTCTCTATTTCTCGGGAATGTGTATTGTGTGCTGCTTCCATTGTGTATGTCAGAGTTCATGCAAATGTTAGCCAGGGCTGGCTGGGCCAGCAGTAATATACCAAAGTTTAGAAAAGAGTGATTCTCACTCAGGCTTTTTGCCTTGTTAGGAACAGATGGCCTTCTGGCAATTCCTTTTTTTTTTGGTTGTTGCTAGCACCCTTTCCCCAGTGAAAATAGAGGGGCCAACAAGGAGGAAATGAACTGGCATTCTCCTGGAGCAAGACGATTCATTATTCCCAAGTTAGAGACCAAGCTCGATCTTGCTCTCATTGAAATGATTGCCAAAGCTCACAGTGACTTCAGTATGAGTGCATTATATTTAGAACTACTTTCCTACTGCCAGAAAGGTGAAAGGACACCTCAGTGTAAATGAGAGTTGGAACCAAAAGAGCAGCTCAGTGAGCGCGTCTACACAAGTCGCTTAACCGTGCAGTCTACATGTGCGCACACTTACTGCGCAGTAAAAAATACTTACTCACAATTAGTTACTGCACAGTAAAGCACGCGTAGATACAACCCAGGAGCAAATCTGCTCCCAAGTCAACCCTGCCAGTAGGGAGCTGACCTCAAGCTAGCCCCAGGGCTCTGGGCTGGGAGCCTCTCCTGCCCCAGGGCTGGGCTGCCTCAGGCCTTTAAAGCTTGGAGGCATTTTGAGCCCTGGGGCCCACCAGCAGGGAGCCTGAAGGCACTCCAGGTCCCTGTATCCCCCTAAGCAGGCTGCAGGCCAGCTGCCCCAGTCTGCCTGGATCCTGGTGCTGCTGCTTGGCACTGCAGTGCCGTACGGCTGCCAGGGCCCAGGCCTACTCAGCCCACTTACCATAGTCCTTGAGCACTTGTGTAAGCCTAACCCACGATCAGAGGCCAGGCACCACAAGGCCCCTAGCAGAGAGCATTTTATCTCTGAAATGTCACAAGCTCGCACAAACAGCTTCTTTCTCATGGCTCTGCAGAGCCTGCAGCTGCATGTGGGGGAGAGGCCACACGTGGCAGCCCAGATGCTGCCTCAAGGTCACTGCTGCCCACAGCCAGGGCCCTGTGGATGCGCCAGCTCCGCCAGAGGAGGACCCTGGACAGGACCCTCCTCCTGGACCACCTGGTCACAGCACTGGAGGACCAGCTGGCAGGTGCTTGGGCCTGGTGGGAGGAGGACGTGGCCCATCAGGACAGGTGGTGGGCAGAGGACTTCACCTGCGATGATGCACAGAACTGGCATGAGGAGGCATGGGACTGGGTGGACACAGAGTTCTGGGAGCAGCTCTTGGCCCTGGAGCGCAAGCGGGTGAAGGCAGTGTGAGAGCACAACACCCTCAGCCTGGGAGGAGATCCTGTGCTGCTTCCAACAGCCAGGAGCCCCCACCCCAGATACGGTGCCACCCAGCCCCCCTGCTTAGGCCCAGACTTGTCACTTGTCCCAGCTCCAAGTGGGCATGGAGCTGGAGCTGCCTGCAGCAGAACAGAACCACTCACCAGCCCTTCCAGGCCTGGACACCACCTGCCAGTGGGGGGAGCCACCCGTGCCGAGGGAGCACCGGTCGCCATTGCCCATGGCAAGCCCTTTACCCACTGTACCCATGGGGGAACAGCCAGAGGCCAGGTTGCTGGCCACCTGTCCCCAGGCTCTGCCCCCTAGGCACCTCCACCCCATGGCCCCCCACCCCAGGACAGTGCACAAAGGACATTGTACAAAGTTTTCATGGGGAAGAAGGTGTTTTATTGTTGGTGGGTGGGGTGGATGGCGGAGGGGTTTTGTTCGCTGTGGGGGAGAGGGGCTCTGTTTGTTGTGGGGCGGGGGAAGGGGAACTCTAGCTGATGTGAAAGGAGTAAAATCTTGTTCTTCTGAGATATGTCTGCAGTGAGTGTGGTGCTGGGTGTGGGCAGGATGGGTGGGGAATCTGTAGGCAGCAGTGCAGGCAGGCTAGAGCGAGGAGCACTGGAAGAGGTAGTCAGCCAACACCTCCCGCACCCAGTTCTCGAGCTCCTGCTGGCAGGTGCACAGCATTCCTGGGGCCTCAGTGGGAGGGGGGGAGTTGCTGTTGCCACTGCAAGTGGTTTTACCCCTGTCAGGTGTCCTCTGTACTCCATGCCTTCTCCACCCAGGCCTTGCAGAAGAGCTCCCCTGAGCCATGGAGATATTATGCAGCATGCAGGCTGTGATGATGACCCAGGGGAGGTTGTTCTTGGGAAACTTGAGGAGGGAAATGAGGGTGCACTGGCAAACTTTGAGGTGGGCGCAGGTCCGGCCCAGGTAGGAGTTAAAGTGTGTCTGGCAGGGGTCCACATGGCCAGTGTAGTACTGCATGAGCAAGGACAGGAGCGGGTAGCAGGGTCCCCAGTGAGTAGGGGCGGGACCACCATGGTGCCCACCTGCAGGTCCAGCACTCCCAGCGCAAAGTGCCCACTCTCCACTAGGCCTGGCAGGCCAGAGTTCCTGAACATGTGGGCACTGTGGGTGCTGCCTGCCCAGCTGGTGCTCATGTGCATGAAGGCCCCGCGGAGGTCCATGATGGCATGGAGCACCACAGAGTGAAAGCCCCTCTGGCTGTAACAGGGGCGGTCTCCGTGGGGTGGACAGGTGTATGGGGATGTGGGTCCCGTCCAGGGCCCCGAAGCATTGGGGGAATCCCAGGGCACAGAACCCTGCACCACCACCTGGGGATCATGCTCGCAGAGCACAATGTCCCCCAACACATCCTGGAAGGCTCCACACACCTCCAGGACAGCTGATGTACTGTAGGTTGGTAGGCATGGCCAGCCTGAGCAGGGCAATGGCCAGGCAGGTGTCCACGGGAAGGGGTGGCTGTATGCTGGTGTCCTGCTCCTCCAGGTGAGGCTGGAGCTGCTTCAGGAGATCCTGGAAGGTGGCCCAGGACATGTGGAAGGCCTTCAGCCACTGCTCATCATCCAAAGCATGCTGGATGACATGCCGCCACCAGTCTTGGTTGGCCCAGTAGACCCAGAGTCAGCGGCCCCAGCAGTGGCATCCTGGAGTCCATTGCCAGTATCCCTGCCAGGTTCCAGCCAGGTGGATAGGGTCAAGGCAGCAGGTGCTCAGTGACGGCTCTAGGATGGTACGTGGCTGCCTGGCAGGTGGTCACTGTACATGGCGGAACCGCAAGGGGCGAAATGGCTGTGGGCCAGGGAGCAGTCAGCAGGGCAAGTATGGTGATCAGTATGGAGGCCAGCAGGCCATCATTGGTCATTGCTGCTAGGGGTAGGGGCTGGAACAGCGATAGCATGGGGAGGCACAGATGGCAAAGACAGCGCTGCCACGTGCTGTCCCTGTGCTGGGCATGCTGCTCCTGGCCAGGGCAGTGGCTGGTCAGACAGCAGCAAGCAGGGCTGCTTTTTCAAGAGGGCTGCGGCTGCTGGCCGTTGTAGCTGAGCCTGGAGCTCCTCCCAGCGGCAGCAGGGGCCCACTGCAGAGTCTCAGAAAGCGGGAGCAGATTGGCAGTAAATCTGCTCCCGCTTCCCTGCACGTATAGACGCTTGCCCAGCACCATTTACTCGCAAGTAATTTACTCGTGCATAAACTGGTGCCACAGCAAATGCACGTGTAGACGTACCCAGTGTTACCAACAATCAAGAGTATCACAAGTCTCATGAGATTCTGTGCTTGGCTTAAAGTCCCAGCTGGTCCATCTTCTGATTCAATAAGAATCTCAGCTTTTTTATTTTGAAAAAAGGAGACTTTTCTACCCACCATAGTTATGGGGAAAAGCTTGAAAATGCAACTTAAATGTAAGATGAAGGTGAAGAAACTAGATGACTAAAAGGAAGCACCTCCAATATCTTATTTAAAATTAATAATTTTTAAGCCAACCTCAGAATTGTTTGGGGCCTGACTCATGTCATTAGTGATCTGAGTGCTTCCTGCTCTAAGCAGTTGAATCAATGGGACCCTACGGTTTTACATTTCAGCAGCACTAAGATCCTGTCACCTCAGCCTGATAGCATAAACTGGCCTGAAAAAGCATATACATGAGAATCTGGTCCCGAGCATTTACCATGTGATTTATTGTGGGCTATATACATTATAATGATTCCCCTCAATATAGGGATGTAAGAGATCAGACTAAATAGTATTGTTTCTTTCTGATCATGATGCAATACAAAGTTATTGTACAGCACCCACAAAATAAAAAGATTTTTTACGGTAAAATCTGCATTGCTTTTCTGATTTTTAGAAAATCCATTTAATATTTCTTGGTGTTTTAAAACCAATATCATGTAGGTGCTACAGTGGGTTCATTCCTGAGCATCACAGCTATGATTCTGAGCTTGATTTTCCAAGCTGGCCAGCTAAACATACCTTGAAAACATCTATTAATATATACAAATGTGCAGAACAGGGAATTGTTCCCAAATCTCTTTTTGCTTGGAAATGTGAAATTTCCAAGTGCCATCATGGTGGCTAATTTTAAATGTTGTCTCATACTTAAAAGATACTGGGAATGTGGGGGAGACAGCCAACTCCCTTGCCCTCCTAGAACTGTGCGGGCTGCCTGATACACAACAAGCCCCGGCTGGTCAGGGCTTTCAGAATTCCTGGGGCTACTCTGATACCCCCAAAGCTGCTCACTTAATGGTGCCCAAGGTGGACTTGGCATTCAAAAGGGCATTCTCCACCTGAATTCATCTCCCAGGCCAGCTACAGGCCTGATAACCCTTCCATCAGGTTTTCTCCGATTTTCCCCAACTCAATTCCTGGGTAAGCAAGCAATAAGAGACAGGCAAGGAAAAAGCAAAGGCTTCATTGTTATGACACAGGAAAGAGGAGAATCTGCCGTAGCTTAAGGCTGTCACAAAACTGGCTTCTATAACAGTCCTGCCAATGTTCCTCCAAGCTCATCACTAACACTCCTCCTGTTCCAGCCCAGCCCACACACAGCTCTGCTGATTCACCTCCGTTTTGACCCACAGCACCCTGTTGTTCCAGGCCTAAGCCCTCAATCGGCTCAACTGGTGCACCACTGGGGCTGGCATACAGGAACCCGCCCTCCTTCCCCGCCATTCAGTGCCACAGCCCACCAAAATCCTAGTGACGCATCTTCATCCTGACCAGGAGCAGTTGGTCGGCCTTAAAATACTGCCAGTCACTCCCCTGAACTGAAAAAAAAACTTTTGGGGTGTTGTGCTATTGTTTAGTCTGAGCTTAGCACTTGCAGTGGAGCCTCTTTCTGTTTTACATGGCTGGGTATCCGATGCTTCTCTCAGGAATGGAAAACCTTGTTATTTTGGGCTTCTAGTCGGCCAGAGTTTTCCAAGTTCAGGAAAGGAGTGATGTGGTTAAAGTGAGTTGGCCGCAGAGCCTCAATGGTTTTCCTTTCTGGACTGGCATCAACCTTCTTTAGTGGACCACACTGCCTGATATAATCAGTCACTATCTGGAGCTGCGGGCAGGTGCCAGGAAATGTGTGTGTGTCTGTATAATGGGAGGAGGAACATAAGATGAGGGAAGAATGTAAGGGAATATACATTCATGGAGAAGAGAAGTGAATAATGACCTGGGGAGAGACAGTGTAGGCTGGTTCCATAGGAAAGGGGGAAGAGGGCAAAGGAGAAAGGAGAATATTTTCAATACATGCAGATGAAGTGAAAGAGGAGCTGGAGTGAAGGGAGACAGACAAAAGGCGGTGAACTGGTATTTGGAGACAAGAAAGGCGAACAGAGAATCATAAGCACTGAAGAAATTGGAGAAAGTTGCTGTTTCCACCTCAGGCACCTCTGCTTCCTGGATTCCCACATTTATTGTGAAAATGCCCTTCTCTGCCAGAGTGTTGGGGTCGAGTAATATAAACCATCCTTATCGCTCTGTGTGTGCTGCACAGCACTGCCTCCTGTGATTCTCCTTTCGTTAGAAATCCACTGTGCTCCACACACCCAGTCAGGCACTGCTCAGCTCTGTCTGGGCAAGGCAGAAAAGCTTGTGGGAAAATGGGCCCAGGGAAGACAGAGTATGGTACAAGGGGTCAGTGCACAGCACTGAAATGAAGGAAGCAATGCATCTACTTCATGGATGTAAATCTGCCCTTCTCCCTCTTTCCCTGTATCTTTCTAATGAAAACAAAGCCATCAGCTCTGCCACTGAGCCCATAATATTCCCCGTCGTCTTCTGTCTTCCCTCTGTGAGCCCATGGGATCATTAATCACACTTTTCAACCTTCCACACTGATTTTTCCAACAAAAATAATAAAAAGAGGGTGCCGATGCCACTAGCCCAACATTTCTCTAACCAACCAGTGCTCACCAGCTCTGGGTGTGTGCGTGTGTGGGGGGGATAGGACTCAGTCAACGATGGTTATGGTCAGAAAAATAACTATATAAAAATGGCACCTTGTTACTCAATATATCTGCTCCCTGTGTGTTTTTCTGAGTCACATCCACTGGCAAAAACAAACCATCACAACTGGCAGCGCCAGTCTGGCTCCGGGTGAGTGAGCTGGATTCTGTTCTGCCTCATGTAGCAGCAACAGAATTACAGTCCAAGTTCCATTCATAGCACTTGTACTCTTGGTCATGGGGAGGTGGCAGGGACACGACCAGGGTTTTGGAGCACAGGTGGAGTTTGCAGTGCCAGAAGCTCCAGTGCAACCCCCCTTCTGGCCTGTTCACTGAGCAAATCCCCACTGGGAACCCTGGAGGTGCTGAGAAACTTGGAGGATCCATCTCATCAGTGCATTCAATGAGATTTCAGTCTCATGTTCTTAAGGAGTCCTTAGGAGCTTCACTGACTTAAAAAGACCAGAATCACGGGACGTGGTAGTGCAGCTTTGTGTTCCACCAGCAGACTCCGGCCTTAAAGCTGGTACCACTAGCAATGGGAGGATCACTTGCCTGGAGGGAGACAGGTCACAAAGTAGGGGCTAGGCCATGACCATGCCTCAGTACCAGCATGGAGAGCATGGATCATAGATCATAGAAAAGTAGGCTGCAAGGGACCTTACAAGGTCTTCTAGTCCAGCCTCCTGGTCAAGGCAGGATCATTCCTGACTAAACCATCCCAGAAATCACAGCATCTGATTAAATTAGCTTCAGCCCATGAAAGAGAACAAGTTTTATCTATATATAATCTTACTTGATAGTTTTATAAAAGTGCATTTCTATCCTGTCTTCTTATGGACTTCAGACTAACTACCTCTCTGGAAACGATCCCAGCCAAGTTACTGTGAAACCTGCTCTTGAAAACTTCCAAGGATGGAGATTCCACAATTTTTCTAGGTAGCTTGTTCCAGTACTTGACCACTTTATGTGCATGTGCATTAACACCTTGTTTTTTTTTCTCCCTGCCCATCCTTCCTGAACAAGCTATACACATCCATGGCAGTACTCCAGTGGTGTGAACTATTCCATAGCATCTTCTTAATCCCAATTACATCCAAATTCTGTGCCTGTACTAGGATTTCCTAGTCTTCCCATCTGTTCCCCATACTTCTCACCTTAGCACATTAACATTTCAGGTATGATTGTCCTAGCTTCTCCCCAAGAGCATTGCGAAAGCTTTTATTATTGCTTCCCCTTGATAGGATTTTATCCAAGTCCACTGACTCTTTACTTACCTCTGGGTTTTTGTCACTACTCAGTGAGCCCAATGTACAAGAAGACACTTCCTCTTTGACAGGTGGACCTCATCTCTTCCTAGCAGTCTGTTTTCTTGGAACAACGCCCCATGGCTGAAGAAGCCAAAGCCCTGTTGACCAAAGGGAATGAGCACCTAGCTTCTGTCATTAGTCCCTGGTACATTGTTCTCAGGGGCCACTGACAATTCGTACAATGCACAGCAACCTTCAGCCTGCTCCGAGCTACACATGTTGAGTAGCCTAGTGAACAGAGAGCCCAAAATCAGCAACATATGAAAACCATGCTCACCCCCTTGCTCTCTGAGCTGCCCTGTGGACTCCTTGTTCACAGGGGAGGATGTGATAATAAATTCTCTTTTAATTTAAAGGAAAAACACTGCCTGAATAACACCTCCTGATTATAACCCTCCCACCCCTACCGCCTTCTACCCTTACAGCTTTGTCCAGCAGTGAGATTATCACCCACTCCTATGACATGACAAGGGCTTTGCTGGACAAACCTTAATGAAACCACCAATTTGTGTTTTTCTGACACTCCTGACTAGCTTCAACCAGAGGAGATAGAGACCTGGAAGGTGAACAGTCCTGTCTGAAATATTACTATATTTGACTAGCCTCAAAATAATGGAGAAAATCAAAATCAAATGGATCCAGATGGAAACACTAGCTACCACAATATTCTCCACAGGGTGGATGAGAGGGTATTGACTGTGGCCTTTTTGGAGGGGAAAAACAGTGGATCAGTTATATGTCCCCTACCAGCTTGCCTGTGTACCATGTTCAGCCCTCTTCCTTCCCCAGTGCTCCTCCTCCTCCTTTCTCCCTCCCCCAGGATCCAAAACTAGAAACTCCCACCACCATTTTTTCTCCATGGCTAAAAAACACAACGGAGGTTTGAGGGACTTGAAGGGATTTGTGATGCAATAAAAACATTCCTGCCTGCAAAGCATGAAACCCCAAAGTTTATAGGAAACCACTGTCTTTGGATGTCTGCATATCTTCAGGCATCCTGGGAGCTGTAGTTCAAAGAAACCAAGAAAGAAAAAGAAAGCAGCCGATAATGATAGTTTCTGGATGAAGACTGTGTAACTACTGGCTCACACATGAAAGCCTAAAATTCTGGGATGCTGAACATGTTTCTGCAGCCAACTGAGAGGATAGCTCTTTGGCATCTAGGTCATGAGGGATTCCAGAAAGAGAAAGAGAAAGGGAAAAAGAGGTCTTTTAGGGAAGAGCAGGGAAGGAGACTCATACAGCTTCTGATATAAGCCAGTCAATTCAAAAGTACAGAAGCAACAACTTGATGGAGCACCCTGCTGATCCCGTAGCTGAGGACACATCTAGTCACGGGTGGGTGCTAACCTTACTCCCCACCATGTGTAATGCTCACAAACAATGCGGAAGGGATAACTAGTCCATCTGAAAGTAACTCCTCTGAACTGGAATTTCTGTGTCCAGTGCAGGGCCTAGAGCAAAAAGACTTTGAAATGAAAGGGATGAAGCGAAGCGATCTAGAGCTTAGATCAAGGGCCTGGAATTCAGGAGTCTGTGACTCAAGTCCTGGCCATGTCACAGACTCACTGAGTAGCCCTGGCATGTCAACTAAATCCTTTGTGCCTCTGTTTCTTCACTAACAGTAATCTTCAGTCACCTCAAAGAGTTAAGTGAAGGCTCAGCTAGCTGAACTATATGGCATGACACTAGGAAGGTGGAGATCTTCAGAAAAAGGAGATGCACGAAGTAGGCAGGTCCAGCATCATTAAATTAGCATCACACATATTTCCTTATATCTTACATAATTTTTGCAGAGGACTGAAGCACAAGCCAGGTCAATGAAAGGTGTTTTATTTCAAGACAGATGTCTCTTCATGGACAGAAGTCACCTCACAACAGGAAAACAAACAGAGCACTTAACTTGCTCTTATTCACAAGGCCCCACACAGAACAGGAGAGAGCACCTCAGACACCTCCTCTCTCCCAAATCCAACCACCAACACCCTGGCCCCTCGCCCCATCCCTCACAGGGATTGCTGGTTAAGCACAACACTGCTAGCTCTTGGCTACATGAAGGTCGCCAGTGAGGCGGGGAGCTTGTTGCAAGTCGCGTCTCTGCCCTGATGCTGGCGGCAGGGGTGTGAGAGGTTGGCATATCATCCCAGACTAGCTGTGGGAGCAAGGGGGATGCAAGAGAAGAGAAAGCCGTCGCTCAAAAGGAATGTAACAGCAGCAAAAAAGCCATATAGAAAGCAAACCCCAGAAAAACCATAAAGAATTCTTCTGAACAGAGCTCAGTGGGAAAAGCACACAGGATTATGACCATTCAAACACCACAGTGACTTAAAAACGGACGGAGTAAACACAGATGTACACTTCCATTTCCAACCAAGGAATCCTGTAGCGTAAACCACAACCGCTTGGCACGGCAGCTGTGAGACGCAAACCACGCTGGGTGACCTCCTAACCATCCTCCTTTCATCATGGGCCCAGGGTTCACTTCAGACTGGGAGACTGCACTGCAGTCCCAGAAGACCGTTCCACCATCAGACAATATTTGTCCACCTAAGAAAGCATGATGCGGAAATCTGACGACAAATATATGACGTATGACTGCATCGACTGATTTGAAAACACAGTGTGTGGTGGGCTCTGAAGTGCTGGCTGCTGAGTGCCTGAAGCCTTCAAAAGTTGTTGTAACACTTAGAAACCAAACATTCAGCACTGACAGACAAACCAGATGGACTATTTTCCCCCCCAAGAAAAAATGTAGGCCTGAGGAAACAACAAGAAGTTGATTATTCAACCTGGTAACATCACCTCCAACAGTATCTTGCTTGCCATCCCTACAGCTCAGGTAATAGTGCATAACACATACCATTGCAGAGAACTTGCCCTTTGAAAAGTAAGAGCTCTGGAGGTTGTAGGGCCTGGACCAAGTACCAAACTGGAAGTGATGCCTTTCTAACACCACACTGTGCATGCTGCACTGATGGCACTGCTGAGGATATCTTAGAGCAAATGCTTTCAAAACCTAGCAGTTGCTGGGCTAGCTGATTGGAGGAGTCAACTGCTCTATCCAATGTAGTGCTGGTAGGTATGCTCTGAAAGCTGTGTAGAGGACCACCTGCTCTTTACAAAGCTGTGTCAGGATGCATCATGGGAGAACGTTCACTCTCGGAACATCAGGAATGTCAGGCATTCCCCCACCACCTGGGAGCAGCGCACTGGAATCTCTGAGTGCTGTTAACGAAATGATAGTTAAGAAGACAGAGCTGGTCGTGTGGATCCAGAATACTGCATCTAACATCCCTTAGCAGCTTCAATGTCCTACACTGCCAAACTCTTGCTGCTAAGAAAGTGAATTCTCAATCATTTCCATTGTTCAGCAATGCCTTCATTTCCTTTCACTAGCCACATCTCTTCCATAGGATGGAGGCAGCTCTCACTAGACAAAATTTTCTCTTGGCCCTGCAAAATCAGAGCAGATGGATGGGTTGGAATGAGCAGCACTCTTCATTTTGCTGATGTCTCCAATAAATACACGTGAGGCAGCATGTCTCACCTGCACTGCGCTGCTGAGAGCCAGCTCCAGGGATGGAGTATGGAAATGCTCTCCATGCAAAAGGAGGCAGAAACCTTCATCAGCAAACTTGGAACTTGGACTTCTTAGGAGCAAATTAGAAACTTAGAGGCCTCTCCTTTGGCTTAAAATTCCATCCAGGTGCTGAAGAGCTGATTTATAAACTAAACCTGGAAAGAAGGTGCATTTTTTAATAGCGATAACCAGTAGAATCTAATTTACCAAGGGGATGGGGACTTTTCTGTCTCCCTTTAATGATGAGTCAATGTTTGTTTCTTGGATTTGATGCAGGCATGAGACCTGAACTATTCAAGAGGTCAAATTAGATCATCCCATTGAATCTTTCTGGCTGTAAAAATCAATAAACTAGCATTTTAGGGAACTTGAAACATATCTGCATGACTGTCTTCTTGATTGTCCATGGAGACGGGTCTTTACTCCAAGATGCTCTTGACTCAGAAGCACTCATTGAACTACCAAAAGACAAGCCAACAGAGCTGCTGGTCAACTTTCTGTAGAAATTCATCAGGAAGTGGCTGCTTCTTCAGAGAGAATGATCCATTTCTAGCACTCTTCGCTACAAGTCCAGTGTCTCCGTTATTGGCAATAACATGAAATATTGTAATCGCCTGTCAATCAAGAAAAGACTTAAGATTGTTCTTCTTCAATTCAATCTCCTGCAAGATTTCCTTCATCAGCAAGATGGGTCCATCTATTGTCATGAATTGTGAATGTATTTAGACTCATGTATCTCCATTCACTTAAACCCCAAAGTCATAATTAGTTAGTTCCAGCGTGGCTCTGACTATAAAATCTTCCTGTCATGGGGAGGATGACACAAAAGTTTTCCTACCTTGCAAAAGGTTAGTAACTTAAGGGGTTAGGGAAACCCTGACCTAGTACTAGTAGACTTCACCTGGATAGATACTGGGACTAGATAGATGCCCAAAAGAGAATGGCAAAGGGCTTATGAAAAAGTGACAAACTCAGAGGAAAAGCAGGGGCTCACAAAGAAGGAGCAAGGCATATCAGACTTTAGGTCATGTGACTTAACATACAACTGGAAGGTGCTCAGATGCTAGAGTGCAATACAGAATAGAATATGGCACATCTAAAGAGTATGCAGAAGTGAAAGGGCTGGAGGGAATAAAGAGAATGTGGGAAGAAGAGAAGTCAGAGTTCATTATCAGTCATCATATACTTTTACAGCTAGATCCTCACTTGGTGAAAACTGGCATGGCTGGAGGAGTTACGATGATTTCAGTAGCTCAAGATCTAGCTTTTATTGCCTAAGTCAGGGATAGGCAAAGTTTTTTGGCCGGAATGCCGAAAAAACCCACAATGCCTACCTTGGAAGGTGCCAGAGTGCTGGCATGCCAGAAAAACAAAACGAGGGCAGGGAGTACATGGCAGGATGCCCTGCTTGTGCCTCTTGCCCCCTACCCAAAGCCCCTGCCCCCCCCAGCCCAGACTCCGTGGCTCTCAGCAGCTACCCAGAACCACGGCCAGCTACAAATAGCTGCTGCCTTCCTGCCCCTGGCCCCGGCCCCTGTCCCAGCAGCCTCCCAGCCCCAGCCTCGGGCTCCAGGGAGGCAGCAGGTGCCGGCACTGTGCCCATTGGGGCCAGGGCTGGGGCCAGGGCCAGGATGAGGGCCGGGGCAGCAAGGCAGCAGCTGTTTGCAGCCTCCTGGCTGCAGCCGGCCCCGGCTCTGGGTAGCTGCTGATAGCCATGGAGCCTGGGCTGCTCCCAGCAGGGCCTGCAGCCTCTCAGCTACCCGCTGGGAGCAGCCTGGGCTGCCAGCTGGCAGCAGCTACCCAAAGCCAGGGCCAGCTGCAGCTGGGAGGCTGCAAACAGCTGATGCCTCACCACCCCGGCCCCAGCCCCAGCCCCAAAGCATGCCAAGGAAAATGGCCTCACGTGCCATAGTTGGCACGCATGCCGGGGGTTGCCGACCCCTGGTCTAAGTCAACAAATATTTCCCAAACTTCTTCTTATTGTGTACCCCCTTTCAAATTTACCAGCTTCCCGCGTACCCCACCAACATGTTTTACATTTTAACCCCTTAAATACCAATTAATACTAGAATGGAAATTAAATCCACCATTACACAATTTCTCCTGCGTAGACCCCAGAGATGTCTTACGTACAGATACCCATAGTTTGTACCCCAGGGTGCATGTACCATAGTTTGTGAACCCGTAGTCTAAGTTTAACACTGAGAAAGAGTATCATCACTGTTAATAATTTGGGCTGCAGAACTCAGCAACTTGAAGAGGTAAGTCTCTATAAGCTTGAAAAGTCCAAACTACTGCCAAGCCTTCCCACCCATGACAGGTCCATGAAGTCTGGCCCACTCTAGAGCTCCTTTAAAAGCCTTAGCACAAGCCACATTAAACAATGATCTGTTGATAGGAGCAGCCACACCAATCCATACAGATTCTGCTTCACTGGTCCCTTTGATCCCAAAGATCCCCTCAGGTTCTCTCTTCTCCAGACTTCTTGGGCAGCCAGCAGATGACTGAGTAGGTTGTCATATCAAAGACTTGGAAAGTATCTGGCTTTTTGCTGAATGTGATTTTAATCCAAACTTCAAAATCATTAGTCACAGGTTCCTTTCAGCTTCGGAGTTATAAAGTTCCTGTAATAGCTAGCACTGACCTCAGACAACAGCTGTAAAGCACTTTCCATTTAGAACCACATTGCCCCACTCACCCTTCTACCACTTCTGCTGAAAAGGGGCCACCAAGCTCTTTGGTGCTAATTCCATCACTCTAGCAAGGGATCTTCCTGTCTGCTGTGTCTACTGACTAACAGCATGGCCTGGGAGAACATTATCAAAAGGAAATGGCCCCTCTGCTCATGGTTTAGGACCAGTCAAGCTAGGGCAATGTGGTGTGCTTGAGGATGCCACTGCTGGAAATGATAAGTTTGCTGCAAAAAGATGGCGTAACTTACTAAGTTTGTGTGAACATGTTACTGCCACACCTTTTCCCAATATCTTGCTTAGAAGAACACCCAGATTCTTACTCCTGAGTTAGTGCATGGTCAAAGTCTGTCCAAACTTAGCAGCCTATTGGGCTTGTGTGGTTAAGATGCAGCAATTTCATTGTGCACAAGGAAGTGAGGTAGCCAGCGTCATATCCAGCCACCCTCGGGGGACTTCCCTTCCCCGCCCCCCACCCGTCCCTGAATGACCAGGTGGCCATATACAGCAGGTTGACTGGGGGAAGCCTTTGGTATGAGTCCAAGACAAGGCTCAACCTCAGCGCCCTAGAACAATAGCAAAATGCCTTAGATGCTCTGCTAGTGCCTTATGAATGAGTCAATGGATGGCTACAAATACCCAGTGGGTTATATAAAGACAAAACTGCTTGTGGTGCACAGGGTACAGAAAACAAGCAATAGACCCTGCTTTCCAGATCCAAGCAAACCAAGCACCAGCAGAGCTTGCTCCATCAACACTTACCATGGCCCAAATCTCTGCTTCATCATTTACTCATTCCTCAAGCTCCCTGCCTCTGTGGATCTCTTGCTCCAGGTCTCTTCACTCACACCATTGAGCTCTATTACAAATAACCTCATTATAGCCTGCACCATACTGTAACACATGAAATGAATGTCTCCTTAGCATGGCTTCCAAGAGAGAAGGGAGGAGAGGGAGAGAGACTGCCGTTAGAACTAATTCCTGAAAAAGAAAGCGACGACATGAATTCAGTGTCTCTTTCAAGAGCTCAGATGAACAGATGCAACATTACCAATTTTAACATGGGTTGGTTCAATGTTCCCCAATGCACTACATGTACTTTCTGCAATTTGAAACATAGCGATCTGATCAAGTGCTCTCTTTGAATTAATGCCACTTTTAAGATGAGACTGAAAATGCTGACATCTGCCTATTATACCCCTTTTCACCAGACCTGCTGTCTTTCTTTCTAGATGAGCCAGAGCTACAAAGGGTTATTAACCAAGAAGAAAATGGGGGCAATGCTGAGGAATGTGATGTTCTCTTGTAACAACTTCACTAATGAATATATATATTTTTAAAAGTTCAATGACAGTATCAGGCTCTGCAATTAGAGGGCAGAACCATGAAAGACAAAAGGGATACATATTGTAATACAAAAGGTAAAGGGAAAGTCATATTTGTCCTGGCTGTCTTGAGACATTCAGACCAGACTGCAGAATCTTTGAGCTGCAGTCCTTAGTGCATTGACACAGGTGCTAACATCACACCCATCACTGCAGTACCTGAGCACTTTTCTAAATCACAGGTAAGACTCCAGCCGATGGGGGTGCAGCAGGAGAACATCATTATCTGACAACTGACCAGTGACCATCATGACAGAGATTCACAAACATCACCACACTTAATGTTAAATGCACCCTAACCCTCACATCCACAAACACCTGCTGGCAGCTGACACTCTCACCAAAGACACTTTTGTGTAAGCTAAACCCAACGTCCATAAATATTACCTGCACCTAACTTCCTACAGTGCTTTCACACTGACGCCTTGCCTGACACCATATCCTATGGTATCTCAAGACCAGGACCCACAAGTATCTCTGTACATGTTACACTACTGCAACACATCCTTCAAACCTCTGCTGAAATCTGAAGGAAGCTCAAAACTGGAGATAAGGAGACATTTTGACATGGCTCTCTTTAAATATCCTGTCTCTTAATTGTCAACATGTAACTACAGGATCATCTATATCTGCCCTGAGATTTACCATCCACAGAAATGCCTTTGGAATTCATCCCCTGACTGTTCTACTAAACACTACACCATTGCCATTTATTTTACACAGAAGGCACTCGGGCAGTGTGATAACAGGATGGACTACCAAGCCCTAAGATGGTCTTACCTTTTTGGTTTTTATTTTAACCAGCAAATACGAATATTTTAGGACCATGGAGTCTCTACATAAAGCTGACTGGACAATGCTGCTAAAACAGCTGGTGCCAGAGGCCACAGTTCATGGGACCCACTTGCACCACACATGAGCTGAGGTTTCATGTGATGTACAGCCCAAACAGCTTCCTGGGGATTGAGACAAACAAACAGGGCCTCCTCCAAAATTTTCCCTGATTCCCAGTTCAGGATGAGGCTCATAACACATTTGTCCACCTTACTGTTTAACAATAAGCCTCCAGCTAATCTGCCCCTAAAGCCTACCCAACCTCTACCTACATGCAGCATTTCTAGATATAGTCCCTAATTCCCCTTACTTCTCCCTATTCCTGATGAATCCCTGGGGTTTACAGCAGAAGGGTTCCTCTATGAACTTTGGAGCTGGCAGCTGCCAGGGACACTAAGCACATGGGTTCTCAAGGAGCCTCCAGGTTTGTTTGGAGGGATTATGATTCCAAAGGGACTGATGGGCCTCAATCTGGCAAAGAATTTAAGTATGTGCTTAACATTAAGCATGAGAGTAGCTCCACTGAGATCAATGCTTCATTCTGAAGTGTTTTGCTATATGGGGTCCATGGTGAGAAAGTAAATGATATCAAACCTATGCATTACGCAAGAGTGACCTCACTGGTGCAATCTCGCCCAACGGGAAATAACAAACCTATTTTGACGGCGGCCTATATTTTATGTGTTTAAAAAACAAAATAACTGCACCCCTCTCCATAAATAACAGAAATCCTGGAAAAAAAAACACACTGTAGGGAAAAAAGGGAACGGGAGACAGGAGGCTGCGTCCAAAGAGAGCAA
Source organism: Gavialis gangeticus (assembly GCF_001723915.1). Lineage (NCBI taxonomy): Eukaryota > Metazoa > Chordata > Crocodylia > Gavialidae > Gavialis > Gavialis gangeticus. The sequence continues at coordinate 22,444,413 of NW_017729002.1, forward strand.
AAAAAGTTTTAAAACAAAAATGTTCGCAAAGCACATGAGCTCTTGGTGACAGGTAAATTCGCTGCAGGGGACCTCCAAGCACCCTGCGATCCCTCCCAGGCTGTCTCAGCAGGAGACTGGAAGGTTGGAACCTGTCAAGATGGATACTCTAAATTAGGAATCAAAACATTCCTTCCTACTCAGCAGAAGTATAAATTCAAAGTGAGTCCTTGTCTAGGACAGCCAGTGGTCTAAGTAAGGGCGACGACGACAACTCCTCAAGAGTCCAAAATATACTCGAAACTTGTTTTGAATTACTTTACACTGAGCTTTAAAATGCTTAAAAATTTCCATCTAACCAGGCTTCAGAGCAGCAACGGGGATTCCGGGTTTTTCTCTTTCTCTCTCTCTCTCTTTTTCCCCCAAAACAGCCAATAAAGTGACACACAACTGGATTTTTCAGGGAGCAGATCAAAAAGTTAAATCTGGTGTTAGGGGAAGAGGGGGAGAAGGGAGACATAAAATATCAAGGCTTTTCCAAAAAGATTATCTGTGACATTCATATTCCACTGACATGGATTCCAGCTCCATCTGTCCGCTCCTGATCCGCTTCCACACAGGTTGCTGTTCGGTGGAGCAGAGCCCCAGTAATTTTTGTATGGGTTGCTCCAGCCTGGAAATTTACGAGACAATTAATCAACTGAACACTTTTTTTTTAATTGCTTATAAAATAACTTGTTATGTCCATGCTATTGTCAATACAGCTACTGATCTGGGCTAATTTATATAGCCACAATACAAATAAGCCTATAAAAAAAGATCCCCTTAAGAATCTGCAAGGCATTCAAGTGGCCAAAAATAAACACTGAAAATGAGTAAATCCAGAAAACCAACCAGAATCCCTAATAATAAAGGAGAGTCTGCCAGAGAAGGGAAGCCAGTATACACTCCAGTCACAGCCTTTGCCAGCAGAGGCTGCCGTAGAGAATATGACATCCTCTTTCAAGGGACTATCTAGTCAGAAGACAGCTGATCCTTACAAAGGTCACTGCAGGAAAGGATAGAGGGGCAATAGCTGAAGGTTGATTTGCAGGTACTTCAGTCCACATCTCTCTCTTTCCCACCACATATCCCTACAAGGGGGCAGTGCAGATGAGTTGGTAGTAAGAGGAGCCCTTATCTCAGTGCTCCCTTACTCATGGCTCAAAACCCTCCAGTGTGGCTTGCAGCCACAGGACATTTTGCTTTCCACAGATCCACACTTCCCTAGTGTGATAGGAAGAGAAAAGTGTGATGCCCATGGTTATTGGTGCCCATGGGTCAGAGAAGGCTGGAGACCACTGCCTTAGCTACTCCAGACTTGCTTCTATCTCACGCTGTTCACCACGCGGCATTCCTTCCAATGTGAGTATCCTTTAAAATACAGGGGTGCGGGAGCCACAAGAAATAACCCATCACTTCTCAGGCTGACATTATTAATGAGAAGGTGTCTGGCAAGTTCCTGAAAATTGTCAACTTTATATAAAGTTGTTTTCCTGCTCAAGATGTGTCTGCTGATTTCTAGGAAATAATTTTCTAGGTCAAATTTCTGGTTTCCTTTCTCTGTCTTCCTCCTCCGCCTAAAATCACAGCCCAAGACCAACTCTTTCCTCTTCAGTTCAGATCAGTGTCTCTTTTCCATGTCTAGGATGAAGTCAATCTAATTACTTCCCCAGAAGCCACCAGTAAGAACTAGGGCTGTGAGAACAGAGAGCTGCAGGTCAGGCTTGAAGGCACTGGTCCTGCACTGGGCCTGCCCACACTATACAGCACCAGGATTTAGCCAATACTTTTACTTCTTCAGTCTCAAGAGCCACAACATTCATCACCGTTACTGAACACAGTAATTGCTTGGCTTGCACACTCTGTTCGTAAGAGGTAGTTCAGAAACAGTCCTTCTGGTTCTGCCTGGGAAAGACATTCTCTGATGGCACAGAGAGCTTGGCACAGGACAAATCCCGCTCAAGACATAACCCTTTAGGGAATCATCAGTAGGACACCGCTCAAATACACCGCAAAGACAGCCCTGAAGGTACTCCTCTCCCAGGGCTACATTTTTTCTTTTGGTTTCTTAAGAAGTTCCTCTTCATGGGGATTTACTGCCCACAGGTGACCAGTGGTTTAGTTCTGGGCTCGTTGCCCTACTGGGACCCCCCAAAATCAACTGGAAAAGGCAAAAAGGAGAAACAAAGCTTGTTCAGTTTGTCCTGCATCAGCTTTTTCTCCAAAACAGCAAACACAGGAGTGTTCTGTTTCTGTTCAGATTTGAACATGATGTCCAGTATCGACAGGAGATGGGAGAAGACAAATTGTCTTAAGAACAGTAACATGAGTGTGAAATGCACCATTCTGCTTGGCCCCCACTTGCACTGGCCCTGTGAAGCTGCACTACTGAAGGGATTTCACTCGTTTTAAAAGGTGGGTTATGCAGACTGCCTCAACCAGCGCTCTGCCGGAATCCCGGCTCTTAGACTGTGCCGGCAGATTGGGTATTGGGATGTGATACACGGGATCTGCCATCTTGGATTAAGTCACTGTCCATTCTGGTTTGTCCTAAATTAATGTGAACAAACTTACCCTGGCCAAAGGTTCATATAACCTAGAAATGGTGCATTTCCACACAGTCCCCAGCCTGGCCTCTGTGCACCTAGGATAGTCAGTCCTTCTGTGTTGAGGTGCACTGCCAGTAGAGAATAAAAGTGAGGCCATGGCCATCTGTAACTAAGGGGAGGAGGGACAGCTTGGAGAGGGTAACTTGATGACTTTTACTGCAAAGGCTTTTTCCAAACATCCCCCCTCACGTGGGGTCAGAAAAGTGACTAATATGCCAGGAAGGGGATGCTGGGCTCTTGCAACGAGACACACCGCTAATCCTGCAGGTTTATCTGTCACTTCCGTGTCCGGCTCCAAGAGCCAGTTGATCAAACTTTTGCTCTTGTGAGCTCCTTCCAACTGATTAATGTTACTCCCAAGAATTCCACTTCCTCTCGCTCTCCTCTTACTTGACGCAGCACTCCAAGCAGCTCTTAGACACAGCGTATCAATTTTTACACCATCCTCCACAGCCCTTTCTCTTTATGCACGGGTTTTTAGTTTTTTAATGACCCTTTTTGGTGACTGTTTGTTTAAATAAAAGGAGCTTGAAATGATTAGTGTGGATGGGAGCCTTATCACAGAGCAGGGAGTTCTCACACTTCTCCTGCCCCAAAGTTAATCGTCTCTGCCCATTATTTCCAGAAAGGGGGCAGGGAGTGACAGTGATGAATGCTGAAAGCTCATTTGCTATCAACTCTGTACTGTTGGGAAGAGAGAGATATGCAGCCCAGTTGGTAATTAATTGTCTCCGGAGCTGTCCCCCTGTCACTTCAGTCTGAGGAAATGACAAACTCACTGTGTTTCGAACTCCACTGCTTCAGTATCGCTCTTCCCTCTTCCTTCGCATTATCCTTCCACCCTCAGAGCCTTCCTGCAGCAGCTAGTGCTGCATACAGACTGAAGGAACAGCACAGAGCTTGCCATAAGCCTTTGAAACATTTCCTCCATCCAGCCCTGCTAGACTAGAGATGAGGCTACAGGACACGTGAGCTTGCTCCCAGCCACAGCCCCTGATACCTGCAGTTAGCCCTACAGGGATCCTCTGTTGCGCATAAGGGAGCACTCTACTCTCCCATCATCAGCACTGGTACCAATCTTTCCCATGCCTCCTGGAGAGAAAAGTTGGGGCTTAGGGAATAACTGTATGGGACACAAGGTGGTTCAAAGGTCTGGAAATAATATGGGACTGGTTTCAAAGGGTCTTCTCCACCCCCACAGCCAGCACTCAGTTCCAGGACATACATATGAACTCCCTCAGCTGGGTCTGCTCTGAAAACCTACAGCTGCCTGTTTGGAGCTGTTCTTAGACCAAGGTAGGACAAGCACAATGGCCATGTAACCTCCACTCAAGAAAGCCCCCATGTGCTGCAGTGAGAAAGGCCTAATGGAGGACAGCTTATGCCAGCAAGGGCATGCAGGAAATGGATGGCACAGGAGAGCCCAGGAAGAGCAAGTGAAGAGGGATAAGAGCCCCCATGCACAAGCCCCAAGAGGAACGAGGGATGAAGCCACCACTAAGAAAGGTAAGTGT
>NW_017729002.1:22453556-22460201 GCF_001723915.1 Gavialis gangeticus
TGTAACCTCCACTCAAGAAAGCCCCCATGTGCTGCAGTGAGAAAGGCCTAATGGAGGACAGCTTATGCCAGCAAGGGCATGCAGGAAATGGATGGCACAGGAGAGCCCAGGAAGAGCAAGTGAAGAGGGATAAGAGCCCCCATGCACAAGCCCCAAGAGGAACGAGGGATGAAGCCACCACTAAGAAAGGTAAGTGTGGGAGAGTGGCTGGGGAGGAGTGGTACGAGTACTAGGGGAATGTGGTGGGGCTGACTAAAAGGCCAACATCCCCTGAGCATACTCTGGGGACTGTTTTGAGCAGGGGGTTAATATCCAGATCCTCATAACGCCCCCCAGGTGTAGGACAGGGCTATTCACCCCATCTGCCAAATGGGGCAGTGAGGCACTGTGAGGTCCCGCAGGAAGTCTAGGGAGCCAAACCTAGTTCTCCCAACTCTCCAGCCAGTGGCTCTAGAAGGCAGCTCCCTTTCAAGGTCTGGCCCTGGGGGTTTGGTATGGATTCCCCTTTGGCAGACAACCTGCAGCTGGTGATGGGCCGTGCTCAGCAAGTGCTGTGGCGTGTGTGCTGCACTGCCCCAGCACTCCAGCTTGGAAATGTCCAAGTAAATACATAAATACATAAAAAGGACATAAATAAGTTTGCCTTGAGATGGTTGTTTGTCTCTCCCTGGCCAGGACTCCCCTCCCCCTTTGCCCCATTACTGTTTGACTTGGCAGATGACAGCTGGATAATTTGTTTCCATTGCAATGAAGTCCTAATTAACTGGAATAAACTTTTTACACTAAGTGTGTTTGTTTAACAAACTGGCCCTTTCAGAGCCTCATGGAGGCCTGATTGATGCATGTGAGGGGAATGGAAACTCGCCTGGTGCTCGGACATTAAAGATGCAGTGTGTGAGCAGGCAGGAGCTGAAAAGGGCTCTCTCTGTGCTTGGGAGATTTAAAATGACACCTCTGATGTCTGGGCCGGGACACAAGATTTCAGCTCAGCCTTCGGGTACAAATATTCAGAGTCTGATATTTACTCCCAGTCCCCTTCAGATTTATTTAGTACGATCTGGCCTCAAGGCAATGGCACATACACCAGGGGCTGTTGAAGGTCCCCCCCACAGCCCCCTGTCCTGGGGTATTCAATACCATGGTTTTGGCTAGAAGAAGCAAAGGTTTGTTGGTGCTGGGACACTACCCCCAGATTACCACTCTCTAGCTGGGATGGAGTGGTACCTGAGGAGCTGAGAGCTTCAAGATCCATAAAACAACCCATGCCCCCAGACAGACACTCCAAATGTATTTTCTCTGTTTAAGGAACTAGGAAATTTTGTGGACTGTAAGTACTGTCCAGACAGAACTGGACTACAACAGAGCTTAGATGAAAGTAGATGTCTTTATAGCCATGCGTAGATGAAACGAGAGGCGTGTGTGCACACTTTAAAGTGGGCTAGATGCTTTTCCACCGCTTTAATGGTGTCAGCGTTTGCACGTCAGTGGTGTATTGCGCAGTAATTCCAGCCACTGTAGGAAATTCAGCGGTGTAATGAGCCTTAAATGATTTGGGGTGCAGCAAACTAAAACACCTTTGAGGAATTTTAGTTTGCTGCCCCTACAGCCGCAGAGAGAAGCACCGTGCTCTGTGCAGCTTGGTGGCTGGCCTGGCAGCAGCCTGGGAAAGCAGGCTCCACCCAAGAAAAGTGGCGAGCCTGATTTTTTTTCCGCCCCCTGGAGCCTGCCTGCCCGCCTACCTGAGCTGCACAGGCGCCTGGTGCTTCCCTCTGTGGTTGCGGTGCCCTCCAGGACCACCCGAGCCAGGTGCCTCAGGTGGATGCCACCTGGAGGGGGGCTGCTGCTGCCGCGAAAGGAAGCACCAGCCCCTGCTCCAGCTTAGGGATCACTTTGCCCACTGGCAACTCACCCTTCCCTCCCTGCTGAAGAGGCAGGTTACTCAACAGGGTGTGTGCATGACACAGGGGTTTAATCAGCCCTAAATTGAAGCGATGTTTTTTAAAACCCACCACTTCAATTTAGGGCCCCTGTTTCATCTACACATGCCCTATGTTGCCATTCTATATTTCTTGTGGGCATGTGCAAATGCGCAGTCTTAAACAGAGACCTAAAGCTGAAAGACAATCCAAAAGAGTCCTCTACTCCCTCATCTCATCTATCTGCACATCAAAGAATTGCTTTACTGTTCCAAGACACACTATACAATCTTGTGTCTTAATGGCAGAACTCTGCAGGGATATTTGCAGTTTTCAGGTCTCAGTTCTATGCACTCAATTATGCTGTGATGCCCTAAAAACAATATGCTTTCCTTCTGTAACAGACTGACAGTTCTCTGTTCCCTCAGAAAATCGGTGCCATCTGCACATCTCCCTATGGTCTACTCAACACTGCCTAAGTAAATCAGTGTAATCTGCTTTATCGCCCATTGTGTTCCTGAAGTAAACAGCTGCAAGATGAAGAACATGGTGCAGCAACAATGAACTTCCAAGCTGGCTTCAAAACAGCCTGATCCTTTGGCTGAAATCATCAAAGGTATTTTTCTGAACATCTCTTAGGAACTTGTGAGGCTTGAAGAAAGCCTGAAAAGATGCCATTCTCTGGAGATGCCGCCTCCCAGATACCAGTATCAGAGAGAAGATGAGCACCGAGGGAACCAGGTATGGTCCATTCAGGTATGGATGTGCACTAAAGGAGCTAGCAGTTTGCCAGGCTTTTGATAGAGGCTGTACCCATGGGCACACATAGGAATAACAAAGCACAATTTTAAAAAAATACCTTCTAGTAAGCAAACACACAAGAAAAACTGTTTGTATGCCAAGGTACTATTTAGTCATCAGCAAAGGTGATCATGAAATATCTTACTCAAGACTCAGCAAGACAAGATTTGAAGTGTGCAAAGCTGGGTTACCTCAAGATCATCAGCATCGATTAGGCCTGTGCAAAGCAGCTAGTATTTGTTTTGGATTTGGCCGATTCTGGGGACAGTGATTTGATTAGGTGATTCGAATCACTGTCCTGAATTGATTTGGCTGAATCTGATTTGGAGATTTGACTGCTGACAAATCTACGAATCTCCAAATCACGCAGGCCCATCCCCCGCCTACTCTCCCAGCCCCGGCAATGGCTTTAGGGAAAAAAAATCTAAAACCCTTCACTTACTGGTTCCTGCCTGGCAGGGGGCAATCCCCACTGCCCTCTGCTGGGTGGGGGGCTCTTCTACGAGCCCCTCAAAGCCCTGAGGCTACTGCAGGAGCTGGTGAGTCCTGGGGTTTTCTTCAGGTTTTTTTTTCCTAAAGGACCAGAGCTGGGTGGGTGGGGTAGCCATAGGAGTCAGGGAGAGCAGACGGGGCAGGCGGGGGACTCGTGCACAGCCCCCCATGCAGTGGGGCAGTGGGGGGCAGCAGGGATCGCCCCCCCACCAGGCAGCACCCAGCGAATCGGGCCTTTTTTTTAAAGCACCAGGAGCTGGTGCCAGTGAGGCAGCCATGGGGGCGGGGCTGGGACAGTGGGCAGGGCTCAAGGGGGCAGGCAGAGGATGGGGCCTGGCAGAGGTCCCCCCATGGTTCCCTCCCCCCTCCTCCAGCCTTCCCTCCCTTGCCCCCTACTTACCAGCTCTGAGTCCAGCTCCCTGCTGCAGCGGGAGGGGACTGCATGATCCAGGCTGACCTTGACAGGTTCAGCAAATGGGCGGATGAGAACCTGATGGTGTTTAACACCAAAAAATACAAGGTTCTCCACCTTGGGAGGAAAACCTGCAGCATACTTATAGACTTGGCAGTGCTACGCCGGCTAGCACTACAGAAGAAAGAGACTTGGGAGTCATCACTGACCACAAGATGAACATGAGCCTGCAATGCGATGCTGCAGCTAGTAAAGCGAGCAAAACACTGGCTTGCATCCATAAATGCTTCTAAAGCAAATCCCGGGATGTCATTCTCCCATTGTACTTGGTCTTGGTGAGGCTGCAGCTGGAGTACTGCATCCAGTTTTGGGCTCCACAATTCAAAAAGGATGTGGAGAAGCTTGACAGAGTCCAGAGAAGAGCCACGCAAATGATCAGAGGTCAGGAAAACAGACCTTATGACAACGGGCTGAGAGCCATGGGACTCTTTAGCCTGGAAAAGCACAGGCTCGGGGGTGATCTGATGGCCACCTATAAGTTTATCGGGGTGACCACCAGTTTCTGGGGGAATGTTTGTTCACCAGAGCGCCCCATGGGATAACGAGGTCGAACGGTTATAAATTAGTGCAAGACCGTTTCAGGCTGGACACAAGAAAGAATTTCTTTACTGTCCGAGCCTCCAAGGTCTGGAACAGCCTGCCATCAGAGGTGGTTCAAGCACCTACATTAAACACCTTCAAGAGTAAATTGGATGCTTATCTTGCCGGGATCCTATGACCCCAGCTGACTTCCTGCTCTTCAGGCGGGGGGCTGGACTTGATGATCTTCCGAGGACCCTTCCAGCTCTAATGTCTATGAAATCTATGAAATCAAAGCTCTCCAAATCTTTTCCAAAGATTCAGAGAGCTTCAAATCAATTTGGACCTTTTTATTAGTCCCCTGATTCGATTTGGATTTGGAGATTCAGCCACTGAATCTGGCTGAATCTCCTCCGAACTGAATCAGCACCCAAAGCTTTGCACACTCTTAGTATCAATCTCTCTATGGCCATGCCTGGACTATAGTGGCAGGACTACCCAGCAAGAGTGGGCCTAGTATGTCTATCTACTGCCCTGGATTGCATAGTCCAAACCTGGAAATACACAGGTAAAGCTGCTCCAGGTGCCCCTTTGATGCTGATGCCACTCTTGAGACTGTGGTCTTCAGTGTGCTTGGGAACAATAGCTGGGGATGACCTTAGTTTGGCCTCACAGAGGCACTTCTGAGTTTTCAGCATGGCTGGGGGCACAGGGAGGCAGGGCATGAGCAAGAAAAACCAGACAAGACATACTACTGCAACAGTACAGACGTGTTTTATATGACACTGCATGTGAAAGTAAATGGGAAAGTTATGACAGCCTGGAAGGCCTATAAAAAGATGGATCGATAAGAGCTCTTTGGTTATTCTTATTCTTTCCCATAGGAATACCAGGATAAAAAATTAGGCTCCTTGTCCCTTGCGTTATCTGAAGATGGGTATTGCAGCAGTTGGCCATTCCTACTAGGTATATGCTTCAAAGACAAGACCAGGCTGGCGCTCCCCTAGCGCTAAGATTCAGAGCGCCTGGGGCCATGCTGCAGAGGGAATTCATGCCTCTCTCCACTCACTTTGTCCAAAGACTGCCTTACCAGCACACACTTTCTTCGTAGCACCAGGTAAAGCCTGGGTAAAATAACAGGTCATTAATACACTTAACTAAAGCAGCAGATGTAGGATGGCCAACTTTACAGTGAAGGAAGGGTGGGTGAACAGCAATCTACTGAAATTACCACTGAAGCTGGGATGTCTCAAAGCCTCAATCCCACTGACATCCAGTGACAAGTGGGCACCTAAGTCTCTTAGGCTGTTTTGAAGACCTCAGCCCATATATTTATAGAACCACAGTTGCAAGTAAGTCATTCTCTTTTCCCCAGACATATTTATCTCAGAAGATTCCAGTTTTCAGAGTCAATGCTGGAGCTTGCAGCACTTCAACAACTCTGGTTAAATATAGCTGGTAAAAGCCTTTGAAACCTGAGCTGACTGGTATCAAGTGGCTCAAAAGAAGCTTTCACAAGTGTAACCAGAACACAATGTCATGGGGGTCCCAAACAGCGTTGCTCTAGGAACCAACTAAAATAATGTCCATTAAACCATCAATGGAGTTTACAGCCACAGAAGAACAAGTGTAGCTGAGAGGGGAGTTTTGGGAGCATGAGAGGGGGTGGGGAGCATGGATCTATAGTAGATAATGGTTATAGACAATGAGGGAATGATTGTTGTGACTGCCTTACACGTGTTATATTTTCTTTTCCGCCAGATGACAGAGTGATTTCTAGCGCATGAATTGCAGGCTGGTAGATAAACTGGAGCAGAAGGTACATGATCTGGAAATACAGACTTTAGCACCATGAAGCACCTGATAAAAAGGCCACTTCCTAGTCAACCAGATTCAGGAACTGTTGCCATAATTTCCACAAGGGGAGGATAGACAATAAGGGAACTAGAGGCAATAAAAATCAAAGAGATAGACTGGGGATTTGTGACCAAGAGGGGTAAGAAAATAGGAAGACATTCTATTCAGCTGGAAGAATCATTTGCAGTGAGTCAACTACCAAGAGACCTGCCTTGAGCGGAAAAGAACAGAAAACCCCAGGGAACAGACTTGGTGGACATCCTTGCAGTATGAAACAAGCAATTACTGTTCACTGAACATCATTAATGACTCAATGTTACGAAGAAGAATACACAAAGAATTCAACCACAGACACAAAGACAACATGCTGTACTCTTTCCAAGAGCAAAAGATAGAAAATGTGGTGGCAAGACTGGGCAGGATTATGAAGTCATTCAGCAGTTGTGATCATGCACAATGGAACGAATGATGTGATGTCATATGGAACTACAGATTATAGAATCTGTGATTTTGGGCGAGAATTGAAGAACAGGAAAGACCAAGTGATTTTTTTTAAGAGAACGTTCCAGTTCCGAGAGCAAATGACGG
>NW_017729002.1:22465201-22474446 GCF_001723915.1 Gavialis gangeticus
AAAATGTGGTGGCAAGACTGGGCAGGATTATGAAGTCATTCAGCAGTTGTGATCATGCACAATGGAACGAATGATGTGATGTCATATGGAACTACAGATTATAGAATCTGTGATTTTGGGCGAGAATTGAAGAACAGGAAAGACCAAGTGATTTTTTTTAAGAGAACGTTCCAGTTCCGAGAGCAAATGACGACAGCAAATCCTGAAGTCATTGGCTTCAGGATACCTGTGACGGTGAAGCTTCAAGTTTTGAGGGAAGATGTGAGTATATGAGTGGGACAGGCATTGTGTAGGTAGGAGGGCTCTCAAGACCATTCGCAGCTGAAGACTAACAGGAGCAGCTACAGAGGTTTGTAAATTAGCAGGAGGCTAAGGAGACAAACGTTCTGCAAACTCAAACTCAGTGTGTCATGAACAAACTGAACCGACGTGGCAAAAAATGTGAAGAGAAGGAATTTTTCAGCTGTTTATGTGTCAGGGCTGGGAGTCTAGGGAACAAGCAAGAGGCAACCTACATTTTCATTCATGTAAAGAAATTTGATATAATTAGCATTACTGAAACCTGGTCGATGATTCATATGACTGGAATGTTAAAATCTCTGTGAAGAAAGGATAAAGTAGATAGAACAGGTGCAGGGACTCTATAATAAAGATACACACCATTGCTTTATTTATTGATAATACAGAAATATGGGTTCTTGAATGTGCCTAGATCAGTGTGGTCCCTAAAGGGGCTTTCATACGAGGAGAAACTAAAGCTGCTAGACCTGAAGAGATGAAGGATGGTTTATTCCTATTGCATGAGAAATAAATATGTTATTCTAGTCCATTAGTAATGTAAGAAAATATTAAACATTATCTATTAAGGATAAACATTTTAAAATCAGAAGGCCTCAATAAATGGTACCCAAGAGTCCCAAAAGAGCTAGCTGAGGAGTCCTCTGGCTCGCTGATGTTTGTTTTAAATAAATCTTGGAATACAGAGGAAATTCCCGAAGACTGAAAGTGTGCTAATGTTGTGCCAATATTCAAAAAGGGCTCACTGGATGACCCCTGTAACTATGGGTTGATCAGTCAAATATGAATCCCAGACAAAACAATGAAAAAACTGATATGGTATTAAATTAATAATGAATTAAAGGATAGGAATATACTTAATGCCAGTCAACATGGTTTTGTGGACTACAAGTATTGTCCAACTAACTTGGCTTCACTCTTTGATGAAAATACAAGTGCAGAAATGTAATTTGCATCACGGTGTCTGATTTAGTACCATCCGATTTAGTTTTAGCACTGACTGTATAGTATCTATAAAGCACATGATAAATGCTTTATGGATTGTTTAACTGGAAGATCTAAAACAGGATTGATCAATTATGCGTTATCAAATGGGAGTACACAAGAGCCTGGATTTTTCTTAACCCCTCTGGGAAGATGTGGATTTGTGAACTAGCTTGGGGTAAGTAGATCCACAACAAACAACTGCATGGGACTGCAGAGGTGCTCCTGCTGCAGCTTTTATCACAAAGTATATTGCTTCTCCAATCACCTGCACAGTCCAGCTTTGCAGGCATTGGTATGGGTATGCCATTATTCAACATTTTCACCAATGATCTAAAAGGAAACATAAAATACGGTTTTTGTCTAGTCACCTCTGGTGTCTATACATGAACACAGAGAGCCTGGGAAACAAGCAGGAAGTCCTCACACAGTCCCAGAACTATGACACGACTGAAATCACAGAGATCTGGTAGAAGCTTGCATGACTGGTGCACTGTCATGGATGGGTACAAACTGTTCGGGAAGGACAGGCAGGGGAGAAGAGGAGGAGGAGTTGCACTTTATGTAAAAGAGCTGCATGATTGCTCAGAGCTCCAGTATGAAATTGGAGACAGGCCTGTTGAAAGTCTCTGGGTTAGAGTCAGAAGGGAGAGCAACAAAGGCGATGTTGTGGTGGGGGTCTGCTACAGACTGCCAGACCAGGAGGAAGTGGTGGATGAGGCTTTCTTCAAACAGCTAGCAGAAGTTTCCTGATCACAGGCCCTGGTTCTCCTGGGGGACTTCAGTCACCCTGACATCTGCTGGGAGGGCAATACAACAGTGTGCAAGAAAGCCAGGAAGTTTTGGGAAAGTGTTGCGGACAACTTCCTGGTGCACGGGTTGTGGAGGCCAATGAAGGATGGTGCTCTTGACCTGCTGCTCACAAATAGGGCTGAATTGGTGAGGAATGTAGCAGTGGATAGCCACTTGGGCAGCAGCAACCACGAGATGATTGAGTTCATGATCCTAAGAAAAGGAAGGAAGAAGAGCAGCAGAGTAAGACCTTGGACTTCAGAAAAGCAGACTCTGACTCACTCAGGGGACTGATGAGGAGGATCCCAGTTTGAGGGGGAAAAGAGTCCAGGAGAGTTGGTTGTATCTTAAAGAAATCTTACTGAGGGCGCAGGAATGAACCATCCCATTGCATAGGAAGACTACTGAATATGGCAGAAGACCAGCTTGGCTTAGCAGGGAACTCTTCAGTAAGCTAAAACACAAAACAGAAGCTTACAAGAAGTGGAAACTTGGACAAATGACTAGGGAATAGTATAAGATTTCATCCATGCTCAGGCATGCAGGGATGAAGTCAGGAAGGCCAAAGTGCAGTTGGAGTTGCAGCTAGCAAGGGATGTGAAGGGTAAAAAGAAGGGTTTCTACAAGCATGTCAGCAACAAGAAGAAGATCAGGAAAAGTGTGTGTCCCCTACAGAATGGGGGAGGCAACCTAGTGACAGAGGATGAGGAAAAGGCTGAAGTGCTCAATGCTTTTTTTGCCACAGTCTTCACAAGTAAGGTCAGCTCCCAGACTACTGCACCGAGCAGCACAGTTTGGGGAGGAGGTGAGCAGCCAAAAGTGCCACAAGAACAGGTTAGGGCAGGCGATTATTTTGGGCGGAGGGCTGCTTACTGAGTTTTGGCAAGCCATCAAGGGCCGCATGACAGGGCAGATTAATATTAATTTTCTAAATTTTTTATGGGCCCCACAGGCCAGATAAAATGGCTTGGTGGGCTGCATTTTGCCCACCCCCAGGGTTAGGGACTAGTTAGAAAAGCTGGACATGTACAAGTCCATGTGGCCGGATGTGATGCACCCAAGGGGGCTGAATCTTTGAAAACTCACGGTAGTTGGGAGAAGTCCTGGATGACTGAAAAAGGACAAATAAAGTGCCCATATTTAAGAAAGGAAGAAGGAGGATCCAAGGGAACTACAGACTGGTCAGCCTCACCTCAAACTGGAGAGAGTCCAGTACAGGGCAAAATGGTTAGGTGGCTGAGGCACATGACTTACAAAGACAGACTGAGGGAACTGGGCTTATTTAGTCTGGAGAAGATACGACTAAGAGGGGATTTAATAGCAGCCTTCAACAACCTGAATTGTGGTTCCAAAGAGGATGGTGTTGGACTGTTTTCAGTGGTGACAAATGACAGAACAAGGAGCAAGTCTCAAGTTGCAGCAAGGAAGTTTAGGTTAGATATTAGGAAAATTTTCTCCCTAGGAGGGTATTAAAACACTGAAACAGGTTACCCAGAGGGGTGGTGGAATCTCCATCCTTGGAAGTTTTCAAGACCGGGCTAGACAAAGCTTTGGCTGAGATGATCTAATTGGGGCTGGTCCTGCTTTGAGGAGGTTGGACTAGATGACCTCCTGAGGTCCCTTCCAACCCTCATTTTCCATGATTCTATGATAAAATCGATACCCAAAAATTTGCAGATGCCAGGAATATTGGTGGAGTGGTAAATGATACAGGTGGAACAATATGGATTGTTCAGTGAGCATAGCCCATTAAAAATGCATTTTAATACAGCCAAATGTAGAAGCATGCATCTAGGAACAATGAATGCAAAGCATGCTCCCATGAGGCAAACATTTTGGAAAGCAGTGACTGAAAAGAGCCCAGAGTGGACATGCAAGTCACCAAGTGCAATGGTATAGTAAAATAACCAGTGTAATCCTTGGAGAAGACCTGTAATAAGAAGGTGATTTTATCTCTGTCTATGGTATTGATGGAACCAATTCCAGGATACTGCATACAGTTCCAGTGTCTGCATTTTAAAGGGTATGTTGAAAGATAGAACAGTATACAGGAAAGAGCCATAAAAATGATTCAAGGGATGTAGAAAATCTTTTACGATGAGAGGCTTAAAGAACTCTATTTGTTTAACTTATCAGAAAGAAGATTGAGAGATGACTTGAATGCAGCATGCAAATCTACACCAGGAGGGAAATTACTGGGTATTGAAAGGCTCTTTAATCTAGGGGAGAAAGGCATAGCAAGAACCAATGGCTGGAAACTGAAGCCACAGAAATTCCAATTAAATATAAGACATGCATTTTTCTCAAGGAGGGTGATTAATCACTAGAACAAGCTATCAAGGAAAGTGGCATGTTCTCCATTTCTTCCTACCTTCAAATTACAACTGAAGGCTTCCATACAAGAGGTGCTGTTCTTGGACTTAAGGCCTTCTGATGTACTGGAGGTTGGGAAAGATTATTTAATGGCCTCTCCTCAACCTAAACTTGTTAACACTACGAGCTTTGATGATAACTGGAGCTTCTGAGCTAACTATTTCAACACGGACAATGACAGGGCTGCTCCCAGAGCAGTGGAGAACTATTAAGTCTCTAAGAGCAAGGAGGAAAGCTGCCATTTTGGGTGACAGCAAGATGCCTACTATGGAAATATAACTACTCAGGGGAATTCCCATGTGATCTTATTTTGCAAGCACAGCAGCCACAGTGGGAACAGCCTGAGCTGGACAAACCTCTTCTAAATGGTATTTCTCATTCTTCCTTAACTACTGTGTTGATAGCTCAGCTCAGATAATATCTGAACACATTTCTTCACGCTGAGCCTCATGGCTCTTTGGGGGCGTGGGTGTGATTATCAGTGTGTGTGTGAGCATTATCTCCCATGCCAAAATCATCTCTGTGTTGACTCATTATATCAAACACTTTGCTCTCTAGTTTTAAGGAGAAGGCAGCCTCAGTTATTTTGTTCAAAAATGTCCATCTTCCTACACTCGATTCCCTTTTTATAATTAATTCAGAGTTTAGAAATTTGAAAGGACTGCAGCTGGTGTATAGGTGGTTTCTTTGTTGTGCTCAGCTCTTAGCTGGCGGGATCATCCTCCCTTATAGCAAAGAAATTTAGTCACCAATTCAAATCAGTGGGGGGAATAGCAGGGGTCTCAACTGCTTCACCTGTGGACTTTAGCTCCCTTGTGAGTGACAGGACATTGAGATGCCATCTTCATTCAACTGCGCGTTTCCCTCACATGGTTCCAAACAATGCATTTCCATTCTGCTCTGAATGGATGCCCTATTCCTGGGATGAAACAGCAATTCATTTTCTATTTTCATTCAGCACTGCTTCTCTCACACTGCTTGACTGTAGGAATAGTTCTGAAAGGAACTGGAAGTCTACACAACTCAGGGGTTGGTAATGAATGCCAGAGCCTGGCACTTCTGGGCTGCCTGTTCATACATAGTCTCTGTTGTTGGTGACCAAATACTGTTATTATCAGATGGCTGTTCAGCAACCTACAGCAGGTGAATGACTTGGTGCTAAATGTCTGCCGCTAGCAGACAGGGAAATACATCATGACCATCAACACAACAGGGCCCTGTCTTCGAAGTTAGGTCAAGGCCTGAATAGTCCATGGCGAATGAATTTTTCTCTTTTTTTTTCTGAAGAGTGTCTCTTCCAGGTCAGAGAAGGGTAGACCTAGGTACAGGGCACAGACAGAAACGTCTGCTAAACCTGCTGTAGTTAAACAGTGATGTGCAGTCCCTTGAGCTGTCAGACTGGCACTGAGTTCACAAACACACACAAAATTAAGTTAAAAACCAGAGAAAAATCTAAGTTATTTGGTCCAAATTGTGGCAGTGGCTGATACTCACAATCAGGCCAAGTAGGGTTTTTTTTTAATTGGATTGAAATTGAGCTTACAGAAAAAGCTGCACTGGTTAAAAGGGAGGAGGGAACCCCACTGTGTTTCTATGGCAACAATTGCAGTAAAAGCCTCATATTGCAATTTCACTTAACATGTTAACAACTTTAAAGAAACAAGTAAAACACAAACTTTATTTCGTTAAATTGGTCCAGAATGGGCCCTTGTTGGGATGTAATTGTTCTGGCCAGAGTAGGGGCTGCTGGTCATATAGGGGTTGGTCCAGGCTCAGGAAGTACAGTAATACAGAGTTAAATTGCAATGGATATTCCATCCACCATGGGATCTGGGTCATTTATGGACAAGAAATTAAACCCTGACCCCAGTGAAGCCAACTGGAGTTTTGCCATTGACTTCAATGGGCCAGGACTGCAGGAGCATGCAGCAGCCCTAGTCACCAATCAGATCCCACTGAGCAAGACAGTCTGCAACACACAAGAGAAGGAGGCTCCCTGCCCCAAAGAGGTTACAGTATTACATCCAATGTTGGTAGTCAACCCAAAGTCAACTCTCCACAGCAGAACTCAGGCCCTAGGCAGTGAGGCAGCATCAGGCCTTTGTCCCATGTAGATTCAACTCATGGCCCAGGGATTGGACTTTGTCCACAGAGCCTGACATGATAGAAAACATTCTTAAATTTGGCAGGAAAAGCAAGACTCAGGAAAAATTTTAACTTGCTTGTCTGTGGTGAAGGGATAAGAAGCATGGAATGAGCCAAGGTTCCTCCACAAAATGCCTCTATCATATGCTGAGATGAGAAGCAGCCGATGGGAGAAGTTGGCTTAAGTGCTGTTGGATGAATGACACCTCAGCATGTATCTGTTCATGGGTAGGCAGGGAACGGCAGCAGAAACTGCCAACTGTGAACAGGGGGGTGATAGGCTGCTCATTCCAGGATCATTACATAGGTAGTAAAATAATGAGGCTGCTGGCACACTGGCTTGGTGAGCTCACTGCTTTGGATAAATTAATCTTCCTGCTTTCCCAGCTCCAAAATCAAACTGCACTATGAGTTTGCCCCACCTGAGAGACATGGCTCTTCCCATAAGATACCACAGATCTAGGCCTAATACCTTTTGCTTTACGTGTCCTTCAGATCACCTTCCTCATGTTTTCTGCTTCATGTTCTTCTGCTATGCTTAGCAGAATCCAGGAAGTGCCCTCAGAGGCACAAAATCATTCCAAAGGAGATGGAGCCACTTGGAGCTATGGCCACGTTCCCTGCGTCTATTATTGGAGAAGGATGGTACAGATGGAACATGCCCTACCTGTGAACCAGGGCATGTTGGGTGAGCCTGAGGCTCCCTCTGCCCTGTGCAGTACTGCAGACAAATGCCACAACCTTGCCCAGGTTGCTATCTATACAAAGGAGTGGATTTAATGCTGTACTTAGTGTGCAGGGCAGGCGAGGCTGTTAGGAAGCTGGTTACAGCAGCTCCTGGGGTGTTTGCTCCTGGCCAAACCATGTACAAGTTACAGCACCTTTGGCAGGAATCTACCCTTGCACTAACTCATTGGTTCATGCAAGATAAGAGATGCCATATCAGCTGGAGTAAGCTGGAACACACTGTTCTCCAGCCTGTTTCCCTCCCTATCCTACTCACTCCTGCCATAGGCTCTGGGGGTGGACTTGCAGGACATGTCTCTGCCAGCACTCCATATGATGGAGATTCCTCTGTGCTGAGCATGTCCTCAAGGGATGCCTATGGGAGGTATGCTCGCTCCCCCTCCCCGCAGCTAGAATGTCTGTTCTGAGCAGAGGCCAGACAATCTCAGTCTGAAGCTTAATACATCATAAAGGCTTTTTGCAACTTTAAGTAAAGCAGCTGCTCCCCTTCCACCATTCCAGCGCAAGCCACTATATCCCCTGATGACCTCTTTATGGCAACATCCTACCTGTAGTGTTTTAGAACAGTCCAATCAGCCAACCATGCCCATCCATATATTCCTTGTGCCAATCTTTGCTCTGCCTTCTCCAGCTCCTAGAAGCCAACTCCAAACAGTAACCAGCACTGTTGCTGTGAGCAGCTATTGAATCCATGTCACTTCTCAGAGGTGCCTATTAGGGATTTCTTTCTATTCCCAGTGCTCAGTGACTTGTAAAAATCCCTCAATCTCCTTGTAACTCAGACTCCATGTCTATTGGCCAGAACCCAGTGAAATAGCTCTTAAGCCAGCTATAAACTTTTGATGGCTAGAGCCCTGCTGCTAGGATACCCTGACCGGCATCGTAAACTTCTTTACTTAATAACCTTAGGTGCTGACGAGTCAACTGCTTGACTGTAGAGGAAATTGGCTGTAGACAACGCTGGGATCTGCGGGAAAGTGATACCCCACTGGCAAGGACAGTTCGTCCCTTCCCCTTCTCTCACCTGCATCTTCTGTCCACTCTCCAATCTATTCATTACCTACCATTATGGACCCAAATCCTTTCCTTTAACTGCACCTGCAGTCTATCATGCCCACTCTCCAAGTGGTGAAGGGGCAAGAGTATATGTGGTGGGGAGATCAGACTGGTACAAGGAGCTGGAGGTTGGGGGACTGGAGACTGGCATTAAGGGGAAGAAAGACAGGCTGGGAAGGAGACTATGTACGTTGTGTGAGAGAGAGAGGTTAACATCATTGCCTCTTGAGAACAGGAAGACAGGAGAAAGGAAGGATTGTTATCCCCATTTTGCAGATGAGGCCCAGGGAGATTTAGACTCATCTGATGCCACACACAAAGTCTACGACAGAGCTGGGAACCAAACAGAACTCAGGTCTGTCAAGACTGTCCTTCCTCTCATGCTGCCTTTCCCTGCTTATCCTCCGTGCTTCACTGTTCCTCCTTCCCTTGCTGCCTTCTCTTCCAGTTCATAACATATCCCATTCCACTTTTCCTTCCCCTGTGCTCCCTCATCCCTGGTCCTTGGTGCTCTACCAATAAGAGCAGGCAGGTAAGTTTGCAGAGTTGATTCAGCTTCACTGTTACGTGAATCAATGCCTCTGCTGACTGTTCTCAATCACCGTGATCAAAATCAAATCTGGGATTTGTGTATTATCGCTATTATTATTATAATACGTCTAAGTTAAAGCAGAAACTGAGAGCAATGTCCCTCACAGCCACACATCAGGGTTGCTATGACAACCTTTAATGTGTCCAGGGTATAAGTACTCACAACCTTTAAAATGCTACAATGTTAGAATATAAAAATTCAGTCTTAAATCTTCATTGATGGCTGAAAGTTGGAGTGGAAAGCTCTTAGCCTTGGAACA
>NW_017729002.1:22474658-22494311 GCF_001723915.1 Gavialis gangeticus
TTTAGTTGGTCTAATAAAAGATACCACATCTATCCAAAGAACATTGCCTAGCCTTGGAACAAACATTCTACCTTAAAAAGGCAGGTGAAAAATCAGTTAACAACAGAGACCAACAATGAGCTAATGAATATTGCAAGGCAACCCCCCCCCACCCAAAAAACCCCCCATAAGTGGGGGGGTTTTACTTAAGATGGTTTCGCACACCTTCTGAGTTGCAGCTAAAGATGAGGACAGTATATAAGGCTTCAGTGGAGAAAATGAACAGCGATGACCCTTAATCTTAATGCAAAGAGGGGCTCTACACTGCAAATGAAATTGATACGTGGATTTTTTTTTCTTGGCAAGATGCAGGGCTTATAAATCTGAGTTGGCACATCCTTCCCAGAAGTTGTTATTTGGAACACTGGACAGATTTATACTGATACTTAACACTGCTATAGCAGCTTTCAGGATCCCAAAGTGCTTTGCTGATTGTAACCAAGCTTTGCAAATCTCTTGAGAGATGGGCACTGCCACATCCTGTGTTATAGAAGTGGCAAGGACAGTACTGTATGCTTAAATGAGTAGATCAAGGTCACAAGGTGAATTGGTGGCAAACAGAGAAATGAAAACCCAGGAGTTTCACTTCCTAGTTCCTGCTCTGATCAGTACGTATATTCCCTTCTTAAGATGAAAAAGAGAACCCAGGAGTTCTGATGCCTGGTCTCCTAATAACAAGTCAGTGTTCTTCCCTCTTTGCATATTAAATTGCAAAAATGACTTGAATTTGATTAGCCACTGAAACATTTACTCTGGAAAACTCTCTTACCCAAGAATTACAGAGATTTGAGAACACATATGGAAGAATACAGACATACATATATGGTTCATAGTTTATAGTAGATATAAGAAAATGTTAATTCGGTTAACCAAATGCCAATGCAGTTCATTTCCATGAAAGCAAGCCAGTGTCTGCCTGGATCTTACTCACTGTGTGAATTACACTGACAACTGTGATTATAATATTCTAACCATGTCATAACTCTCAGAGAATATTCTTAATTGCTTATAGAAATAATGCACATGAATTTTACAGAACAAGCCAAGGAATATTTCCTTCCAAAAGAGCTTTTAATCTAAGACCCGTATACCATATCTGAGGAGAGAAAGACCAAAAAACAGTACCACACAGGACAGATGAAGTAACAGTTGCTTAACAGATCTCTGGATACTCAGTGATAAGTCCAAAATTGGAACCAGAATGTTGGCGGGCATCCGTACAGGGACTTAAACATGAGTGTGGTTGCATGGCCGTGATGACAGGATTGGGGAGCAAGGACAAAGGGCCAGATTCACATTGGTACTTGGGCACCAAAAATGTACATGGGTGTTTAGCTGGATTTCCAGATTCATAGATGTTAGGGCTGGAAGGGACCTTGAAGATCATCAAGTCAAGCCCACTGCCCCAGGGACAGAAGTCAGCTATGGTCAAAGAACCCCAGCAAGATAAGCATCCAAGCGTTTCTTGAGTAAGTCTGGAGTAGGTGCCTGCACCACATCTGGAGGGAGTCTATTCCAGGTCTTGGGGGCTCAGAGAGTAAAGAATTTTTTTCTTATGTCCAGCCTAAAACAGTCTTGTAGGAGTTTATGATTGTTGGTCTTGTTTTTCCTTGGGGCGCTCTCGTGAACAGATGTTCTCCCAGATCTTGATGAACTCCCCTTGTGTACTTATAGGTAGCCACCAGGTCCCCACTGAGCCTGCACTCTTCCAGACTGAAGAGTCCCATGGCTCTCAGCCTTTCTTCATAGGGCCTATTTTCTTGCCCTCTGATTATGCACACGGCTCTCCTCTGGACTCTCTCAAGCTTCTCAACATCCTTCTTGAATTGTGGAGCCCAGAACTGGACGCAGTACTCCAGCTGCAGCCTCACCAAGGCAGAGTACAGCCGGAAGATGACATCCTGAGATTTACTTGAGAAGCACCTATGGATGCAAGCCAGGGTTTTGTTTGCTTTACCAGCTGCGACATCGCATTGGTGGCTCATGTTCATCTTGTGGTCAGTCATGACCCCCCAAGTCTCTTTCAGCAATGGTGCTAGCAAGTGTAGCGCTGCCAAGCCTGTAAGTATGCAGCGGGTTTTCTTTTCCCAAGGTGGAGTACTGAACGTTATCAAGTTTGTGTCTGCCCACTTACTAAGCTTATCCAAGTCAGCCTGGATCACTAGCCTGTCTTCAGGTGTGGACGCTATGCCCCAAAGTTTAGTGTCATAAGAACTTTAGTTTCAAAAGAACTTAAGTGCGTTAAGCACTGAACTCCCATTGAAAGTCTATGGAAGTTAGGATCCTAATCTGCTGCACTCCCATGAAGTCCACCAGATACATCTATGCATCTGTAAGCACCTAAAGACTCAAGATAACCAATTAGTCACTTAGGATTCCCTTGCCCATAGATACTGTTTTTTTGCTTTATATTATTTACCTGTAGCTATACAGGAATGGGGTTTCAAAAGATGTCAGAAGAAAATTTTGGTTGAAATGAATTTATAATAATAAAAATCTTAAGCAACTTAACTATAAAAAAAGTCAAAGTATCTAAGAAACGGAGAAGGATCCTCACGACCAGGAGCTAACATCATTTTAGGCCAAAGGTTCAGGTCCAGTTTTAATACCCTAGGTGAAGGGATGGCAGTCTACAGCCTGCAGGCCAGACCCAGCCCACGGAGCCACTGGATCTGGCCCAAAGATGTGGGACTTTGGGGGCATTCAGTGGCTGGGGCGGCATCAGCTGTGGGCACGCTCTCTGTGCCACTGTGGGCACAAGCACCAGCTGTAGGTATTTCTCCATGCTGCCACAGAGATAAGCAGTGGTGGCAGTACAGTCATAGCAGGGACAGATCTGGGGTGGCATATTGGTATATTTGTAAGCCCCATTCAATTCCTGCTCCACCCAAAGTTTAAAACTTACCTAGCAGTGGCAGCATCATTTCTAGTCAGGCAGTGCTGAAGAAGTCAATTGACTATAGGGTTCATTATCATCTATCTGATGCCCTCTAACCTCTTCATTCCACCGGCATTAATGAACCTCTCTTCTTTCTAATGGTCTTGGTGTTCCACCAATCAAACTATCCTTTGCTCTGCAGTTCTGATATTAGCTGCTCCTGGTAATGAAGGTCCTATTCCACAGCCCTGAAGATTGTTTTTAACTCACTCCAACAAAGTTATATTTGATTTTGCTTCAATCTTAAACTGAAAAATACAGCCTTAGACCCCTAGCACATTAGTAAATCTTTTAGTCTATTTTTAACAGGAGAAACATATATGTTATTTTCTATGTGATGATGTACCTCACCATCTACACTGCCTTCTCAAAATTCTAGATCCACCCATATGTCTGGAAGGACTGTCTGATTAAGAAGGATTAGTATCATAACAAAAAGACAATTAGGTGAATAGACAAAGATGGAAGCTATTTTATTGGCATCAGTGGGTAATGAACAGGACACTAAGAAAAGAGCCTACCACTGTTTAACATCTTCATCAAATGGCAACTAAGGAAAAAGAGAAGTAGTTAGTAATGTTGCCTGAAGGCAGGCAAAAATCAGGGCAGGATGGCACCTTAGAGATTTAGAACCAAGTACTCTCTAAAACAGTGCTCTGCCTAAGGAAAGAGGGATTCTAAGAATCACAAGAAAAGGTCCTAAGGAGGCCATCTAATCCAATCTCCCCTCCTTAAGAAAGGAACATCTCTGCCTAAACCATCATTAAGACACAAGTCTATCTAATCTGATCTTAAACACTTCCAATATCAGAGATTCCACAACCTCTCTAGGTACTTTGGTCCAGTGCTTAACCACCCTCATAGGAAGAAATTCTTTCTAGTATCTTATATTCTAACAATCTAATATAATAACATATTAGGTTACGCTAATATTCTACAATGATTATTTCATCAGAAATTCTGATAGAAATGATTGCCAAAGGAAGGAGGAATTACTTACAAGGCTGGTTGGTACAAGAGTTGGTACAACTAATTTGAATAAACTTAAGAAAAAGAAAAATATAGGATGAATTTCAGGAAAACCTGTCTGGGATTAAGAGCTCAATAGTTCTCCCAAAGGAAGTGAGGCACACACTAATACCTGGGGCATTTTTAAATTATGGCTGGAAACCTCTGAAGTACTCAGGATGGGCGTCAGTCTTGTCCAGTGAAGTTTATAGGAATTTTTTTCACATTAAATGGGAATGGAGATAAACAAATGAGAAAAACTTTGGAAAATACGTCTGCACAGCATTTAACACAGAGGATGCTGACTTTACTATAATGCAAATGAAGACAGACTCCGATACATTTGGTAACATGGAAAAAAGCAAGAAGTAGAGGTCAGTTCTTTGTTAGAACAAGGATGATTAAATAAAAACTTGATTTTCATGGTGAACAATCTATGACTGTAAAATACAATGATAGAAGCTAAAAGTGAGAACCACAGAAAGCAGCTGCGATTTGCAGCCCTGGCTCCAAAAGTTAACTGCAATTAGTAATACTTTCTAGAGCTTGAATCTGTCTTACAAAAGAAGTGGTAAGTGCTTATGGGCACCATTTTAAAGGTTTTGTTCCTAAGCATGAAGATTTATGTCTGAATTCTTCTCTCTAGTCTAAACTCCAGAGTTCATGGGCATGAGCATGTGGGATCCTTGGGTAGAAAGATGCTACACAAATGTGGGGGATCCTTAGGTAAAAACATGCTACACAAATGCTGTTCTTCTGCATGAGGTTCCTTGTAGCTGTCCATGGAAGTTCTGCGTAGAAAACCAGTATAGGGTAAGTATTAGAGAGAAGGATTTGTGTAGCAGTGTGCGTGTGCTTGTCTGTGGCAGGGACTACTGAAAAGTGTGCATCTATTCCTGCACAAAGGTTCCAAACCTATCAGGTGATGAGCCCCTCCTCTCAAGTGGTTAGCACCTTCAGCTCACATTGACATCAGTAAGAGCACAGAGTCAGGCCTGTGCGGCACAGCCTTGTAGGACCAGACAACTGCATTGCCACAGAGGCAGCAAAAATGCCAGTGGCAGCTAAAGGTTGAAAAGGTCAAACTAGACAGCAGCAATGGCACAGGGCAACTTGTCACCACCATCAAGCTGTACCTGTCAAATGGGGCTTTATTTGTGTGTCACATAAGCTCCAGAACAACACTTAAAGAATCTTAACTAGGATGGCAGGAAGCAAATTAACTCCAGTTATCTGCATTGGGATTGGCTAGGTCACAGTCTAACTTCACAATGCATTCAGCCAAACAAGGATGTTCTTATACCTGTCATGAAGCTGAACTAAGGGTCGGATAACCCCCTTAGCTTAGAAATGGAAAGTAGGGGTTAAACTGCAGAAACAGCACATGTTTTATTAGGGAAGTTGTATAATCCCCTCTTATTAGGGAAGTTGTATAATCCTCTCTTCCTCAGATGAAGGCTCCTTTGTATTATTTCTTTGCACATTGTAAGATGCAGCTTTTAGGGAATTGTTGGTCAGACAGGAAACAGAGCAAGGGATAAATCATTCTGTAACCAAGGGTTCTTTACACATATAGGCAAAAGCTTCTAAAATGGTCAGAGTTTAAGCCAGGTTTATGGAGAAAATCAGTCAAGTCAGAGCTCCTGATGGAATAATGCTGCCCTGGGAATGGAGGGTGCTTGGGAAGCAGTAATGACACACCAAACCTCTCACAAAAAAAGGCCTGGCCCTTACAAGCCCTGCCATGTAGTGCACTAGACAGGTCCATGATTTTATGACTTCAGTGTGCTGGGGAAAACCAGACTCTAAGGCAGGTAAACAGACCTCATTGAACAATCTATAGGGAACACTCCAATTTTCTTTTGGTTCTCCTACAGGGTGGGATTTTGAGGTGGCCTGCCATGATTAGGCCCTTCATTTATAAGGAATCTCAGTGTCTATCTTCACATTTCTGACAAGCATAGTGTCATAAGAACTTCAGGTGACAGAGGGATATTTGAGCTACTCAGAACTTTACTAATATCAAAACTCATGCTATCCATGCAAATATATAGCATAGGCCCCTGATGGACATCACATATATGATACAATTAAAGTGTTTGTAAATTATACCATGACTTGCAACATGTCAGACATTCAGCCAATTTATGGCATGATAAAATGGCAAACCAGTCACAGAGATATTCAACATATAATGTGGAACATCTTTGTAACTGGTTTTATGGTACCTTAAATTGAATGTGCAGCATGTGTTCCAGACACAGACAATGGAGGGGCAATAAACTATTTGTCAGCATTAAGACCAGAATATTCCGTCTCAGGGCTGCTCCCAGCCTTATCCCAAGGTTCAGGAACAGGACAGCCCTGGGTCTTGAGCTGGGCCCGGAACTGCCCTGGTCCTGATGCTGACCATCAGCTGATTGTTGTCATCAGGCAGCCCTACAAGCTGGGAAATAGGATCAGGGGCAGCCTCAGAATCTGCTTCAGCCCTGGCAGTCACACAACTGGGATTTGAGAAATGTTATGCCCCATCCTAGATATCACACATCCTGCCAGGCTTGCCTGGCATGACAGGACACATGATTTGTGGGATGAGGCATAAAATTCCTCAGATCCCAATTTAATGTCTGCCAGGAGCCACAAGACCCCAGAGGATCACTAATAAGGCTACAAAGTTCTTTTAAGTTCTCAGCCACTGGGGGCTTCATATTGCTTAGTTTTGTCTAGGATGGGATCATAATTTCCTAATGATTGGTCTTGAGCTACTAGAAATCTGCATGTCATGTAGGCATCTTGAGTGGCCTGGTTTTCAAAACACTAAGCCCCCAACAGTTTTTCCTGACTATCTAAAACTGATGAACAGTGTATGTCCTCAAGCAAGAGGATCAAAACTTCCTGGTGTTTACTAGCCTGGTGTTAAGTATTTCTGTTTGAAAATCTTGGTAACAATAGAAATACTTATATACAGTCATACACAGACAGATGCATTTGAAAACTATACACAAATAGTCAGATAAAGATAGAGACAGGTTCAGACATTTGAAAACTATACACAGTCCTACATATCAACACTTACAGAATGCATCTTGAACTGGAAACAGGTACTTGCAATGAGATACTCTGTCATGGAGCCTCAAATCCCCATAGAACTGTGAAGACATCTACTCTGATGCTAAGAATAAATCAGACAAGGCAGTGCCGACTTGTGCTCAGTACACATTTCATATGCTGTGCTGAAAAGGAACTTTGTGGAGATGCTCTTTGGAAAACAACCAGAAGACATGAAGAACAGAAGAACATTTCCATTTTTTAAAGCCTGTTCCTCCCCAGTCCCATCCCCAAGAGAGAGGACCCCACTGCTATTCCAAAAATTTACAACACCTTTCCACAGCTCTTGGAACAGGTACTCAGACAGTAAAAGTCACATCAACACCCTTTATTTCAGAAGATTAGAAAAACCCTCACAATCCACTGATTTTTCATTTTTTCCCAACAGGGACAGGATCAGAACATTATGAAAAAAGCAAAGAGTGCTGAGCACCAATTGACTGTCTGCACACAAATACATGCTTGACATTGCAAAGCTGCAGGCTCACAGGAACAGCTCCCTCACAGTCAGGACCTAAATCTGTAACTGTATCTCCAGGTTTTAAGAGAGGTTGCTCTTATCCAAAGATCACATTGCTGTATTTCAAACACAGAAGCATTCACATCCCGCAAGGGTAAAGGTGCCTTTCAGCTACATGCAGCATGTGTTTGGTGTTGTATCGCAAATCCTGTAAGAGCAAGGCCTTTGCTTGTATTTTAATAAGGGTACCATAGATTGAAAATGTTTTATGTGCTTTACTTTTTCTATGACAAAAGGCTTGCTATAGTTGACTTAGAAAAAAGGTCCATCTCGTCAGAGAACGTGATGTGTTGCCAACCACATACTCTGCTAATGGTCTAGTGGGGTAATGACCATTGATAAAAGCAGAAGGCTAGGCTGGGTGGCACCTTAGAAACTAACTGGTTCAGAGATGCAGGAGCTTTCATAGACAACTTCAGACAAAGTAGGTTATTGCCTATGAAAGCTCCTGCCTCAGGAGGGAACCAGTTAGTCTCTACGGTGCTACCCTACCCTGCCTTTGGCTTGACTTCAGATTCCCATGGCTAACTACCCCTCTGACCATTGATAAAGTGGTTCCACAGAACCCTCCTTCCTTAATATCACCACCATGGATATTCGTCCTACATGGACAGTTTGCAACAGAGAAAGCAACTGCATCAAAGCACAGGCAGTTGAAGATCTGCTCCAAGACCTAAGACCAGCCAACTACAACATTAAACCAAACCAAAACACCAGGCTCTTCAGATCAGCCAACCTGTGCTCACTGCAAATTCAGAGTGGAGAGAAGAGATGGCAAAGGTCATCTTGACAATCTCTACCTCCTAGGGTGCCTGGTACCAGCCCTGTCCTCAATGCTACGTAGAACAGCCTTGATTTTTCCTGACCTGATCTAGTTATTTGCATAAGCCCTGGAGCAAAATGATTGACAACCCTTCCAGTGTTGGCATAGCTAGTATAATTGCAGAAGCTATTCTTATCCACTGAAATATCTAATCTTAGCAAGATACAGTATTTTTCTCAATAATATGCAGCAACAGTGAATTTCCACTCAGATGCATGTACACATATACACACAGGCCACTGGCACTTACTTTTGTTGGTAAAAGTCCTTCTTGTCTGCTGACCCCAGGCTCTGAAAGACAAAAAATACAGACATTTCTTTAAGTCTTTTACTTCCAGGCCATGAGTTCAAACTTGGCCATTGCCACAAGCAGCTAAAAACCAACTGCCCAAGAGCTCCATCCCAGCCTGTGTGAAATGGGCAGGTGTTTCAGTCCTGCCCTGAATGGAGAGGTGTTCTCATGACAAACATCATGGATTGACTCCCTTGTGGGTAGTCTCAAGTGGGAACAGGCAAGCTTTGCCGAGGCAGCGTGTGCTGCTAAGGTCCTTATGGCAGGGGTCTGAGAATGAATAGGGGGCTCTGATGACCAGCACCATTGCCAATGCTTGCCAACACACTGGGCAGAGGGACAGGTCTCACAACCTCTGCATTCAGATAAGCAGAAAAGCCACCAGGACCAAGGCACTCAGTGCTATTTGAATCACTGGCTAATAAAGACACCTTCTAACTTTCCTATGTACAGCCCTCTGTAAGGTCAGTAAGCGAGGCACAGGGTGAATTCTACAGACAGCGAAGCGAGTCAGATGGGAGATGAGAGACATGCCCGAAGTCCCACAACAAATTTGTAGCAGAGCATGGGAATGAACCCAAGTCTCTCAAGCCCCAGTTGGTGACTTAACCATGAAATTGTTTCATCTCAATCAACTGTATCAAACCTCAAGCAGAGATCTGCGAATGGGCATCAGAGATGGTCTGGCATGGGGCAAATTTCCCATGTGCTCTTGTTTTCCAAGTGCAGCTGACCTCCTGTTATCTCATCAACAACACAGTTTACTAAAAATTAGAGGGAATGGCAAACCACCTGCTCTGTGACTCACAGCTCTATGTTTCCCAAGCGAACTCAACCTGCTTCAGTCTTTCAGAAAGAAATGCTGCGGGAAAAGCTCAGAAAGGCCCTGGGTTTGTACACACGCAAAATCTCCCTTGTGAGGAGAGACTAGTGCTAACCTACTGCTGATTCTTCTTTGAGTGTGATAGAGCATGTCTGTGAAGGAGAGGGAAAAGCACGTGGGGAAGTGTGTCCTATTGTGTGTTTGTAGGTGTAGTGGATATAAATAAACTGCACATGGTTTTGCACAAGCTGACCCCTCCTAGCCACCAAGAAAGGCCGATAGTGGGACGTAGTAAAAGTGGATCTATGCCAATCCCTTCCTTTCCATGGGGATGCCCAGCCCCAGTGTGAAAGACAGCAGTCACCACTGCCAGAGAGGTGTTACCAGACAGATAGAGACAGCAACCTTGCAGCAATCCTCTGCTCTGGACTGGGCCCCATTCCTGACATGGCAAAACCTTGGAGAAACGGAACAAACCTAAGAGCAAGAGTTTGCCCCAAAAGAAGCCAAACAGTGGGGAGTCACGCACCTAGGGGCACTTCCCTCCAGCAGCAAAGACCAGACCCAAACACATATTGACTGAGGTAAGGGAAAGGTAGCATGATGCCCTATGGCACTTCCACCAGCAGATGTGGATAGCCAGATGCATGCACGCGCACACACACAAATATACACATGAATTACAGCACCAGCCTGCCTAGCAAACAGACTCAACACCTTATGTTGCCCCTTTCTCTCTGCATGGGGAGCAGGGGAGGGAAGGCAAGACACAAAGACAGACCAAACCTTAACTTCAGCCAGCCCAGTCGTTCCACTGCTAAAAACCCTCTCCTCCTCTTTTACTGATGGCTCTTTGCTCTCTCTGCTTTTCTCCTTTTCCAACTCTCCCTCACCCAAAGCAAAGGCAAGGATGGTTCGGCAGAGATGATACAGCCACCTGCTTTGGACCAGCCTGTGAGCAGCAGCAGCAACTGAGAGTGAAGGAGCAAATGAGTGTGTATGCATACTAGGAGCATGCTTGCACTCTGGAGCTGGTGTTGTACTTCCACATTGTGGTTGCCAGGCAATAGCTAAGGCTACCTCCAAAACAGTGAGAAGCCACTGGGCAGAATACTAATCAATGGAGCAATCCCCCAGCAGCAAGTATAAAACCAGCCTCAGCAGCTAGACTGAAGCAACTGGTTGTTTCTAATACTTTTCTGGAAAAAAAGGGAAAAAAACAAAGCCCAAAGGCTCCTGAACAGGGAAAATTTTAGCTGTTATAGAAGCCTCTGTAGTGAAATAAATCTGTCATCCTGTGCCCCACTCACCCCTGGCTGTGCACTGAGCCAGCAATGGGAGCAAGCCCACTCTGGGCACTTTAACCTGCAGGTGCCAAACTGTGCTTTCCCTCAGCAGAGTTGCTCAGGGCACAGTTGGACCCAATGGGTGAGTGTGTATAACAACAGCACATGGAGGCCTCAACCCAAACTGAACTCCTACTGTTCTAGGTGCTGCACATATGCACCATAAGGTTGTGACTCTGCCCTAAAGTCTGTACTCCCAATGCAGGCAGGAGAGATAGAAGGCAGAAAAAGTGGAACAGCAGCAGCATGACTTGCCAAAGATCAAACAGGTTTGCAGCATGGCTAGGACTAGAAACCAATTTGCTGCCTACCCCACTAGACCAGGCTTGCACTTTTTTGAATCTCAGGCTTCCAGTACCTGTCCTAATACGCCATGCAGGAAGCATGGGAGAAGGGTGGAGATGTCCCAGTGCTCGGTGTTCAGGAAGTTTTCCCTAGCACCCTCTCCAGAGGTTGACCTGCAAAGTGTGAGTATGATCAATCAGAAGTCTCCTCTCTCAGAGATGTGCATTCGGCCACTGGATTCTTTTGGCAGCTTCCCACTCTTTGGCCTGTGTTTAGAGAGCACTGCTCCCAACCCCAGTGCTGCAGTGATGAGTGCCATAGAAATACCTATCAATAAATCACTCTCCTGAAGCAGTACACTCAGATGGAAAGTCTGAACCGTGACAGAAATCCACCACCCAGCAAGAGCGTTCTGATCACACGCGGAAAGAAAAAGAACACACCACTGTGTCACGTGGACCAGGGGACACTTTACACACACCACACCCAGCAGCCCTTGGTGAGACAGGCTCTTGCCTACTGCTGGAGGAGCAACTGAACATAGGCAAATGCATCTTCAATAGACACTGAAAGAATGAACCCTACACAATTCACATCAGCCAGGTTTCTTGAGACATGATGGGAATGTTAACATGAGTAGAATAAGGACATTAGTGGTATGGAGGGACTTCCATATGAGGAGAGACGAAAGAGGCTGCGCCTATTCAGTTTAGAAAAGAGACACTTGAGGGGGGACATGATAGGGGTTTACAAAATACTAAATGGTAACAAGAAAGTAAATAAAGATTTATTATTTACTCTCTCTCTCTCAGTACAAGAACCAGGGGTCACAAAACCAAACTAATAGGTAGTCAGTTTAAAACTAACAAAAGGAAATTATTTTTCATACAACATGTAATTAAAGTGCAGAGCTCACTACCATAAGATATTGTGGAAGCTGACAGTTTAGCCAGATTCAAAAAGGGACTGGACAATTTTGGAAGGAAAGAGGCATCGGTAGCTATTGAGCATGGGAGTGAGGGGCGCAGCCTCTGAATCAGAACTTCCTAGATGTCACATGCTGGAGGCTTAAAGTGAGAGAGGAACAGTGGCAAAAAATCTGGTCATACGCAGGTCACTCTCCTTTTCAGCATCCACTCTGCCATTATGTGACACGAGATACTGGGCAAGATGGACCTATGGTCTGACCCAGTAAATGGCAGTTTTTATGTTATGTGCTCCCTGCCCAGTCTGCTTCTCTGCTTTCTGCTCTCTCTCCTATATGCTTCTGTGCTGCCTGCCCCTCCCCAGTCTGCCACATTATACACAGAAGCTGCCCTTGCCACTTGTATGCATGCCACGAGTTGGTCACCTCTGACCTAAGGAGTCCTCACTTAGAGGCTACAGTCCTGCTACTGTGTTTCATACCTACTAATCGACCTGCCCTGCCTGGATTTGCTATATCCCCCTGATGCTATTGTCATATAAATAGAAGAGATGCACACACACACTCCCTCTGTCAGCTCTGGAGAGGGTCAAGTGAACTTGGCAGTGAGTTCCACAAGTTAATTATGTGCTGCATGAAAAAACTTTCTAATAACTGCCTTGTGCGTCTCCAGTACTGTGAAAGCTGGTCAACAGTAAATCCCTATTTATTTTTTCCCCACCATTCATTATTTTATAGGTCTTTATCATCTCCCTCCTCAGTTGTCTTTTTTCTAAACTAAAAGTCAACAACAGTCAACTATAAATAGGTCCAATCCAACTTTCACTGAAGTCAGTGGAAAGCCACTTGGTCATTTTAGGGGCAACCCTAGGTCTTTCAGAACACTGGGGTTGTCTGTAGCAGGAGTTTTTATGCACATTAATAAAAACACCACTTACACAACCTTTTCACTTTTTCAAAGTGCTACGCACACTCTCTCCACAATCAATTCATTTTAGAGAAATCTGAAACAGCTACTCCTTAGTTACAGAAAGTCTACGAAAATCAGATTTCTTGAGCAGGAGCCCTGTTTTATCTTTATGGAGGATGTGAGGATCTCTCTGATACAAAGATATCCAGGTCCCATCTCCAGCTGATTTTAAAACTATCTTTAATAAAACAAATAAGAAAAAGCAGCTACTAAAATCAGGAAAAAGGAGTACATACTTTGTAAAATTGGTTACTGACAGAAGGGAGGTAAAGGGATACATGTAAAATACGTAAAGGATCTAGCTCAGGGGGGCACAGGTACCAATGGTAGTATATAAGTTTGATGCTCTATCCCACAGATGGTCAACCAAAGGCATGTGAGCCACAAGTAGCATGGGCAGTCTCTGTGTATGACATGTGGCAGACTGGTGCAGGGAGCAGAAAGCAGAGCAGCAGATCAGACAGGGGAAGAGGATTGTAGAGGCACTCGGGGAGGGTGCAGAGCTTAACTTGTGACACTCCTGCCAAGGAAGTTCCACCCCACTGTTCCATCTAATAACGTCACAACAGTTTTTCAGAAGATGATGCGCTGAACAATACCATTTGGAAGCTGGTGGCTGGATGATTTACACCACAGATTGTTAAGAAAATGTTAGCTCATCAAACAACTACATTGGAAAAGTCATGGAGAGGAATGAGGGCACTGAGTGGTAGAAGAAAAGCAAATGACTTACTCATATTACTAGAAAAAGTTAATACAAAGAAGAGTGACCCTGACAATTATCATGCAGAAAATCCAACTTTGATTCTTAGTACAAGAATGAAAAAAAAAAAAGAGAGACAGAATTCAGACAGTCTGGGCAATGTCTCAGACCTGCAGTAGGGCCATAAGCCCTGGGTTCTATTCCTACCTCTGCCACTGAAGTGATCTACAATCTCAAGTACACATCTCTGTGCCTCAGTTTCCCCCTGCGTAAAATGAGGATAGTGATCCAGACTTACTTGGTAAAGGGAAAGTGCTATGTAGGAAATAAGAGGCAGTATTATTACTTCCCTAGATGGCAATAGGACAATCAGGTGGGATGGCTGCTGACAGATGTGGGGGAAAAAATGTGCTTTACTGGAAGAAGCAGTGCATTAGTTCGACCCAGCTCTGCAGTGTCTATATTGATCAAGCACTTCAGCAGAGCTTTTTGGTACTTTTATCTAAATCTGATTCAATTACTGACTAGATAACAGCACCATAAAAGCCCCACTAAAGCACACAATCCATACAGATATTGGGCCAAATGGACCCAAGTAACATGAAGCTTTTCTGGGTATGTGCTGGGCTTGGCACAGAGGCAAAGTCTGAAGAAAAGCACTGTTTTTTTGGATTTTTTTTACATCTTCAAGCAGCCAAAGACTAAAGGTGGCCAGAAAATTTAGTTTAGTTTTTTTCTTCCTACAAAATAATCACCAGAGTCGATTGAGAATGCATAGGAAGCAAGCTGCTCAAAGATAAGAATTATAAGAAAGCACTCAACAACAGTATCTCCTGAACTGTTATGGGTACACAGTCAAATGAACTGAAGCTAGCTGGAGGACCATAACGATAATGTGTGGAATCAGCAGAAGTGGCCAGCAGACTGTCACAGAGGTCCAGTGACAATCCAGACAGCACCAAAGTCAAGATTTTGTGGAGGCTAGATCCTCTTCATGAATGACTTGGAAGAAGAGGTGAACCGATCTTTAATTCAATTTGCAGCTATAACAGGGCACTGTTCAGGATAGTGTCAGTAAAGCCACAAAAGGGGTCTTCTAGTGAAGAGCATAAAAATACAGTTGGAGGATAAAAGAAATAGCATTCCACTTGGAAAAATGTAAGTAAATCCATGGAGAGAGGCATGGGGATGGAAACCTCAGAAACAGGAACACTCGATAGGAGAAAGGTTGCAGTGATGCCAAGAGAGACCTGAGGGCACCTGTGGGCAGGGTATAAGACAGCACTTGAGTTTGCGAATGGGACACATGAGCACACGGAACCAAGACAGCTTCATCATGGAGCACGTGGGTGGCAACATCTCCGTACGGTTCTGTTGGAAATGTACCAGGAGAGCTCTGAGACAGCTCAGGCACATGGGCACCAGAAAGATATTGAGAAACTGGAGAGAGCAGCCCTATGAGGAAATATTTAAATGACTAAGTAGGTACAGTTCATGACAGGTAATATGACAGTGCTTCACAAGAAATACTTCAACACATATACACTGAGGAAGAGGAGCTGTTTAGCAAGGCACAAAGGGTAGATTGGGCCTTGCTAATGATACAGGAGAGAAATAAAGGAAGGGGAAATTTATCCCAACTGTGAGGAGCAATGTCCTGGCACTGAGATTGACTGAGGTTTGGAACACTTCCCGAATGGTACTGCAGAAGTATCATTGCTTGGGGCTCTAAAGGAGCCAACTGGCTAAAGCAGTTGTGCAAAATGGACAAACCCTGTTCTTACAGGGAGATGGACAAGGTTTATCATGTCCAGATCCTATGGAGTGAAAAGCCTGTCTGTGCCTGATGACTGAAACAAGTAGCAAGTTCTCCGAAATGAACAAACTGCCACTTCCTTTCTTGTAGGAAAGATTTATTTCCTTGAGATGAGCCCAGATCAACTCAGGATCTGGGGACTATGCATCCAGGGATGCTTTCTTGTCATCTGACTAGTCAATGTGCCGCCCTTGGAATTTTTACATTTTCATGAAGACTGGCGTGAAAGCACAGCTGGGATCCCCAGAGGGGCGAGGCTGCAAATCTGGGAAGAGCGGATTGCATGCATGGCTCCCCCTCTCCAAAAATAACTCTAGGAGCCACTGAGGAGAACCTTAGACACGCGGCTCCTGGGAAGCACGCTGCACTCCAGAGACCTGTGGCACTCCAGGCCTTCCCAGGAGACAAAGGAGGTAGGGTCAGTCCCACTGCTTCAATGAACCCCTCGCCCGCACCCCCCACCCCAATGCAAGCTCCACCTCTCCGCTCTCTGGCTCCAAGTGAGTCACCATCCAGTGGGCCCTGTGCATTTCTTTTCGCTTGCTCATTTCATTCATGACTCAGGGCTCAGGCAGCACATTTTAAATCCCTTAATGGAATAATGGAGGGGAGTCATTTTTATTGTGCCCTGTATATTTTTAAATAACTATTTTGGATGAGGCTTATGTCTGCTTCTAAAACCCATTTTCCACCTGTGGTAGGGAAGAGAATTACTCACTGCACAACAACACTGCAGCATGAAGAAAGAGGCTGTTGGACACAAAGGAAAACAGCCGAGCCCACTGACTGGCCCTTCCAGCTCAGCAATGGTAGAGGGCATGTTGAGCCCTGGAGATGCTGCCCTACTCTAGCGCCATGTGCTCCAGCTCCCAGAATGGGTGAGGATGCTGCACTGTTACATGTGCTGTCCTCCATAGCATGGGCATGCTCTACCCCCCCAGCTCCCCAGCGTGATGATGGGGACACAGTGCTACCAGAGGGCCCTTCCTTCATCATTCCAACTGATCCTGTCTTCCAGTACCACACATTTCTCCCCTTTCTTGGATCACCATCACAAGATGACCTAAGGTAAATGAAGCCTCAAAGGAGTAGACTTGGGCTTTGTACCACAAAGGCTCTGTTGTGTGGGGTGCTATTACTCATCAATACAGTCATAAAGGTACTAGCTCAGGTGCAGATGCTAATTATGCTACAATTAAGGTGCCTCATAGCAGTGTAGCTCATTTTCCTTCCCACACAAGAATAATGATACCAGTATAAGCTCCTTCCTACCAACCAACTGCATTCACAAAAGGGGAGGTTGCAATGCTTTAACAATGCCAGTGTATTTAGAGCAGTGCAGCTTCTTGTGTAGGCACAGCCTAAAGTGAAGGTAGGAGAGAGCTGATTCCTGATGCAATAGACTGAAAAAGAGCAATTATGAGAACACACACCCAAACTTTGGAACTGCTTTGCAGATTGCTTTTAATTTCACTGAGTCTTTGAAGCCTTCCAAGGCACCTATGCAATTCACAGCCTCATTCAGGATGGGAAAAACTGCAGCATTCTACCATATTCTTGCCCAATAAGGTCACTGAAAACAAAACTATATATATGAAAGCTAAGCAAAGGCAACTGCTTTCTTTTCTTCTCCTATTGTGATTTTGCTTGATCAGCGCAGCGCATCTGCTCCACTGGCTAACCAGAACCCATTTCTTTCATCCTTGCAGTGTAGCCTGTATGATGGGGAAAGGATCATACCCCAGACTTCAAGGCAGAGCTTTCAAAAATATATCCTGGAAGGCCTTTGTCAGGATTAGCTCACCAGTTAAAGGAAGGGCAGGACCAATTCACCTCACCTGGATCCCAGAAGAATTGGTGCAATGTGCTGCACAGATGAACAAGAAAAACTTTGAAAATGACATCCCTGACTCCCCAAATTAAGCACAGCTGGAGAGGAGATCTATAAGAGTTTCAAAAGATACCGCACATCCACCAGCTAAAACAAAGGTTTGTTTCCCCTGCCCCCAGCCCTGCTTATAAACAAACTGCAGACATCAATAGACATCAGGTTCACTGTACTTTTCACTTCCCTAGTGCCAAGCACAATCTCGGCTATTTTATTTTTTTCTGGGCAGCCACCTCGGGAAGAGAACAAACTATTAATGAGCCTTAGGAAGCCTTGTGAAATTACCTAGAAAATGAACCAAAAGAATCTCAC
The DNA here is from genome assembly GCF_001723915.1 of Gavialis gangeticus. Taxonomy (NCBI): domain Eukaryota; kingdom Metazoa; phylum Chordata; order Crocodylia; family Gavialidae; genus Gavialis; species Gavialis gangeticus. The sequence continues at coordinate 22,492,455 of NW_017729002.1, forward strand.
AAAGACAACTGGCTGTGGCAGGTGACAGTTTTCTAAGTCAATCCAATAAAAACTGGCTCAGTAAGTCAGAGAATACTCACTGCCCAGATAAGCAAGAGCAGACAAAAAGAAAGGGAAGAGTTACTTTTCCATGCCATAAGAGGATCCTGTAAAACAACATTTCAGGCCAATCTCAATAAAAGACTGAATTATAAAAATGTCATCAACCCCTGGTCTCCTACATGAATTTCTCCCCCTTCTATGACTGGCGCCTTCATTACCCTTGCAGCTGTATTTACTCCCTACAACCAAACAGTAGGAGCTTTATCCAAAGAGATGCTGGACACCCTTCACTCTTGCTGACGTCATTGGGTGCAAAGGGGGCTCGGCCTGCTGAAAGGATCAAAAGGTGCTGAGATAAAACCACCCATCACCCCTCTGCATCTTGCTCATGAACTCTGGCAGCCTGCATTTTCAAGCATATCCGTTAGCAGCTCCATGTACCTGCAATGTACTGCATCTATGACTAATCGGGAGTGGTTGCCTGACTCTCATAAGGGTAATGAAATCCCATGCCTTGGATCGGGAGCTGATTGTTTGCAGAGATTATGATGGAATTTTTCCCCACCTGCTGCCACATCCATCAATGGAGGTTTTCTGCCTTCCTCTGAGCAAGGACAGAACAATCTCTGAACAGCACCAGCTCCTGTAGTATTATATGCACTACCCATTGCTCATAAGCCTTTGCTCCTGAAAATGGCTGGTTGGGTCCAGTTCAGAAGTCGAAGGGCTGTAGTTCACTGTGCTCACACATCTTTGCATACAGAACTAAGCTTTCCCCAGGCAACTCTGCAGTTCCCACCTCTTCTTCTCTGCATCCAACACACCCAAAACCTCTGTAGCTGCCTTTGCTGGAAGGAGAGCTGGCAGTGGCTACCATACTGTGGCTGTGCCATATGGCTGTTGCTCAACTCCTCCCTAAGTCCAGCTGATAGATGTATGTAGTTAGCCCTTGGCTGCTCAGAATAACTTGACTGGGCAGCATCTCCTCACTACTGCTGTCCCTCTCTATAATGGTAACCAGGCTTGTACCAGCCTACTGGTTAATACTGTCCTGCCTGTGAAGCAAGTAGCAAGTATTGATCACAGGTAGAATCAAGGACCAGGCTACAGGAACCAAAAATCTCATCTAATAGAGCAAACCTGGATCCCAGTTATCAGCTTGGTTTTCGCTGAAATTTAGCAACTGTCCCTTCCTGCTGCCTCAACGCTGGGATTCAGTTCTGTACCCAGAAAGGAATTCCAAATAATTTGGCTCCTTGCACCTTCTAGGCCATTCCTTGCTGGATAGAGACCCTTGTTCAAGAGTCAGAAATGTTCAGGTGATTAGAGCATGGATATCCCATTTTACCAGAGGGGACTAATAGAGTTTGACTTGGTTTGCTGGGCAAAATGAAGGCTGAGAGGATGTACAATTGTTCAGTAGAAATAAGTTTCATAGTTTCTAGGGTTGGAAGGGACCTGAGAAGATCATCTAGTCCGACCCCCTGCCATGGCAGGAAAGAGTACTGGGGTCAAATGACCCCACCAAGGTGTTCATCTAACCACTTCTTAAAACCCCCCAGGGTAGGAGCCTGCACCACCTCCCTTGGAAGTTGGTTCCAGACCCTAGCTGCCCTGACCGTGAAATAGCGCCTTCTGATGTCTAACCTAAACCTACCCTCTGCCAGCTTGTGACCGTTGGTCCTGGTCACTCCTGGCTGTGCTCGGGGGAACAGTGACTCCCCCAATGCCTTCTGATCCCCCCTGACCAGTTTGTAACAGGCCACAAGATCCCCCCTCAGCCTTCTCTTGTGGAGGCTGAACAGGTTCAGGTCC
>NW_017729002.1:22494567-22495851 GCF_001723915.1 Gavialis gangeticus
TAGTTTCCCGGGTCCTCCTTCCTCCCTTTTTTGAAGATTGGAACCACACTGGCCCTCTTCCAGTCCTCCAGCACCTCTCCAGTGCACCACGAGTGCTCGTAAAGCCATGCCAGGGGACCTGCAATGACCTCGGCCAGTTCCTTTAGAACTCTAGGGTGGAGATCATCCGGACCGGCTGACTTGAATACGTCCAGCCCCTCCAGAAGCTCCCTAAGTCCTCGCTAACCCTTGGCCCAGGTGTGCCTCCCCCGGGGCCCAAAGGGGGCCCGGCTGGGAGGTTGCTGTTCTGGTCCCTACTTAATGGAGGTAAGCTCCCAAGAGGCAAAATAGCTTTTTAAACTAAAAGAAAAAACTGGCACAAGAACTAACTAGTACAAATTGGTTAGAAATAAATTTAGGCTGGAAATTTAGATGATGCTTTCTAGCTATTTTCATATCTACATCAGAACTAGGATTCCAACAGAATCAGGGCCTTTGCTAAAATTCTCTGTAATGAAAAGTCCAATAGAATCTCATAGAGATTACGTTCCTACTGCAGTATTCCGCAGGGTCGTTCCAAGCGTCAATAGAAAGTATGTGTGAGTGTTCTACTAGATTTTAGGGTATTTTCTATGGAAAACTACTAAATCACCCTGTTTGGATCTCTCTCATAAGGGCCAAAAAAACCTAAATTTTATCTAAGAAGTATTTAGCCAGATAAAAATTGTGCCAGCAACAAAGCAGACAGCCCTCTCATTCCTCCTCCAGAGCCTAAATTTCTTTTTCATTTAAATGAGCTATCCTCTAATTTCATCTGGCCTTAAAAAAATGCTATGTTTCCCAGAGAATCCTGCACCATACCATGAACCCGGGGCTACCTGATCTATTGCATCATTTGAGGGATGCAACCCGATGCATCATGATACACTGCCCCATCTGGCTTGCAACTGGAAGATGCATAACTTTACCCTTGGAGTAAACTTAAGCTATTCCTTCTCAACATTCAGTTCCTTGTGTGTTATCTTATGGTGATACATGAATCACAGCTTCCGAGCCACAAGTGACACTTCAATTTGTTACTTGAAGCTCTTTGCAGAAAATGTGATCAAACGGGTTTTTTTCACCCTTTGTTTTTGTTTACTCATACAGTAGGCATGTCTTTCCTGCAGTCACAAATAATGAAATACAGGTTTACTGTTTTACAGTATCTTCCTTTCTTGGGCCATGCACCTGATAATGGACAGTAGCTTTTGTTTTTTAATTTGAGTGCACATGCCACCCTTCATTTGGGGGGGGGGGGGGGCC
>NW_017729002.1:22495897-22498896 GCF_001723915.1 Gavialis gangeticus
GTTTGGGTAACCCTTTTCAAGTGGCCCCAAAACCAGGGAGGACCAAGCATCACTGCTTTATACAAGGGAACAAACATTCCAAAATCTACCCTATCTTCCTCCTCATACTTTCATATCCACACCTGAGTAGCAGAAGAAAAAGCCTTAAGAACATCCTCTGGAAATCACTCAACATGGGATGCATTCCATACCTACCCAAGAAGAGATCTGTCATTCTGTTTTCTCTCTTCCCTCCCATTACACCAGGGGTGGGCAATTATTTTGGGCGGAGGGCCGCTTACTGAGTTTTGGCAAGCCATCAAGGCCGCATGACAGGCAGCCCAGGGCAGATAAATATTAATTTTGTAAATTTTTTAGGGGCCCCACGGGCCAGGTAGAATGGCCTGGTGGGCCACATCCAGCCCCTGGGCTGCATTTTGCCCACCCCTGCATTACACCATGCCTGCTGGAACCCACCACCTCACCACTCCAGGAGTGTCTCTTCAAAGCAGGTGGACATCCACACTTTGCTGACTCCCGTTACCGCTGGCTGAGACTTGATCTATATTGCTCCTCCTCCCCCTCCCCCTTGTCCAACACCAAGAGAACATGTAACATCTTTGGGGGATGAAGCCTGGGAGCAAGTGAGGCACCTCATGAAATGTGCTTCCTCTTTGCCCGGACAATATGTTCCAGAAAACAAGCCTCTGGACTCATTCTACCAGACAACAACCAGCCTATAGGCCACAAACCTTTCAGCATGTGGGGATGAGGCTGCTTACTTGACTCGCTGTTGCTTAGGCTTTGGTCCTGCCAAATGGCATCTTTCAGATGGTCCAACCAGATCTAAGCAGTACTGTGCTACCCCTGCAAACTACTAAACCCTACTCCCTTGCACTTGACCTGACACTGTCCCATCTGATATGACATGTTCCTGCAGCTCTTACCTAAAAACTAAGAGCTTAAGGGAGATGTTGTATAGCCCTATGTTTTCCCAAATCTCACAATGGGGGCTGGAGTTTGTGTCCACATTCATAATGAAGGAAGGAGAAGAAAGAAAGTGGTAGCTTGGGCTTTAGCTTGTGTCCCAACTGCTAAAAGAGGCTGCAAAACGTTTCTATGGCATAACAGCCCATTTAAGAGTATGTTTCATGTAAGTCCCCACTGCCCAGGGTAGAGAGTTTTCAGCTGGTGTTTTCTCATTTTACCACACTACCTTGGTCTCCTCTCCTACACCTTTTCTTTTCAGTGTCTCACCATCTTTATCTCAGTCTGAGTCTTCCATCCCCTTTGTTTTAACTGTCCAGGCCTCTTTCCCATACCTGACTCCCTATTCTAATGGAAGTGGATGGACCTAATAACAAGGAATACAACATCCAAGGTTGGTTCGTTCACCTGCAACTCTACCAGTGTCATATCACCAGCCCACAATGCCCCTCTGCTGTCTATATTGGACAGACAGGGGGATCTCTACTTGTAAGAATGAATGAACACCAATCTGACATCAGCTGCATTGCTGACCTCAAGATTCCTGTTCTCAGGCAAAAAAAAATTAAAAAACCAATCTGAATGGGAAACTAAGGAACCAGAAATCATCAAACTGGACTGTATTAAGTATAGTTTAAATAGGGACTATGGATTCTTACCTCATTACCAGGATTACCTTTTGTGCCCCCCTTTGTTCCTATCAGTTTACTCATCATTTTCTTTTCTCTCCTAACACTGCCCCACACCCCACTCTCTCCCCCCTCCTCTTGTCTTTTGTATTCTAACTTCTCTTTCTTATACTCTGCTTTCAGCACGTCCTTTCACAGCATCTGATGAAGTGAACTTGGGTTCATGAAAGTTTGTGCTCTATATCAGGAGTTATTAACTTCTTTTAATAAGTGTACCCCCAGTGGTCCCCTTTTTAATAAGTGTACCTCAAGGGGGAAAGGGGGGTTGAGCGGCCAGATGCGGAGCTGAGGGGGGCTGGCAAATGGCAGAGTGGTGGCATTCCATCCCCGTCCGCCCCCGCATACCCCCTGGGACCTTTCAAAGTACCCCCAGGGGTAGGCATACCCCGAGTTGACAACCCCTGCTCTATATAAATATCTTATTTAGTCTATAAAGCTGCATATCTACCCTGCTTTCATATAGCCCCTATAGCACCAAAGAGTAAACCCCAGGAGCGAGTGGCCAGAATCACTCATTGGCTGAATCTTCTCTGAGTAGATATCGTCCAACTGGCTCCATCAATATATTGCTGTGTGTTTATTAAAAGAAAGGAAATGATCTTTCTAGGAGCACTTTCCATGGGATTCATATGGAATAAGTATGGTGTTCAGAAACGTACCCATGCTTGTTCAAGAAAGAATCAGTCTTACATTCTTTACTGTCAAAGCCAATGGAGATTGTAAACTCTGTGAGCTCAACAGTGCACAATGTGATATGCATGCACATCCCCCCTCAACTCCATGTTTTCATTTGTCTTTTTTTCTTACACCTAGGAAATTAAATGCAGAAAACTGTGTTACTGCAACATAAACCGTTTGTAAGATTGCACTATGTTAAGGAAAGGCATGGGATTGATGACGTTTCATAAACAACATTTACAAGGAGCATGCTACACACCTATTTTTTTCCTCCTTTTTCAGCTTTAAGTCAAACTGCTCATATAGCGGTAAGCAGGCTGGGAAAGTTATGCATGGGATTAAGGATTTGCAAAATCTAGGCCTAAATGGGTATTTTAATAAGTTACTCTTCACGTCATAAAATGCTCACTGTAAAACCTTCAGGATGTGCCATACGGCTGAGTTAGTGCTGCTGTTGAAACCTGAAGTTTTGTTTTGCCTGGCTTTTTGTGATTTCAGCTGTACAGTTTCAATGTTGCATTAATGCACAACTTGGCATTTGGCACAAATATATATTTTTATCTCTGGATATATTAGCCCATACATGTTTGTCTTGGTTTGTAGGTGACGATGAAAATGTCATCACTGAAGAAAAAAAAAAAAAAAAAAAAAAAAAAAAAAAAAAAA
>NW_017729002.1:22498988-22509254 GCF_001723915.1 Gavialis gangeticus
AAAAAAAAAGAAAAGAAAACAAAGAAAAAGACTAGCAGCCGTTCAGTCAGCTTTTAACTCCAAGGGCTTGTTGGTAATTACACCCTGTTCTCCAGGACATACTTTAAAGGCTGTATTACAATCCCCATTGCTTGTTGTGTGCCATTCACTCTGACAACAGGTCTGTCTGCCAGCCCAGCTAATTACAGTGTATGGAGGCAAATCATGGGGGTCCCTCCCTTCTACATGCTCCTCTCAATCTGCTACAAGCTTCCAAGAGGCAGATGATCTAAATGTCATAGCCTCAGTCCCATGACATTTCTTGCTGAGCTCTCGGAAGGAGCTCACCGAGTTTTCCTGCTCTGAGAAGGCCAAGTGGAAGTGGCAGGGAAGAGGGTCTCTATTAAGTTAACAAGTGTCCATGAGTCAGGCCATTCAAATCTAGAAGGCAAAGGACTCCCCTGGAACCATCCTCCTAAGATAGCACTTTTCACTTCCTCCTCCCTTGTGCCTCAATCCTACACGTCAACCCTCAGGAACAGACTACTTCAGACAGTCCCGCTGAGGGCCAATCTGAGGAGCACACACTCCACAGGCTGCAGGAACAGTCAGGACAACCTAAAGCATCCCTTTCTCCTGCACCTACTAACTTGCTGCATGGCTTGTGCTCCCCTCCCAGGCAGCAATCTGCACCTTCCCTGCTTTGTTTAGGGCATGTCACCCCCAGGAAAACCACAGGGCTGGGCATGCCATGAGTCTGTCTGAACTAGTTGAGACTGCCCAACCACCACTATCATCTATATGTGCTCCAGACACATTGTATCCAAGTGTCCTTAATCCTCACCTCAAAGCCAAGGCCACCAAGTGTGAGATCATCTCCCAGTGAAATATCTAGTCCAGCCTTTACAGATCTTACACACTGCAATATCTGAGTGACTTCAAGCTGTGCAGAAGCAACCTGCCCAATATGCCATTACTCGTTCTCTCATCCCCTCCCAGGGCAGAAGTGTTTGCAGAGGAGAGTAATGTTCCCTTCTCAGGACAGAGGACTACTATCAGCCTAGAAGACCGGGCTTGGGGAAGGAGGTGATCAAAACTAAGATGGTGGGTGTATCAAAGAGATGTTATGATGGGTTGATGTGCTTGTTTATAGCAGAGATGCCAAGGCCAAAGAAATGCACCTTGCACTTGGAGCAGCAGGTGATCAGGTCTGTAAGGGTCTTCAGTTCCTGGAGGAGTTTCTTCCATGGCCTTGAGTTGGCCTCTGAGAACAGAGGACAGAGGCCAGCTTCTCCACAGCTCTCCCATGGCATGTACCAGGGCTAATGAGAGGATTAACATAAGCAACAAGGCAAATGACCCATTCACTCAGAAGTGAGCCTGCATCTGAGAATAAGTTCCCCTGGTGGCAAGCCTCAGAAAACAAATGCAACCTCCCAGACCTTAGGATGGGGGTGTCAAATTCATCTGGCCCTGGGGGCTGGATGCGTGGTACGGGGCTAGTCCGCAGGCTGGATCAGGCCCACTGACCCCTCCCCCCACCCCACATACTCCAGCTCATCCAGGATTGAGCCACATGCAACACCTGTGTGAGGCTGGTCTGTGACACATGCTGCTCTGGTCAGTCAGGGACCTGTTGCATGCAGTGTCTATGCTGAATCAGCTGTAGCAGGCACCATATCCAGTGTGCATCTGGGACCCTGCATGTAAGGCTAGTCCAGGGTGTGGGTCAACACTGAAACCTGAGGGCGACGCTGGGGGCTTGATGATAGGGCTCCATGGGCTATATCTTTAACACCCCTCCTATGAGAGATCAGAACAAGAGGCTGAGCCTGTAGTGTGATAGATTTATGTTATGATATATTTATGTGCCATTTCTGAGTCCTCAGCCAAGACACTGCCCATAGGCTGCAGGCCAGTCTTTGTGTCTTTCACTACACTACAGAACTCAGCCCCACATAGGACAAAGGAGTGCCTAAGTGCTCTATAAAGTGATTGGGGAGGAATAGCTTTTGCTCCTCTAAGAAAAGCCTACCTTCCTCCAGGATCCATTAAGACATCTGAAATTACAGAACATAGTAACAATGCCACGGTTTGCACCATTGATCTTATTACTCCTGTAACACAAGTGGAAAGAACAAGGAGGATCCCCAATTCCTCATGAACAATGATCTGACTACATGGTGAGTCACCTCTCCAGGCAGTATTATTAAAGATATACATGTGGGGTCCACAGGAACCTGAACTGCACAGTCAGACTGGGGATAAAAAGAACAAAATATGTGGTCCTCTTCTGTATACTCATCAGCCAGAACCTGGAATCCCACACAAAGAACAGATCTTCCATGACTTCCATCCTATAAGTAGCTCCCTGAGGTTATATAAACTCTAAGTCAAAAATGTCAATATGGATGATGACTTGGAACCAAAATACTGAGAGTAGAACCCGTTCACTAGGCCTGTGCAAAGAGGCTAGAATTCACTTCCGATTCAAATTCGGCTGATTCGGGGGACAGTGATTCGATTCGGTGATTTGAATCACTGTCCTGATTCGATTCGGCCAAATCTAATTTGGAGATTCAGCTACTGTCGAATCTCCTAATCTCTGAATCAGGAGCAGGGGGGGTCAGGAGGCTGGCAGGGGTTCCCCCATGGTCCCTTCCCCCAGCCCCTAGTAGTTACCATCTCGGAGTCAGCTGCAGCTCCCTGCTGCACCCACCGGGGACTGCCCGGATGGATCATCAAAGCTCTCCAAATCTTTTCTGAAGTTTCAGAGAGCTTTGAATCAATTCAGACCTTTAAATTGGTCCCCTGATTCGATTTGGATTTGGAGATTTGGCCGCTGAATTGGGCCAAATCTCCTCCGAATCAAATCACCACCTGAAGCTTTGCTCAGCCCTACCATTCACATCTTTCACAGTACAACATATACAATTTGGATGTTCTCTCAGCTCACAGAAGCAGTGCAATAAGAGGACCAAAACAGCTCTATCAAACTGAACAAACATCCTGCTAGAGTCCTCCAAATAAAGCAGTGTCTGCCAGACGGCAGTCAAGCATGCTCTGTATCTGGAGATTCCTGTCCAAGCCCCAACCTAAGGAACTGCTTGACTCACACAAGTGCCTAAGGATGGCCTGGTTCAGTCCCATATGCTCTCACACTTTCCCCATCACATAGACTCCGTTAATAACAAGCCAAGATATTTCTACCTCCTTTCAGCTGAGCTTGTGATCCAAAGACTGACCAACCTATGTTTTTTCTGTCACTTGGCAAAGCCAATAATGACACTTAGGTTAAAAAAAAAAAAAGCTGAATATTCAATCACGTGTGAAGCAAAAGATAATGAAGTTCACTGGTCAGGTACTGCACTGGCCCAGGAGCGAGCTAAAAGGAGTAAGAACTTGTTTTGGTCAGTAAAAAAAGTAGATGTGACTCAGACACAGGCAGAAACAGTGAGTAAGAAGGTGCTATTTATACAGTCGCTTTATGGATCATAACCACCACATTAAACAAAGCAAGCTGGTCATGACTCCATAGTTAAGGATAAAACTTAACATTCCACTGGGCCGTTCCATTTTTCACAGTTGCTAACTCTGTAAAAATAACTCCTGCAGGCCTGAAAATGTTCGTGTTTAGTCTCAAACCAAAAGTAATTCTTTATAGAACAGGGCTCAAAGTAAATCAGCCAAGCCATTTTGGAGTTTATAGAGCTCTCAAAAATTAATCTGTTTCAGACTGTTGGGAATCGAATCTTAATATTTTTGCTCACTCAGATTTCCCACCCTTTTATGAATTTAAATTTCCAGTACACTCAGATCTCTGTTATTAATAAATTATTATTACACATATTTTATGCCAATAGTGCCTGGAAATTCCCAGAGAGATCAGGGTCTCTTTTTAGCTAGGTGTTATATGTAAGTAGTAGTACAAATGCCAGCTTTCAGGAGAATTAAAAAGGGTCTAAGATAAAAAAGGAATTAAAAGTACCATTGCCAAATGACTGGTGGCAATAATGCCTCAACACCTACAGTCAACTTGAGGACAAAACATGGGCCTATTAAAGTCAATGGTAAACTGTCCAGTGACTTCAATGGAGCTAGGATTTGAGTCTGAATACATGACAGCAGTTATGCAGAGGAAAACTTGAAACTGTCTCTTAGTACTTCATCAGTGCAGTCCCAACCACTACATTCAATGACTGCATAATAATCAAGTGGTAAAACTATTATTTACATAGTTGCATTTTTCAATAAACATTAACAAAAATGTTCTAAAACAAATATAAAGCCTACAGTTAAAATATACAGTTATGGATGAGGTTTTAAATATGGAAAGTCAGGAAATTCTCAATTAAATGTCTCATACTTTGCTATGAGATTTCTTTCTAGCACTTCTGAGTGTTAAAGAGCAGCAGTTTGACATGATTCCAATCTCAAAATGAGTGAAGGGAACACAAGAGAATAAATCTCTTGGTAAGATAAAGAGCAGAGCAACAAATCCAAGGTATCTGCCTCAGGATCGGATGGGGTTGTGGAGATTATGCAGAATTTGAAAGTCCCTGCTAAGCTGCTCCCATTCCTGACTTGTACAAACACCAACGATATTCCATGCTGTCATTTCAGCCAATGCCAGCACCCACACAGATCTCACTTTCTGCAAAGTCATCAAGGACACCTGTCTGGACTGAAAGTAAACTGGATGAATTCAGACATTTAGTCACTGACCAAGGTTACCGAGAGCGACTTATTAGACTAAGTATTTATATGGGCTCCAACCACCATTAAATATTTAGGCATCAAACTGCATAAAGGAAGTACAAACCATACTAGAGAATAATTTGAGTACATTATAAAAAAGCCTGGAGGGAAAAATAGACTTTTGGAACACAGTCCCAATCTCATTAATTGGGAAGACAGCCTTGAAGAAAAAAAAAAAAGATTATATTCCTCCCCAAACCATTAGCCACTCTTCAGACTGCATCATATGAAAACAGTTATATAAAAGAATAAATTATATTTGGAATGGCAAGAACCCCAGAATAAAGCTAGAAACTCTGATGTTCCCATATAAAGATAGGAGACAGCTATCTGTTCCAAATGTTAAAGTCTTCTCCTGCGCCAGTTCAAATTCACTACATACCAATACAGCCATATAAAGGAGGCTCCACCCATGTAATCTTGGAACAAGCAGTAATCCTCCAAACTATCAATTTAATGTATGGGGATACAAAATGAGACAAGAATGTACGCACAGTACTAGCAATCCAAATGGCAAAGAGCACAATGAAGAATACAAGGGAATTTCTTCAAAGAATACAATAGAATCTCTTCTTAAAGTGTGACATTATCATATTTCATGATCCGATTTAAAAGAAAGCCATCTACACACCAGCACCCAAAATGATGAAAGCCAAAAGACCTGTTATAAAAACCAATATGATCCTCATCATTTTAACTGTTTGTTTAGTTTTGTACTTCTCAGCAGGGACTAGGAAAATAGCTTTTTATTACTTTCGTTTTTCTGTTTATAGCCCCTGTTCTAAGTCCATTTTATTCAGGTTCTCCCACATAAGCACTGTGCTAGGAAATATAAATATTTTGATGGGTTTTAAGTTGTGTGCGCCCAAAATTTATCCAGAATTTACATTTTGGGGTGCATTTCAGTTGGCTGTGCATTTAAAACCCAGAGATGAACTTGCAGGAGAACACTGACCGCTGCCTTCTGTTTAATAAGCAGGGAAGGTAAAAGATGAAAATATAGGCTGTGCATATTCATACAGAGTAGCACCTGTCCTGTATATACAGGCAGATGATTATTTGTTCTCCCCAACAACTTGCTGCCAATGAGGTTGGAGATGGTTAATAACCAGTTTTCCAGATATCTCTAGATATGGCACATTATATAAAACCTGGACGTTGCTAAGACATTTCTGCTCCACACAAAGGAACCCTTGCTCCAACGCACTAAGTTAACAGGCTGCTGCATGATCAGACACCAGAGCTTGAGGAGCAGATCACATGCCATGTGGTGGAGGTGAGCCCGGCTTCTAAGTCCAATCGTGGTGCTGCCTGCACAGGAGCCCCAGTGAATGTCACGATCTTTTAGAAATGTTATGATGAGCCAGGTGCTAAAATAAGCTGAATAAATAACAGAAAGACTCAGCAAGAATCTTCTACTGTTCCTTTCAATACAGAAATAATGAGCATGTTGGAGATGCACAGACAATGCACAGAATGCCTCTGCTCCCACCTCTGCAGCCTCTTTGTTAGACTCTCCAACCCTCAACCCTGTGCCACCCTCCCTCCTAGGCAAATTGCAACCTAAGCTGCTCTGCCAGACTCTTGCTCCATCCACACGGAAGTCTCTCTTACAGACCCACTTATGCCCAGTTGCCTACCATGAATTTTGTTCACTTGCACAGAAAATCCCTTTTGCTGTTTACTTCCTTTCACCTCCATCTACCCAATCCTAACATGTGAACTCCCAGGGACAGGGATGAGCCTAATATGCCTGCAAAGCCCCTAGCAACCCCTGGCATTTTGCTTGGCACATGCGCCTTGGGGCAAACAGCAGGGAAGGGGCCAGGGCTCCATTGCCAGAACAAGGATCAGGCCCCTCGCAGCTCCTTTGCCACTCACCCCAAGATGTGCATGAACCTGCTGACAGCAACCAGCAGCCAGGGCTCCACAGACCTTGGTGCAGTGGTTTGCAGACTCCCAACTGCCAGCCACAGCTGGCCCAGGCTCTGGGCAGGTCCCTGCTGCCTGCCATGGAGCCTGGGCTGTCCTTGCAGCAGGCAGCAGGAAGGCTGCAAGCGGCTGCACCGGCGAGGTCTGTGGAACTCCAGCCTGGCTCGCTGCTGGCAGCGGGTACACGTGTGCCTCGGGGTGGGTGGCAGGGAAGGGGCCAGGGCTGCGCTGCCACAACAAAGATCAGGCCCCTCATGGCACCCCAACTTCTTACAAGTCAAGGTTGGGGTGTTTTTAACACTCTGCCTAAAAACAATGCCTAGAACATTGTAGGTGCTACTGTATAAATGGGAAACGTTAGCATGCACTCAGTATTATAGAAGGGATTGCTTACCAGCAGGCAAACCAAGCAGGGATACAGACCTGTCCAAACAATCAAAACTGATTTATCCAGATATCAATGTCTCCACACAATCCACTCTCTAATATACTATACATTTCTTTTAACATATGAGTCTCATTACTCAGCTGAAGCTAAACTTTTCAAACCTCCAAAAGCCATAATGTTATTCCAAGCGTAAACCTCCTGCAAGGTACATTTCTTACCCTTTGCCAGGTATTCCCAACAGTTCATTATTTCAGGATGGATTTGACTCGAATTCTTTCATGTATCACAAAGAACAACAAATAAAATGTATTTTGCCCAACCACTATTTACTGCTCCCAACATTAAGCAGCTCATGTTTGTCCAGTGTTTGAAAGAGCTGAAGTGCTATGTAAGCTCGATGGTGGAGGTGTTGCATCAGATCAAACAAACATGGAACATGCAAAGCTTCATTTTACTGGCATTACTGCTGACAGTGTAAAGGATTAAAGGGTTTGTATAAGGGGATTTCTACCTCCCAACTCCTCCTGGATTAAAGGGAATGTCATGCGTTCGAACTGAAGAAACTGTATTGAAGTAAAGAATAAACATGGATGCATTCTTCAGAGCCTGGCAAGCTCCTCTGGACTTCTTTGAATCTGACATCTTGATCAAGCACCTGTGACCCTAACAGCATATGAATGCCAGGCTTTGACTGGCACTGAATATGCTAAGTGACATTTACATGTGGGTGTGATGACAAGTGCAGGGGTCTCTATAGCACAGTAGCTGTGCACGGGGATGGCATGGGGGAAACCTGGAGTGGTGCACAGGGGACCCAGTGCATCTGCTATACCCTGCAGAAATGGTCCAGAGGCAGTGTTGCCAATGTGTTCCCAAACCTGAGTGAGGCGCTAAGAGAATAGGAGAGTAACTTAGAAGTCCCAATGAGATGTTATTAAAAATAACATATTTTGTAGTCTCTTTCTTTATTTGCCTTCTGGGTTTTTATTAGTGCTTTCCACGTTCACATTTCTAAGCTTCTCTCTGTCATCAGGAGAACCAAACATTTGCTTATTTGCATCAAAAGTTGAGATTCTGACGTAATCCCATGACTCTGGGACCTGGAGCTTTAAGAAAAATACCAAACAACAATGGAGTGATGGCACAACCACAAGAGTCACTGACTTTTTTTAGGGAGACGTCAGATGATCTGAATTTACTGAAATCCTGTGACCCCACCACAACAGGCACAGGTGATCTGGAGCTTTGATTTTCCCCATGAGGCTTGGTTTGTAAAGAGGATTTCATGGTGCCCGACACTCAATCCCCCTGTTTTTCTGGCTTGCATGTTCACCCATCACTGTGGTGTCTGGCATTATGAAGATGGAACCTATTTTTCTGTACCTGCTTTTACCTTAGGAAAACCATGGCACAGAACTGAGACAGTTCCACAAGTGCACAGAAAAGCTGACATTGTTTCTCCCTAGTCTGAAATGTTAGCTTCAGTCAAGCTTTTTTTTTAAAGTACACATTCACAAATTCACATTACAAATATCAGATTTGTAAATTCCAATACAAAATGCAGGGTAAGAGGTAACCTGCACACTGATAGAGCACTTGTCATCAACAGATCTCAAAACACTTCACAAGGAGGCCAGTATCCTAATCCCCATGGTATAGATGGGGAGCCAAAGGTACGGGGAGGTTGAGTGACTTGTTCAAGGTCACTAAAAAGATCAGTGGCAGAGCTGGCCCAATTCCCTAGTCCAGTGATCTCTCCAATAAGCCATTCTGCCTATTCTCTTCTAAAATACAGTGAGTCTGCACCCTTTCAGGGAGGCCTAATTTATAAAGAACGTAAGCAAAAGCATTCGTCTCAGTTCTCTCAGGTTACTGATGCTTTAAGAAGTGTCTCATAAGCATTCGGCGTTCTTTACACCCACAACAACTGGTCCTAAGGAAGGAAAACAAGTCCAGTGTCTGTGGGGAAAAAGTCAAGAGTGAAGCATTTCCCTCAGATGAGTGGCTGTGTCATATCAGCCCCATTCCCTACGACTCCTCTGGAGATCAGCCCAAATTCCCAATCAGCAGGCAAGTGCAAGAAGAGACTCTTACGTTCATGTAGCACCTTGCTTGACACGTGACACATAAGGGAAGTACTGTGCTGAACTGTAGCTGTCTCTGGGGTTGAAGGTAGCACAAGGTGGAGACAAACTGCACAAGCAGGGTAAGCAGCCTCAGCTTTCAGCGCTCTGCGTAACTCCTCCCCACATCAACATGACTTCCTGCTTCTTGCCTACACCCTGCCCCACATCCTCCTCTCCAGCTGAGCTGATCTCCAGGCTGCTCTCTTTGTTTCTCCCACCTGCTCACAACTTCATCCTGGCCCTCAGGCCCTGCACATCATCCCAGTTATTATCTGCCAAGAAGCTCCGCTCCGCTCCTTCCAAACAACAGCAGAGGAGCAGTCGCTTATTCACTGGTTGTTCTGGCTACCCAGCAGGCACCACACCCTGTGCTTAAAGCTGGTCCAGCAGGCCCCATTTAAGAGATGGTTGGTTACATTCCTTCTCCAGCTGATTTCCATAGCAATGGCATGTTGCACTTCTGCAGAATCCCAAAGACAACAATTATCCTTCCCTTGCTTCCTATAGACATGTCCAGAAAGAAAACAGTTGCCCATAGCACACGTGATTCAGCTAGGCCCACATCCGGCCTGCCAGGCCATTCCATCCGGCCTGTGGGGCTCCTCTAAAATTTAGAAAATTATTACCTGCCAGTGGCTGTGTCTCTAAAAGCTGATGAGACCCAGTGTCCGCAGCAGCAAAGCTCGCAGCGGGAGTCAGCCTAGCTTGGACAGCACCACGTGGCTCCTGGCTGCATGGCTGGGACCACAGGATGCAGTAGGAGCCAGCCCAGCTCGGCCACTGCGCTTCCTGGCTGGCTCCTGCTGCACTGTGCAGTCCTGGCCATGCAGCCGGGAACCACGAGGTGCTGGCCAGGCCAAGCTGGCACCTGCTGCATCCTGAGGTCCCAGCCATGCAGCTGGGAACCGTGGGTTGCTGGAGCAGAAGGTGGGTGTGGGAGTGGGAGGAATGGCGGCGGGCAGAAAGGTAGGGAAACAGCAGGGGAAGGGCAGCGGCAGGCCAGGGGGAAGTGGCAGTGAGCAAGCAGGCAGGTGGGAGTGTGGGGCCTGCACCAGTGCCTTGGGGCCACAGCCGGTGGGGGCC
>NW_017729002.1:22514254-22514569 GCF_001723915.1 Gavialis gangeticus
AGGCCAGGGGGAAGTGGCAGTGAGCAAGCAGGCAGGTGGGAGTGTGGGGCCTGCACCAGTGCCTTGGGGCCACAGCCGGTGGGGGCCCAGAGCAGGGCGGCAGGAGTGTTGCCCCCAGGCTGGCAGGGGCTGGCCATCCCTCTTTCTGTCGGCGGCCTGGCCATGTGCAGTCCTGGTGCTCACCAGGACCAAGCACCAGCTGGGGTCTCTACCTGCTGAGAGCTGTGAGCACCCCAAGGCCTTGCTGCCTGCTGCTGCTGGTGGTGGTGGCAGGGGCTGTGCACAATGAGGGAGGGGGGCGTGTTTGTGGGGGGG
>NW_017729002.1:22514580-22547603 GCF_001723915.1 Gavialis gangeticus
CCCCCTTGCACACCCCAGCCACCCTCCCCTTCCACACATATCACAACCCCCCAGCCCTTCCCTCACACACTCACAGCCCCCCACAAGTCCCAAACCCACTCATACTTCACGTACACCCACACAACTTCCCCCACAAACCCCATGCCCACTCACCCATGCCCCCACTTATCTACCCCCCACAAACCCCACACACAGCCCCTCCCCCACACCCCACATACACACACACACCCACAGTCCCCCACAAACCCTGTACCCACCCAGCCATACCCCCACACCCCTCCACACACCCCACAATATACAAAAGTAAGACTACATTTTAAACTATTATGGAATCAACTCTATATACACTATGCACACACAGATAAATAAGGACAAAATATTTGTTTAAATCAAATGAATGTATGTTGCAGTAGATGTTTGATTTTTAGAACAGAACTTTTTTTTTATGGTTCCAAGATGGTGACACCCCTTCCACCCCCCGCCAAAAGGAGTACTTCTGGGGGCATGGGGAGGGACTTCTGAGGGCAAAGGTTAGGGGTTAGGGGCAGGATTTCCAGTTCCAAGATGGTGACCAGGGGGTGGGGCACCTGTCAAGGGGCAGGAATACCCAAAAGGTCCTCCACAGCTCGCCAAAACTTGTTCAGCAGCACTCCAACCAAAATAGCTGACAGCCCCTGAGCTAGGCTATGAATCTGTTATCAATCCAACCAGCTATGTAAAGCAGCAGCTCTTTACAAACATATTTGATTCACAGAAGATACAGGGCAACAGAACTGTACCTTTGGCTCTTCTGAAAATGACAGCCGCCATGGCAGACCTATTATAAAGCCCAGTGAAATCACTGGAAAGACTGCCATAGATTCCAGCATATCTTCTGGATCATATCTTAGTGTGATGCAAGTGCTAAGCAGTCCTTTCACTGGCTTTCTAGTCAGGGCATGTATCACCCTTTGTTCATGGTCTCTTCAGCATGTGTGGACATGTAACAGCACAGGGACCTTGATGTAAGACCAGTTGATTGGCCCCATCACATTCCTGTTTTTCGAGTCAGTGTGATTAGGACCACTGTTTTTTTAAGTAATCTCCATCACATCTCTCATTTCTTCTGGCTATTCCCAAAGACTGTCATGCTCTGGCTCATGTACAGTACTGAGCGCTTCCCTGGTGGAATCTCTCAGACCTGAGAAAACGCACACAGGATCCCTCCATTGCTTTAGGCAGAGGAGCAACTCACTGAGATGCTGAGGCCTGGGGAGCTTGGAGCAGCTCCTTCTCTCTCTATTCCTCACTGTCACATGCATGCAGTTAGCCAGGAACCATGGTTCCAGGCCATATGTTGTTACAACCGTCACAGACATGACTGCCCAGACCTTCCTTGCTATTAAAATGATTTTGCAAGATCAGGTCTTTAAAATGCTACCGCAGGCAAGACAGTGCTGTTGGTAAGTTCTGGCACGTACAAACAAGGAAAAGCATTTCTAAAACAATAAATGAAATCCCTTCTCAAGCCTGGGACGTTACATTGCCTTCGCTCAAATGACTTTCAACATGTTCTTTCTCAATTAAACCATGTTACCTGGAAGGGTTTTGGCATCCTGACCCAGGGACTTGTTCCAAGTTCAAAGAGATTTGTAGTTGAGAACAGGGCCAAAGCTCCAAACCCACAAAGGCTCCACTACAGCAGGAAGAGGACGAGCCAGCAGGAAGATGCACACCATTCCAGCTGGCTTGGCTCTGGGCAGTAGCCGGGTGGAGACCAGGACAGGCAGGGTGGATCTAGGGCAGCAGTCTCTCACCTAGTCACTACAGCGGTTCTACAAGAAAAGACTGCGCTGGTGTGTGAGGGATGGGCCAAGCGTTTACCCCCCTTCATGCAGACACATGACTCCTAGTGCCTGGAGCACTGGCTAACTTACACACTTGGCTTCCAGCACTGCAGCCATCTAGAGGGATTCCTCTCCTCTGTGGCTGCACTAAGACTGGGCAAGGGACAACCTGCTCCCTTGTCACCTTCTAATGAACTCAGTCAAGGTAGCCATATTCTGGTTTTAAGCAAAGATAGCCCAGTAACCTACAGGCTTGTGTGCACTGCTGCCCCCTCCTGGGCATGCTACCAAACCTATTCAGAAGCAGACAGATTTTGGATATTGGCACTGCTCCAGTAGCTCACGGGATGAGATGGCCACGTGCTCCATTACCCTCTGGGCTGCTGCCATGCACTGATGGCCACAGCAGCTGTAAACTGAGTGACTCCAAGTATGCAGGAATACAGAGCTGGAGCCAGAGGTTTATCTCTGCTGCCAAGGAAGTGCTACAAAAATCAGTCACTGGCTGGCAGGCTCTCTCATGGATCAGCCATGTTCAGTGGCACCCAAGATATGCATGCCCTTACAAAGTGATGGATGGCAGGACTAGTTACTTTGTTTTCTGACCTGGAAACATCCACAGCTTTTTTTTTATCTGTTAGCAAAGTGAACTTCAATTGCAAATGTTGTATGAGCACCAAGACAGGTAACATGTCATCCTCCGCCCATCAACCAGTTAAGAGATAGCAGTGACAAAAGGGTGGCTTCACTATCCTCCTTCCTGCCACCCCAGCTGCCAGGTCTGGGTCATTTTCTCTCTGCTGCACTGCTATTTTAATTTGCAGCTGAAACCACACAGACAAGACAAGAAACGAAGAAAGAATCCAGGCACCTCAGGAGACTGGACGGTTCACGGGATGTGTAATGGGATGGAAAACCTATTGCCTCCATTCCAGGCCAACACGGTGGTAAATGAAAAGCACCAGAATGATACTGACCTGTCTCACAGGGTTGCTGTCAGGCTGAATTCATTAGCATCTATCATGCACTATGAGATCCTCACACAGGAGATGCTACAAAAATACAAAGTATTGTAACTATTCCCATCTGAAAGCTGTTTGCTGGCCTCTGTCAGACAAGCTGGTAGTCTCAGTCCCACCTGTAGGTCCCCTGGACCTACCTCACAACTGACCTCACCAGCAACCCAAGCAGGAGGCCAAAGGATTAGACCAATCGTTCTTAAACTTTTTTAGACTCAAGGCACCCCACAGAAAATGCCAGCTCTTGGCTTGCTCCTGTTTTCTGATTACAGAAAAATGTAGAGCAATTCTTCTGTGGGAAGAACTCAGAGCCCAGCAGGGCAGGAAGGTTTTGGCATTGCAGATTCCAATTTGAAATCTCTAGGTTTCATAGTTTCATAGTCTTTAGGGTCCGAAGGGACCTAAACAGATCATCAGGTCTGACTCCCTGCCCCGGGCAGGAATGGGTGCCATGGTCATATCACCCCAGCCAAATCATATCATCCCAGCCAAATATGTGTCCAGTCTCCTCTTGAAGACTCCTAAGGTAGGAGAGAGCACCACCTCACTTGGAAGCCTATTCCAGAGCCTGGCAGCTCTGACTGTAAAGTAATGTCTCCTGATGTCCAGCCTGATCCTTCTAACAATCTGTGGCAGTTATTCCTAGTAATCCTGGGTGGTGTCCGGGGGGAACAGAGCCTCCTCCAGTTCTCGCTGGTTCCCCCTGGTGAGCTGGTAAATGGCCACCAGATCGCCCCTCAGCCTTCCCTTGTGGAAACTGAATAGGTTCAGGCCCTTTAGCCTCTCCTTGTAGGGCCTGAACCTATGCTTTGGGTTTAATCTTACAAATCGTGTTTGCACACCTTAGCAAAGCGCCTCATGGCATTCCTGAAAGGACCTCAAGGCAGCCAGGCCCACGGACACTGAGTTCCCGGCTCACACCTATAGGACTCCTTCCATTGCCAGGCAAGAGTCAGGAGGGTTGCCCATGCTTATGACTGGTCCAGGGGACAGTAGGGTTCTCACCTCTGCATCCATCACTGACACTAAATTCACTCCAAGATAATAATCTGAAATAGGCAGGAGAAGAGCGGGGCACCTCAATTTAGCTGACATGAAGCACCAGACAATGGATGCAGGTCCCTCCTTGTGACAATACAAGGTGGTGCCCTGAGGCAAGAAAAATCATTTCTGGCTGTTTACGCAGCCTCCTAAAACAACATGCCATCAGGAGTAACAATGGCGCTCATACTGGGATCTCTGAAGAGGCTACCCAAAATCCCAGCTAACATCACAGCCCTACTGTGCTCAACACTGTACCATCAAATCAGGTCTGGGCATCCAAAATTAGTGGGTACTTTTGGCCTCGTGCTCTCTTTGCCTTAGTTCCCAGCCTGTAAAACAAAGCTAATGGCCCTCTCAGGCCTCAAGGGGAGTTATGAAAATAAACTAGTTGTTTGTGGTGAGAGCACCAGAGATGAACCTGAGAGGAAATGAATAGTTCTGCCTTGGGGAGGAGGGTTTAAATGGTGTGCAGAAAGGAAGGTCTGGGGCCCCATATTGAATGAGAAGACAAAA
This sequence comes from Gavialis gangeticus, assembly GCF_001723915.1. Taxonomy (NCBI): domain Eukaryota; kingdom Metazoa; phylum Chordata; order Crocodylia; family Gavialidae; genus Gavialis; species Gavialis gangeticus. The sequence goes on from NW_017729002.1 coordinate 22,518,983, forward strand.
GATTGACTGGCTGCTCTCTCAGGGAGTGCTGTCCATCCTGCATGCTGAATGTGCAGGGGGGTCCTGTGGAAAAAACAGCATGTGCTCATCTAATTAAAGGCTACATCGTAATGCACAAGCACAAAAGAGAGCTGGAATAGAGGCTATGTCTGTAGCCCAAATTCTGGCATGCTCGAACTTTTGACTGCTTGATTTGCAGCCTCAATAATCTCCTGAAACAGTATTTTTGTGGGTGGTTAGTCACAAATTGACATACCAGCTACACCCCTTTCTTCCCACCCTGTTCGCTTCCTTTAGAAAGCAATCCAGCATCTAGCATAGGGGATTCTTGCTAATCTTCTTGACAGCAATAGGCAGAAAATTGGGCCCAGATGCCAATGATAAACCTGGATTTGCAAACTCCTTTATTGGGGTGGAGGAGGTTGCTTTTTATTTTTTTTGGTTTGAAGAGGGGAGGTAGGAAACTTAAGAAAGAAAAATGAAGGAAAGGGGAAGAAAAAGATGTAGGGTAAAAGATGCTAGGGGGAAAAAAGTTGAAAAGAAATCCCAAGAAAGTTGCGGAGAAGAAGAAAGGACTTAAACAAGCCAGGCAAGACAGAGACAGACAGAAAGCAGGAAAAGCCTAACTAGAATGGAGACAGGGATACTACAAGATCACAGTGACGTCATGCCGGAGTTACAGTGGTTTCTAAAACAACTCCAAACTTCAGCAGAGCGGGAGGAAAAAAATGCAGGAGAAACAGAAATGAGATGAGCTTCTATACTTAGAGCACCCTGGGACTGGCGCTTGACAGGTCTGCTGAACTGACTAAGCCCCACTCCACTCATCCTGTTTGGTTTTAATTGGTGTAGCACACTTTGGGCAGCAGGAGGATGGGGAGACAAAAGTTACTGGAGAGTTAGGCAACATTGTAAAGGAAATTCTTTTTGGTGTTTTCCCAAATGACATGCACAATAAAATTACAGTCCCCTGAAGAGCCTCTGAAAGGGCAGATCCTGGACACCCCCAAAACACACTTGGCAGAATGAAAGAGTGACAGTGAAGACAGATGCACAGGGAAAATAAATACAATACAGATAAAAACCATACACACAAAATAGTTCTGATGCCTGTCATGCTTTTGCCTCAGCCTGTTCAGATTAGTGGGTTTGCTGCTGGGTTTTGGGGGCCGCAGAGGTGGGGGTGAAGGGGGAGATGGAGTGTAGAGATGCTTATCGAGAAGGCTGGGTTAAATTAAGTCTGCTTGGAGCTGGAAGGGAACACAGTGGGAAGAGAAAAAGAGGAAAGGCCCAATCCAGACTGTGCCAAGCATCTACCACTAAAGGAGGTTTTCAATGCAGTAGCAGCACCTGGCCATAAATAATCAAAGCCAATGGGTGACGCTTACATGGCCTGGTTTTCCAAGTTCTCTGAAGGACCTCCCTGGCAGAAGAAATCCTACTGCCCTTCTCTTGCAAACCAATCACACCCGAGCCTATGACACAAGCCAATTAGGATGCAAAAGGCACATGCTCTTGGAGTCTCCTGGAAAAAGAGAACGATTCAAGCCATACTGAACCTTTTAAATGCCAGGCTCTTCACTGTGGGAGCAAGCTTATAAGGAGTGGCTCCACTGTTGCCCTGGATGAGCCAACTCAGCTTCCTAGGAGGATGGGTGCCTAGAATCCCAATGCAACAGCCTGCCAAGAAAGGACAATTTCCAACTGTAATGGCTGGTGCTGGATTTGCAGCAGGGCTCAGGATCCCTGCAAAGGCAGAGCTTGGGGAGGAACCACCCTGCAGCCTGCCTGTGAAGTGAACCTGCCGCTAGTGAAGAACAGAAGACAACCTGGTATCCTTTTTCCCTCTGTGAGGCAGAGGGACCTGTGTGAAGGAAAAAGGGTGATAAAGTAGACTTGCCTAGGAGGGCAGGGTGTTGATCTGGGAAGGCTCTGGGGGGAGTTAACTGAGAACCAGCCTGGGGCTGGATGGCTGATAAACCCAGGGTTTGCTTCAGTTATCAGCACAAGGGGCCATGTCTGGGAATTAGAGAAAGGTGCTTTTGGGGAGGAGGGGCAGTGCGTCTTTCTTTGCAGATACCACAGACAGCTGGAGCAGAGGAAAACTTCGCTTCCCCATCAGGCTCTAGCAAAGAGCAGGACTTTCTGGAGCGGCAGCCTGGGTATTGTGCTGCCAGTGTGAAGGAGAGCTGATGTCTTCTTAACCCTGTGTGCTCCTGCTCACTGGAGTCTCAAGGTTTTAGCTGGGAAGTTGTACTGAGGGTGTCTTTGATTCAGTTTGTATAGAGCATTTTAGTTGATTGATACCTTCCTTTGACATTTCAATTACTGATTGATATCCTGCTCTGCTGTTAATGTCATTCATATGGACTGTTTTGTAAATAATAAACTGTATAAATAGCTAGACTTCATGTACTTCAGCATGTGGGGAAACCACAAGAAAGCACTCCACAAAGAGGTGGCTGCAGCCTTAGGGGCTAGGAGGTTGACTGAGGCTGTTTGACACCCCAGGACCCTGAGTCTGGACGTGGCCACGGGTAGCACTGTGGCTAGGGTTACACAAACACTGGATAGATGGTCACGGTGTGCGCTTGTGGCAACAAACAACAAACTACTAATTGCATATGTGAGTGGGTCGGTCTTGCAGCAACAGCAGTATCTGGAGGCATGCCAGGTTGTGTGTTTCTGGTGGAGAAAACATATGCCACCAACAATCCTCTCAGCTAGGAGGAAGTACGTGGAGCAGACAGGTTGAGTGGTCCTCCTCTCTCAGCAGCCCCAGGGTCATTGGTGTTAGACTAAGTTGGAAGCAGCCTATGAAGGCAAGTTTCTCTACAAATGTCACTTTGCATGCACTCACAGTTTTAAGGAGTTCTTTAGGAAAAAGGACAGGATGCTTAGTGTATCTGGTGAACTCTGTGCCCCTGCCCACCTGTTTTCTTCTGCCACTTGAAACAAGGGGTGGTGATACAGTAGGGAGAAGACAGTTCAGCTCCAACTTCTGGCCATGTGGCCTAATACAGACACCAACTTCCATCGAGTAATCTGAGCTGGTTCTGGGTTACCCCCAAAGCCTGGCTGAAGGCAAAAGCAAGTTGTTGAGTGATGATGGTCCTGAAGATGATGGTTCTTGAAGTATCTCTACCTCCATGATTGTCCTAAAATTCACTACTCTACCCGTATGCTGTTCTCCTGCATTTTTTTAGCCACACACCCTCCATATGACCTAGCAGATGGCAGGGGGTTACTACATTAGCTGCATAGCATTCAGAGTTACCAATGCATCACTGGAACATTCTTGCATCTACAGTAAAAATGCACCAGGCCAATTTTTGCCTGAGAGAAGGATCCTTGGGAATTACCAGAGACAGGTGGCTTGGTAGCTCAAAGGTGGACTTGCCCACACACCCATACTGCTGGTTAGCAAGAGCAGCTGGTCCATCCAGTTGGCTTTTTATAACATGCCCATCCCCAATGTGTTGGTATGAAGCAGGAAAGTAGGCCTGGTTACAGACCTCTATCCTGACAATCCCCTAGGAATGGCTTGGGCTCCTGCATGGTGCTTCAGAACTTGGGCATTCTGCAGAGGCCATGGCCATGCAGAAGGTTAACTTCTAGGGATTTCTTTGAGTCCTGAGGTGCTAATACACTGGCAGCTCAAGAGAGACAAGGGCTCTGCTACCACAGGGAATTACAGTTTCACAACTGTTCTTGTGCACTTGCCAAGAGGAAGACATCTGACATGATTAGTTAAGGGACACAGTTGGAGCATATTGGCAGAGCCTTTAAGATGTCCTGCCATGGTTCCAGAAGGCAGGAGTTTGAGCCTTGCTCTGGACAGAGCTGTATGTAGATGCTTGATCATCCAGGCTAAGTCAAAGATGACTGGATGTCATACTAGTTACTTTGCTTGCTTGTGGGCCTCTGGCAACAGAAATCAGTGGGCATGGACCACACCAGCTTGATGGGGCATTAGGCTCAGGCACTCATATGAGGCCTAGCCCAGGTTAATGGAAAACCCTTCTGAATATAACCAGTGCTCTGGGGCTTATTCCTGAGTCCGCAGATAGACAGAGGTGTGGACTGCCTCCATTCACCTAAGTGGGGTGCTAACTCTAAAGCTAACAAAGGCTGCTCCGTTCCCAGGATTACCTCAAAATTATTCTGTCTGGAAAATTTTGGAGGGCTCTGCCATCTCACCCGCCACCAACTCTACTTGCATGTGAAGCACTGGCAGTGAACAGGATACATTTTTCAGCTCTGGCTAATTTGTCAAGCAGCTGTCTGCCTTCAGGTGCCCATTCCAAGCTGACCATTTATTGTAGCTGGTACTGTTGTGGCTGACAGGTGAACTCACTTCTCTTCAAGTACATGCTATTCTAAGTATTCAAGGAAGCCCTAATCCAAGACAGCACATAAGTATGTATGTCAGCCCATCCCTAATAAGGAAATCTCAGCTTCATCTGTCAGAGGCTTACTGGTCCTCCAAAAGAACCTTGCTATCTACTGTGCATGCCTCTACTATATGGAGCCAATGGCTGATTTTTACCAGAACTCAGCATGTCTTTGGGACTTCAGATAAACAGAGAAAGAGAAAAGATTCACAGACCATTTGCTGACTATGCTGCTTTGCCAGCAACCATTCCAGGTCGAGTGATTCCCAGGTATGCCTAACAATTTCTTTCTAGGTGAAAACATGGTTGGAAGTGAGTGCTCAATTAATTTGTTTCCAGTTCCTTTTACCTGTTCCACAGACACTCTCTTATGGAAATCTGTTTGTTCCTTGAAATCTCTGCGGCCCCTTGTTCTGGAGGATGCCAGCTTTGCTGCTGCTGGTGGGTTACAAAGCTTTGATGTGCACTTCTCCAGCATTGTGCCCAGCTGTCTGCATCAGCAACATTTCCATTAGCTACAGTGGGACCTCCCTGGGCACAGGGCTGGTGAGAGGGCTACTGCCTGTGGCTGTCGCTATGTGTCTATAAATGTGCACACACCTTCTGATCTAAACTTGGCCTGTCCCAATCTTGGTGAGGCCAGCATTCACTCCAGAGTCCATTAAGCCATATAATGTGCCAGCTTCGTCTAAATTCCCTCCTACCCATTCCAATGTAATGCCAAGCCTTCAGGGGATCTGGCACAAAAACCAGTAAAATTCCCTTGGTGAAAGCAATTGTTTTCATAGTCTACTTGCAAACAGGCTGTCAGACTGCAAATGACAGGTACAAACCAGCAAGGCTTTGAGAGGGCAAAGTGCTTATTGCACAATCTGAAGGAAAGAGCAGAGGAATGAAGCAGCTAACTCCATGCTCCCAAATTTGTGACGCTAGAAAATGGGCCAGTGTGGCATATGCAGTGTGTGATGGCAGGTTTGCCCATGTGCTCTGCTTTGCACCCTTCATTAATGTAATTACAGGGGAGTTCCAGGGAAGGGCAGGGGAATACAAGCTACCAGCAGCTCACAGCTTATAGAATCTGCATGGGGTGGGCAATTATTTAAGCTGGCAGGACAGTTGATGAGTTTTGGTGAGCTGTCAAGGGCCGTGAACATAAAATCTTTCAGAAGATACAATTTTAACAAATTATAGATAAAAAATCATGTACTAAAAATCAAACATTTACTATATTTTAATTCTCTCTCAAAAAATAATTTGTCCTAATTTATGTTTTTTTCAGCACTGCATATAGTGGTGATTGCATAATAGCTCAAGATAAAGTCTTACTCTTGTATATGGGGGGCAGCTGGAGGGTGTGGGTGCAGGGAAAAGGGGTGTGGGGGGGTGTGCACATGCGTGGGGGGCTGCCTGCATGCTAGGTCCTGGGAGCCAGCTGGGGATGGAGGGAGGTATGGACAGGGAAGCAGGTGTCTCATGCAGCAGTGCTCACCTAGGTGGTAGGGGCAGGTGTGGTCACCCCGCCCACCCTTTCCAGCCCGCAGCTGCCCCTGCAATGCTCTGTGTGGGGCTTAGGCCCATGCACTCCTGCCTGGGGCAGCCCATGCCACTCTCCTGCCTGCTCAAGTCCTGCACTCGCTGACATCACTGTCCCAGCCCTGGCCAGTACACACAGCTTCCCAGTGGGGCTGCTCTCAACCCACTCAGCTGCCTGCAGCTAGCTGCTCACTGATGGGTGGCCAAGTGGGTGGAAGGTGGCTGGGAGCTGGAGCTGCAGCCCCACGTGCTGGGGCAGGAGCCAACAGGCTGCAGCCTCCTTCTCACCTGGCTGGGTGGGTGGTGCCCGGTATGCATCCCCACAGCCACCTCCACCGCTACTTCATTGCACTGCCTCCTGCCCAGTGGCATCAGGGACAGAAAGTGGAATAAGAGGAGCTGTCAGAGGCAGGGTTGAGTCAGGCCGTATCCAGGCAGCTGCAGCAACAGCAGGCGCAGTCCCTCCAGGAAGGTGCGCACACTGGCCAGGGCTGGGGCCAGGGAAGTGTTGTTGGTAGGTGCAGGGCAGATATGGACTGGAGTACAGTGCATGGCTCAGTCTCATGCAAAGTGCCATGGGCCAGATACAATCAGTTGTCAGGCCAGATCCGGCCCGTGGGCTGTATTGCACCCAACCCTGCTCCAGCAGCTGGCATTTAGGATTGTGCAGGAGCTGCAGTAGGTGGCAACTTGGCAAAATTCCCCTCTGCATTCACTGGAATGAGTCAGTGCACAGCAAGCCAAGCAGTCACCTCACAGGGCACGGTGGGATTTAGCAGCAGGCTGCACCTGTCGTGTAGAAAGTGGCACTATTCTTGAATCTTTATTCAAAAATCACCACATCTGCTTTCTGCCTGGAGGCGAGGAGGGCCTGAGTCATCTGCTCAAAGACATTAATAACTTAGCAGAGAAGATGGGCTCATCCCATCTACCAGTCGGCATGAATCACTGTTTTTACTGCCTGTATAATGTATTGTTACAGCACTGAGTCAGTACCGCTGTGCAGGTTAACTACAATAACAAGGAGGCAAACTAAAAGATGTGGCCTAGAAAATCCAGCAACACCAAGAAATGAAACACTGCCACTGGGAAGAGGGGTGCTTCCTTCTACTTATGTCCCTGGAAACTCCAGAGGGCCTACGAGGAATGACCAGAGAGAGGGAAATGCTCTTGCAACCCTGCTTTTCACGAACTTGCCCAGTACAGTGGTATTCTTCCAGCAGCCTAGAAAACAAAACCTCAAACCCAGGCGACACGGCAAGGCTTATTCTGCAAGCAGCCTGGGGAATACACTTTTAAATGTCAACTTCCTCCCTATTACCAGCAGTCTAGGTATATAACAGTAGACAGTTCCTTTGATGCTGACATTTTGATTTTATTACACACACACACACACACACACACACACACACGTGGGTGCACACAGTCCTCTCTCCCTTGAAACAAGCCACGGTCCTGGGCTGCTTTTGAGGAATCTTTCCAGAGATGGCGGCCTCTTCCATTTCCACTCTAAACAGACAATTCTGGAGCAGTTGGTTACTGCATTTAGGGCCTTGGAGTCCACGATGCTTCCCATCCATCCCTAAAAAATGCCAAGAAACCTCCATGTCTCCCCACAAAGGGGAAAGAACGAATCAGCTTCTCCCTGCTGCCAAAAACCTCCACTTGCTTTCTGGCTGACAAAAATCCTAACAGCTCCCCACACCTTCCTTGGTGCCAGAAGCCCCGGTTGTCCACCCCCCAAGGTCCAGCCTCCAGGTTTCCACCCCTCCTTCCCCCACCTCCAGCTTCACCAGCAGCTTCTACAATGCAGCCACCCATCGCCAGTAAAAACAACCGCTTCATACTGAAAGGCTGAGTGCACTGCAACGTGAATTACATTTAAGGTCAAACTAGAGATGCTGGGATCCTGCACTTCATTCCATATTTAATTCAACAGCAGCCTCCATTTTAAAATACCCTTGAAGCATTTGTGGCATTTCCAGTCTGCTGCTGAATCCTGCCCTGCGGTACTGCAGGAGAGGCCTCACCAATGCAAACTGTCTTCGGTATCCCAACAGTCCCTCTGTCCCAGCCTCTGAGCTGTTCATAATCATGGATGTGTTTAGCCATACAACCTGCCCATGAGACAGGGCAGTGCTGTTACCCCATTCACGTGGAACCCAGTAGCGGAAAATTTTTAAATAACCTGCCCACAGAGATTAAGAGTATGCCTTTGCCTTTAAACTCTGGGGTGTATTTCCCTTACAAATACTTGACTTTGACCTCATATACCTCTGTGTGTTCTCACTACCCATATGTAAGTCTAATCCCACTTAAAAACCTATTGAACTCTTGGATTTGATGGTGTTTTGTGGCAGTAAGTTCCACAGGTTAATTACTCCTTGTATAAACAGGATTTCCTCATATCATTGCTCCACTTGCTACCTTTCAGTTTTACTACATACATCCACCTAAAGAGGAATGCTCAAACCATCTTCCATTGTTCAAGACTTCATCCAAAAACCATCTCCAAAGTTCAGCCTTAACTTAATATTTCGGAGCCAAGATCCCACACACAGCTCTACCAATGCCCCTCAACCCTTGCCTACAGCAGTCCCAGTACCAGCCCCAACCATCTCTCCCCAAGCCTCAGCTCTGCCAATAAAACTCAGCCATGACCTAAAAGTCCCTCTGCTATTTCATTCCTCGGCCTCCCTTGAAGAGTCGGACAGCTGGGCCAGACTGCAGTGGTTCCGGGATGTTGGGAAACCCACCACTGGGAATGAGACCACTAAACTTATTTCCAAAAGCCTCCACTTCCCTTCCTTGCTTACCCAATTGAGGATTTTTGCTCTGGCCTCCAGAAGTGGAGCTAGTACACTAATCCCAGTGAACCACTAAATCGAAAATATTAGGTCACCAGTGTTTTCTCAAATAAGGATTCAATTTAGCTCTAATAGTATAGTTATTTTATGTTAAAATGCCAATTGATTATTAAGAACATCTTTATTGAAACTCAGTAAACATGTAATAAGATACTTATCTATTACACAGCTGTGAAGCCACATTAAATATGCTTCTAATGACCAAGTGGGATTTATTTAAAATTCAATATCCATTGCAAAGAGACATATCTCCAGATTTAATAAGAAAGTTATAGTATGTTAATTAAATACTCATCAATTATTAAAAACATATTTAGCTGAGGTTAGAACCAGTAAGAACTGTAACTTATAACACAAGTGCTAAACCTCAAGTATCTCTTAAATCATTAATTGGTATTTAACATATGACTGTTGTCTTTTGGAGATGTGAAGACAATTTGCAGTTCAGCGTTGCTTGTTGCTTCTGCAAACAATTGTACTGATGAGATAGTTTGACTATTAAAGTAGAACAGGGCAGTCAGAGGCTTATTTCTACGTAACCTGACCTATGAAAGCTCAATGTGCAAGACGCCCACTTCTAAGACTCAGCTGGATCCTGTTAAGGCCCCTGGCATGTCTGCACAGGAAGTGCGGAGCCTGGAATGCTGCCCTCCTGTGGTTAAACATCTCGGCACTAAGTGTGGATTCCTTGCAGGCCGCAGAATGCCCACAATGCAGCAAGGCCGACGTAGGTTGGCTCGACACCGGAGGTGGGAGGAGAGTCTCAATGCTGGAGGGCCAAACTAGAAGACTCCCCCTGGGGAAATTCCAGCTGAAAATTTTCAATGGCTTCCGACTGGCTGCACTTGGCAAGCAGGTTTTGGAACACAGTAACGGTCCTCATCTACTGGCTCCTCTGACTAAAACCAATGGTGGCCGGCAGGAGATGGCCATGGCAAGTAACGGCATTTACCACTGTGGTCCAGAGCTCCTCTGTGCTGTGAAGCAAGCAGAGAGGAGGCAACAGTCAGCAGGAAAATGGCCAGGCTTCTCTCAACTATGCAGGCCCACCAGCCCATAAATACAAGTCCAGCAGAAGGAAAAGCCCAAGAGCACTAAACTTCTGTCATGACTCTATCGCAACTGTCAGCCCCCACCCCCCCCCACCAGTGCAAATGGCGCCAGCTGTTGCAGAACGTGGGACTGTGAGTCTCTGGGCCTAGAGGGACATTGCTGAGGGCACAGAGCAACTATTCAGGCTGAGTGCTCTTTGCAGGAGGTTTACCACTGGCCAGAGGCTTTCTGTGGTGTAGCAGAGGAGAGGGGATAAGGTGGGCAAAGACCAAATGGAGCCTCTGAGGAAAGGAGCAGGTCCACAGCAGTTCGTTGCAAACACCTCTCGAAGGAAACCCTGGTACTAGTAGAATATTATATCCAGATGCACATGCACACACAGATTGGGCAAGCAGATTACTTAAAACTAGAAAAGATGTGAATGAATGAGTGAACAGAAAAGTACTAAGAGAGGAAATCCAGAGGGTCTCTTCTTCACTGCTGTTCCCTCCCCATCTCAGTCATGTTAGCGAAGCCTGGGGTAGACAGCGGGCTGCACACTCAGAACCTGGGAGGTGAGTCAAAGGTCTGGAACTTAGTTCAGCTTTGGGCCAACCCAGTGACAACTGTATTATTAGCTCATCTCTTTCACTCAGAGGAACCTCAGTGTGCTGGGCTCTGGCTTTGCGGTGTTTTAATGAGGCATACAGGGGAAATTTTGTAAATCACAGAGTGCTCTTCTCCTTGGCTCTGTAGTTGGTTGCAAGCTGGAGATAACCAGGGCTTTACCCCAACTCTGCTTCTGAAACACAGAAAGGGAGTGAATCACTCCCTGCCACGAATGGCATACCAGAGGAGTAAGAAAGCATTCCCAGCATCTGATGAGGCACGTGCACACATGTGTGTGTAGGGTGGGGGATCTACATAGCTGTCTTAAACATGCATCTTTCGAGGAAACCTCTGTGTAACTCAGCATTTCTGAAATCAGAAATCCCTGGAGCTGTATTGTACTAATCAAAGGGAAATGTAAGCCTCTTCAGCTTGCGGGCAGGCTAGTCACCAGCTACCTTCCACACCAGACAGGAGGGGAATGAGGTCTTTTCTGCAGAAGGAGGGATAGCTGCTTGAGTAACAGTAGACAAGCAGAGGGTGCAAGAATGGAGGCTACTGCCACCAGATTGACTAATATTTTCATCAGCCAGAGCACAGAAATTGCTTGTTGCACTTCTGTTGTGAGCAAGTACATTTTCCAAACAGACATTTCTGCAAAAAGGAAGCACCTCAGAGAGGCTCAATGCACCCCTGCCCTTGGGCTTAACTTTTTTTTTTTGGAAAGATAAATTAATATCCATAGAAGACGCAGTTCTTCTCAAACCTCCCTAGGTATGGCTGCTTGTAGCCTTCAGGATGGCTCAGCCCATACACTAGCTCCCCTCTCCCCAGACAGCCATCCCTCCTTCCATTATATTGGCTGAGATTCAGGAGAATGCTGTGGGTGTTTCAGGCAAAAAATGATAGGCCTAGCAAGTAACCTGAAAATCAAATGGAGGTTCCTTGATAAACCCATGCTGTTAACCTGATTTTCAGGGTGGTGAACACCCACCCCGCCAGTGCTGTGGGCATACAGTATCTCGGCAAATCAAACTGGGGGGTGGGGAACAGGATGTTCAAGTACTCAGGAGTCCCCCCACTGCCAAGCAGGTTCTATCATCACTGCTATCCCTGAGAAAAGTGCCAGTCCTTCAGCCCAGGGGAAGCTTATTGCACAGAGGAAGGAAAGCCTTTCCTTCTCTGGGTTGATCACTCAGCTGCATCTTTGACTCGCCTGCCATCCAATCGCAGAACGGTGCCATTCGCTGAGAAGCAGCCATTTACTTAATGTGTTGGACAGCAGATGTCTTCCATGGGAGCTATAAGGGACGGCGATGGCAGTGCTACTGATGTGGGAGGTGGATCATCAAGTCCCTTCTGGACTGGCACTGCTTAGGTGAGGTCCATACATACCACTTTCATTTTCCCTTACAGAAGAAAAGACTGAAGAGGGCCATGTTATCTGATTCAACTGCCCTCACTAAGGTTTTAAAGCTGAGATAAAAGACAAGACAAAAATCTGAAGTTATAGTCCCTCCTCTAGTAGTAATAACTTGTCAGCAGTTCCCATTAAATCCACAAATAGCATAATAAATCTGAGCAACTGAATTAAATAGGAGAATGACCATGAGGGGACACTGGGCCTTGCTCTGTACATCCCTTTACCTCTGTCCCCTGCTGGCATTCAAAGCCTGCTCATTTTTTGAGAAGTTTGATGGCATTGTTCTGATAGGTGACTTGCTGGAGTGGGCTGATCCTTCAGTGAAATCTCATCCAAATTCAACAGGGAATACAAAGCTGAGGAGTACAAAGGACCCTGAGAAGGTTACACACCCACTGAAATGGGATGGAAACTGTGCGCCTGATTCCTTGCATCATTTAAACAGCTCAGCCTAAAACCACTATGCTACAAGCTACACTATCTACACTTCAGCAGACATGAATGTCCTTGAATGAATACCTAGCTAGCAAAAGCCTTTTCCCCATACTGAATTGCTAGTCAGCAGTGGGCTATGTACAATGCATATTCTCTGATGTGTTTGTATGATACCCATTTTAAAAAGTCCAAGTCACTCCAAACCCAGAAGCTGGGCTAGTGTGGGCAGGGAATGCCTGGCTCTGTGGCCTGCAGTACAAAAAGGGGGTGATAGGACTAGTATCCCATCCAGCTGGCCCTGAAGCTCCAACCCAAATGACCTGATATCTATGGGTCAAGCAAGGGGAGGCCTTTGACACTAACCCAAAGTGAGGCTCGAACTTCAGCCCTTGGAGCAGTATCAGAAGGCCTTAGCCATTTATGTCACCAGTACATACATAGTACAAAGAAGAGCTAATCCTGATGCAACAAAGAGACACCACCATGATACAAGTATCAAAGCCTGCTTTCCTTCAGAAACTCAGGTGAGTGAGATGCTCTGTTCACATCCCTACTTTTTCCAAAGCCATGCTGTAGTACTGCTATTACTAGTTTAATGGCCTCAGTGCCCTCCCTCCCCAGTTTGCTGAAGTGCCAGTAGTAGGTAATCCACAGAGGTATAGCCTCTTGAAAGCACCTCAAAGCCAGGTATCCAAGTAAATAACAGAGGCATCTGCCTGAAGAACGAGGGACTAAAGAAAGTTCAAATTATTTTTGCAGCAAATTGAAGCTTGAAGCCTGAGGCCTTGCTGGAAATCCAGGGAAAGCTGTCTAATGACACAGAACAGAAGGGAAGGAACCTACAGCTAAGCATTCCTGAATTCACAGGAGCAGTCAGAGATACTAGTCATATTATTAGAAGTGATGTTTCTGAGTGGCCAACGGCAGAGGCCGTACCTTAGCCCCCTAGAAGCCTAATCTTGGCACTTATATTTGCATGCTGAGATGCATCTGTATTCAGCCCTACCTCTACTTTCCATTACCCATCAGAAAGTCTGGAATATTTAGATCAAGGGTCAAAGGTTCACCCAAAGCCAATGTCCCATAGGGATAGCATGGCTACAGCTGCAGCAAATGGCACACAAGGGAGTGATATGGCCAGCATTACATCCAGCCTAAATGACCAGGTGCAGTTGGGTCAACTTGGACTGGCCTGGTGTATAAGTCCACAGCACAGCTTGAACTCACACTTCTAGAGCTATAGCAGGACACTTTAACTGCATCCCCCAAGTTTGTAATACAGCAGGTCAATAAATGGTGTGTCTGGAGAAAGGGGCCTCCGGAGATACCCAGCCTGGACACTGGAGAAAGGAGAAGAACAAGAAGTCAGTTCCATGCAGGCCCAGCATAGCCCTGATGCAGCTTTCTCTTTCTCTTTCTAATCAGTAAGGAATCTTTTTTAACATTTGGTATTTTAATCTCAGCTTCTAGTCAGTCTTCAAGCATATAAAAGCCCCACAGAAGTCAAAGGGGCAAATTCTGAGTGGTCCTGAGCATCTCTATCTCCACAGGGGAGTGAACCAGTCACAGAGCCTGGCCTACTGAGAGAAGGGTTTGCTGTTTTCAGTTTACCTATGTTTACCCTTGAGTCCCTGCAGTTTCCAATCCGTGATGACTCACCAGCACCCTCCCACTCGGGCTGAAACATAGCCTGTGCTCATTCTTGGGTGCTCTTTTTCCTCACATATCCTTCAGGGAGAGTTCCAGTCCTCTCCGGATTGGAGGCAAACGCAGGGAAATGCCACATGGTTTAGCAGAGACACCACAAATGCGAGCAAGGGGAGGGTGCAACAAGTCTTGAATGGCTGGCTTTATGAATTTATTATTGTCAACATGAGAAAAATTACCAATGAAGACCCACAGTGGAGGTGAGGGCAGCAAGACCTGCCAGGGAAGAAGGAGAGTCTGGAGGCCATGGGGTAGGCTTGAGATCTGGAAGAGCTGAGTGTAACGCCCAGCTGTGCTACAGATTTCCTTGTCCCCTGGACCAAGTCATGTCATGCCCCAGTTCCCCCATCTGTGAAACAAAACAGAGATGAGAACACTGTCTCAGCCAATGCACAGGCAAGCAGCAAAGCTTGATTCATTCACATCGCTTTGAGATCCCGCAAGGGTAGGTACTATACAGATCTAAAATGGTTGTTATTTTAACCCTGCTGAGCAGACAGACAGGCACTCAAAGCCACAGCTGGGTTGGCTGGTCAGAGTCTATGCTGGCCCCACAACAGGGAGCAGATGTAATGACTACTAAGAAACAACAACTTTTTTTTCCTTCACTTGCTTTAATTGGGGCTTAGACTGGGGTTCCTCTTACGTTTTGTGGCCAGCCCTTCTGGAGACAACCACCCCCTTGATAGCAGTTGAGTACAAAATGTAGAAAACCATGGGTGATTTGGTGTATTTTGCTTCCAATCTTTCAATCACTTGAATGCTGGGAAGATGAAGATATTTGACTGGGATGAAGTTTCCAATCTGAAAATAAATCCAGTTCAGGGAATGACTGGCTATAAAGCCAGCCAATCCAAAGGCTAGGATCCTTCCTACCCTGGACTTGGTTTTCTTTGCTCCTCTTGTCATTTTTATTTAACAGGAGTATGCAGCGATGATGATGATGCATTTAGCCTCTGAGATATTCTGGGGTTTGCAAACTAAGTAACCACACAGGCACACACACAGTCTGCCCTCAGCTAAAACTTGATACTGCTGTGCAATGTAGAAAATTGGAAATGATACTTTAATTCCACAGTCACTCAACAGTGGCTGCAGTCATGGGAAATACTGGGAGATATGCATGTGCACGCATGCGTGCTCACGCACGCACGCACGCACGCACGCACACACACACACTCCAACATTCCCCTAAATCATGAGACTAGAAACCATGCTATCTTCGTGAAAACTTCAGGCCACAGAGTCCTCTCTCACCTGTCTCTACTTGAAAAGACAAGGGATGCCACCAGAAACTAAAAGGCAGAAGACCTGAGTCCAGAAGAAAGTTCACAGCCCACACTGTTAGGGCTCACAGTGAAGGTATCAAAGCAACAAAGATAGCATCTGCTGTCATCTGCCCATCTAGTGACTGTATTGCTGCACTGTCCTTTTCTCTGTCCTCCCCAAACAAAAGTACACTTGCTCCCCCCTTCCCCACTGGTTTAAACATGTTACTTGCCTTCATTTCTAAAGCCTTGTCAGTCTGCCCCCACCAAACGTGTCTGTCATTTAGTGTTGAGAAGTCAACTCCCAACTCTGATCACTCAGTGACGCTGGCCTCTGTCACCCACATCTTAGATTTTCAAACAAGCACCTCTGAATTGCCTTCACGATAGCTCTCATGCTTAAGGGGAGGTTCCCCATAAACATCTGCACAGCTACCATCAAACCCCTTTGCAAAACACCCTTTTGCCATGAGGTCTACCAAAAACTGGACAGGGATTGGGCTGCTGGTTTGCCAAGACCACAGTTGACCAATACAGTCCTGCTGCCTTCCTGTCCTTCTCTTTCTGCCAGAATCCACCTGTTGTCTCCTGTCTTGTGTGTAGCATGGAGGCTCTTTGGACAGAGACACAGGGTGGAAGGGCAGGGAGGAGAAGGGTCCTTCTTGGTTCTGTGTTTGTACAGTGTCTAGTATGCTGCACTCCTGATCCATGACAAAGGGTCTCAGGTGAGTGAATGATGGACAAGAGAGGTGTTTAAGGAGATGAGGTATCCGATTGTTCTGTTTAAAGATCTCCTGCTCCTTTTTTTCATGCATTATCACTCCTATTCTGGGGCATGGCAAAAGTTAATCAGTTTGTGCTAGGACCCCACTGAAATCAGTGCAAGTTGGGACTCAACTGAAAAATCATAGGGTGACGCAAAGTCTGGTGAGGGCAGGTGAACCATGAGCCCATAAAAAACACAGCCTCAAAGATGCCCTAGCAGACAGGGCCTTTCAACTGTGTACTACCATGGGAAACTTTCTTTTAACCCTAGAAGCTCTCTGGCTCCTAGAGTTCCCTGCAAAACCGACATGGCCTCACCCCCACTCCAATACAAAATGATTGCAGTTGCTTTCACTTGCATAGAAGCCCATGACGGCAATCGCTCAAGATCAGTTTAGCCACATTTGCACCTCCTTCCTCAGAGGCCTTTTGTAGCTGCTGGCTGCAGACGTGATCTTGGTCAGTGACTATCTGATGTGCAGTGATAACAAACTACTAATAAAATAGACATAAGCAAGTCCAACAGCCCCACAGAAAATAAACCTCTAATCACAATCAGCAAAAGACAGGGCAAACCCACAAATGGAATATCCTGCCCCATAAGGTCAAAGGGCACTGCAGCTATAGAAGGCATTTCTAAATGATAAAAGGAGAAAGTAGACTCATAACTGTATGAGGCTTTCAAATACTAGAGACAGATTTAACACAACTTTGTGCAGCTTTTGTTTCTGCTGAGCCAAAGCACTAAGATAGGAAAGAATCAGCTGTGCCAGGATGAAGCCTGGTCAGATTACAGGAGCTTCCTGCTCTGGTTTCAAGTCTTCCTTCCTTCCTTTCTAGCTGCCTCTTTGCAAAGTCAGTATTTCCGGAGGTCAAGGAGTAAGGCAATTTTTCTCATTACCATAGCTAGAAAGGTAATCTCAGGTTTTAGCCATCAATCTCAAACAAGGACAATGTTAGAAGAGCATGATGGGAAGTGGACAGAAAGAGCAAGATCCATAAGCATGATCACATGTCTGGGCTAGCATTTTAGATTAAGGCAGACACTGTCATTCTTCTTGGACAATAACTTTGAAGTCTTGTCCCAAACCACCCAGCCCAAGCTGGAAACAGATGTCACCTTTGTGCTGCCATCAAATTTTTTATGGAGGCGCAGAGGACAAGTAAACAGATGTCCACTCCCCTTTTCATTCCACAAATGCACAAAATTTGTGGGTGCAACTAGGTGGTATGAATTTGTGCCGTTATGTTATAGCAGATATCAGCTTGCTTTAAGGCAGGAGTGTGCCTGGAACTGGACATGCTCCCCAGCCACCCCAGGCAGGAGGTACAGGGGCCCAATCCTGTGTGCCTTAGGAATTCCCATTCCTATGCTTGGGGCACACAGGATTGGGCCTCTGAAATCTGGGGAACACCTGTCTGGGTTCCCTCATTTGCAGAGCTTTGCCCCAAGAATCCCCCACCAGGGGATTCCCCAGTAGTGTATCATGCTGCTGTGTCCCAACTTGGGTTTCTGCCAGCATCCACCTGTTGCTCTGCAAATGGGGACACCAGGCATGCATCCTGGCATGGCAATGTCTGTTTATACCCTGACTCTTCTCCACTGAAATCCCCAAGTTCCAAGGGATCCTTATGAGTTCCCCCCCTCAGGTCCACCTCAGGCCAGACACAGACCCCAAGGCAGAGGTGTCAAAAGCACGGCAGTCTGAGAAGTGTTTGCATGCAGCCTCAAAATAAATTTTTTATTGTGGCCACCTTCACTAACACCAGCTGATTGGCAAGGGTGTAGCCATCTACTGTTCAGTGGTACCTGACAGACAAGCTTTAGTGGCACCTCTCGATCCTCCTGAGTATGCCTTTGTATATGTAAAGGCACATTGTTGCATGTGCTGAACAGAAAAGCACTTGATTGCAGATCCCATGTTGCTATGCAGCCCCCAGCATCATGTCCCATTCATTAAGTGGCCCCCCACTGGGAGCCTCTGATGTAGGAGGGGAACAGACACTTCTGGTGGAGGTGGAGTGCTATGACCCACTGGGGCCTTTCCTTACATTTGTGTTTCCCCTTCCCTGGCCCCTAATCTTAGAACAGAACCTCACCCTCTTCCTCCAAATCCTTCTGTAAAACCTGTTCGCTCAAGGAGCCCTATTCTCCTGCCAAGCAAGCTCAGATGAGCTTTTTCCACCGTCTCCACTTGCAAAGTTAACCATGCTGAGATGATTCTAGCACACTCCCTGCTATTGAGAGAGCCCAAGGCATTGGTGTTGACTTCGTCTCTCTGGCTCTCTGGCTCATCCTTCTCCATCACTCCTGCCCACCCTCTCCCTCAGCATCCATGCCCTGCCACTGTGTGAAACAGGTACTGGGCTAGATGGACTGCAAATAAATCGCAGTTCTTTGGTTCTCATGTTCTTTTTATTTCTTATCAGTGTTTTGTGGCTGTGGTGGGTGTGCGGTCAGAGGGCTATAGCGGGGACCAGCCAGAGTAATGTTCTTGTGGACTCTTTTGGAGAGATGTATAGCTCTGCAGGGAACTGGACTCAATAACCCAGGTGGCCTCTTCCAATACGTTCCTGGCCACATTACCTCTTCCTGAAGAACTGGGTCTCATCTAACTCACTGGATAAACTCCTCAGGGGAAGCAACACTCCTTTTATTCTGCTTGTAATGCACCTTGTAATTATGCTGTTCTAACAGAAGTTATCACTCTACTCTCTCTCTCATGGAGGGGTAAAATTCCAAGACAAAGACAGACAAGGAAGGGAAGCCCACAACTCACTTTAATACACAGATAAGACACCAGTGGCAACAGACAACATGACAACACTATGTGCAGGGTACAAAACAGCCCTCAGATGCTTAAGATCTTCATTCACCGCTGATCATCACTGGCTGTGAATCATCACCTCAGAGATGGGAGAGACTCCATATCGCATCTCCAACCTGCATGATCCATCCAGGCTCCTGTTAGCTTCCATTTTACCAGCAAGTTTAGCATGCAAACTAAATCAGGATGGGTGCTACTTGGGGCCATCCTTAGCGCATAACACTTGCTGGGTGGGTACTGGAGCAGGACAAGCAGTGCTGCAGTCCAGTGCCAACCCTGCTGGACTCCACTCACAGCTGCATACACCGCATGTCTACTGCCTGGCGTGATCAGCTTTGCAGCCTTAATCCCTAAAACCCCAGGCGTCACCCTCCTGTGGGCTGCCACTTTTTGGCAGAAATTCCTCTCTCAGCAGAGTTCCTGTGGGCTGGGTTTGGGGTTTGTTTTATGCTGTTTCCAGCAGTAGGGAGGAGTGAAGCCTCCTCCACTGACCAGAGTTGAGTGTCATGTCTTGTAATGGAAGAGAGTAACCCAGGCTGCGGTCTACCTCCGCTCCTCATGGCTCCAGCTCCCCAGCCAAAACAAAACCAACAGTTTCCTTTTTTTTTCCCCCCTTGAGCTCAAAGAGGGGGGGGAAAAACTCTACGGTACTTAACAGAAGTCAGGCTGGCTGCAAATCAGCTAAATTAATCCAGCTCCTGACACTGCATTCCAGCTCTGTCCACTGTAGGAGCTCCGTGCCGGCAGGCTGTCACTCAGGCGTGAGTGCCACCCACACAAACAGGGCATGCACAGAAAAAAAAGGATAGGGGCACAACACAGCCTGGACTTCAGCTTGGCTACCACCAAATTACTACCCTGGGCAGCAGCCAACACTACTGAGTTCTGCGAAATGAGAGCAGGAGTGGTAGCACACGCTGTCCACCCGTGCATGGGAACTTTGTAGGGTACGATCAGCAGAGATCCAAAACCTTCAGGAGAGTGGCAATGATTTACACCAGCTAGGGATCAGGCCCCTCAGGCCTGAATAAAGCTCTGCTGATTTACATCAGAATAAAGCTCTGCTGATTTACATCAGTTGATTCAACCCCCAAAGCCTCTGAACATTCCCATAGAGCAGCAGGCAACATAAAAAGTGATGCTGCTCTGGAGATACCATCAGGCACATGCGCTGTGGATGCATCACTGCTGAGGTGGCTTGTGGACAAACATGGAATGTAAACTGGAGATGTTCTTAAGCACAAACCATACGTAGTATTTTCAAACTGGACAAATGGGCCACAGTACAAGAGGCAGAAATTCCAGCCTGAAGTTACTGGAAAGCTTGGATCTCGCGGCTTGTGCTTCAGACCAAGGGAATTATTGTGTGTTCTGCACAATCTGAATGCTGAGCCTTTCTCTTTACGATCTCTTTATATTGTCTAACAAAAAAAGGGGGCATAGCTATTGGTCTGGCAAGGGCCCCCATGATGCAGGTAACAGGTATGACCACACCTGTTGGAATCTCTTGAACCTGTGCTCAGAAAACCTCAAAAAATTATCAAGACAGTCCCTGTTCTTGCTCAGCCTGAAGTGGCAACGGATTGAAGAGCCAGAAGGTGGGTGCCTGGATCACGGACTGACAATCCCTGTCAGGGTGAAAGTGCTGAAAACCCAAGCCCTCAGAAAAGAAACAAAAGCAGCAAGAGGGAAGCAGCTGCGAGCAGAGAAGAAACAAGGCCATGGAAGAGAGGGACGAGGGGCAGACTGCTGGGAATCCAAGCGTGTGGGCCTGGGACAACTGCCTTAGAGGTCCAGCCTCTTCAAGGCTGAATAAATACAAGCTGTCTTCAAAATTTCAGAGATTTTCTTCTGCCAGCAAAGCAGGGGTAGCTTATGGAAACAGAAATGTTTAAAATAATAAGCATTAACTAGTTTCCTAAGCACTTGATCAAAGCCTCAGCCTTGGCTGGTGGGTGTGAAGTGTGTGCCTATTTTGCACACTGCTGAGGGAGGTGGACTCCTAGGATCATGGCTCACAAAGGGGCTTCTCAGCCCTGACATGAGGTAAGAGGCTGGCAGGAGGGGGACCTGGAGACATCCCTCTTCTCTGGCCACCCCCCACAACAACAAAAAGCGGCCAGATCTTGCCAGGAGGTGTCAGAGGACAAGGGAGACAACTCTGAATAGAGCTCTCCGTTGAGATTCACATCACCCTTGTCCAGAAATTTAGACTTTTTCCAAGAGCTGGAAAGGTTTGCCTTGCTCTTCAATACTAATTACCAAGCCCTGATGTTGAATGTGGGGTTGTAAAACTCAGGATGTTATCCTCTCGCTGTACTTGGCCTTGGTGAAGCCTCAGCTGGAATACTGCATCCAGTTCTGGGCTCCACAATTCATGAAGGACATGGAGAAGCTTGAGAGAGTCCAGAGGAGAGCCACGTGCATGATCAAAAGGGGGGGGAACGGGCCTTATGAAGAGAGCCATGAGGCTCTTCAGCCTGGAAAAGCGCAGGCTCAGGGGAGACCTGGTGGCTGCCTATAAGTACATCAGGGGTGCGCATCAGGATCTAGGAGAACATCTATTCAACAGAGTGCCCCAAGGGATGACAAGGACGTAAAGTCACAAACTCCTCCAAGACCATTTTAGGCTGGACATAAGGCAAAACTTCTTTACTGTCTGATCCCCCAAGGCCTGGAATAGGCTCCCTCCAGAGGTGGTGCAAGCACCTACTCTGGACTCCTTATCTTGCTGGGATCCTTTGACCCCGGCTGACTTCCTGCCCTTGGGGCAGGGGGCTGGACTCGATGACCTCCCGAGGTTTCTTCGAGCCCTAATGTCTATGAAATCTATGTACTGGCACAGACACAACCCCCACCCTACAGAGCTTATATTAGATGGAGACTGAAAGGAAAACACCTTTGAGGATTCCAACTTTTAAGCAGAGCGGGGGGTTTTAAGAATATAAATATGGGGACAATGGCTGGCTAACTAATGCCAGGGGGGCTTGCAAGAGGAAAGGGTTGATGGCTGGCACATGGAAGAAAACAACTCTGTGGACTGAGATGGCATGAAGGGAAGTACATGGACAGGACTGGGAGGAGGAGACAAATGGGGCTTTCAGGAGGTTAGCTTGAAAGGACCATAGACAGAATGAGGGGGAAGCAGAGGAGGAAATGGGTTCTAGTAGAAAACTTCGAACCTTTGGCCTCAGGTCTCACAACATACCAAGTTGTGGAGGTATCCGGCATGAACACACTCCTTGTGCTTCTATGATAGGTCTGTATAAAGGCCTGTCATTAAAAAGTTGACTTTTATCACACCACCATATTTAGCTTTCCTGTGGTTTTTGTGGTATTCCCCATGCTTTGGATGGGAAATACTGCAAATACCTCGGCAAATTAAACTGCTACACATGGTAAATGTCCAGGCTTCCAGGGCACCCGCTGCCTACCCACACACACTCTGTAAAACTCCATGTAAGGGTATGCACACAACGTGTTCCAGTTCCCCCTCCCAATACCAGATGAGCCATCAAAGTGTAAGGACATCAGTGACACAGCAGCATTAGTCCCCTGCACTGTGCACAATGGAAGAACAACATTAAGGTACAGATGATAGGCTGACAAAGATGACTCCAATCCCGGCCTTTTTCTGTGAATCGCAACTCAAATCACCTGAACTACTATCATTGGATTCAGATGCATGAAGCAGACCTAAAAAGCCTCCGTAGCTTCTCTCTGGTTTCTCTTGCTCTCAAGCAATCAACAAGAGGGCAAAGCCATACATGAACCCTTCATTCATTCATATACCAACTTGCACTCACAGTCAAGAGGATGAACTTGCTGCAGGCAGGACTCTCTGGATGAGGTTCTCTGACTCATGCTAGGCAGGAAGGCAGGTTCCTCAATAAGAATGGCCTCTCAGTTTATCAAAGTAATTATCAAATAATTACTGCTTCCTTGTATCATCTACTCCTATTTTGCAGGATATTGGTGTTATGGGTAATTTTATATTCCCTGTCAATCTTCCCCAAGGGATGGTATATGGAAAGAGGGAGGTCCTCTTTGTCCTCACTTAGTACAAACTCCCCTTCCAGCAAACATGGATCCTTCAGGTTTTGTGTCATGTCCAAGACTAATGTTCCTTTGAGGACCATCAACCCCATGCATTAATCAGCTGGAGGGAAAAAGCAGTGAGAAAAGAGAAATGTGCTGTCCCTCTATCTCTTCTGAGTTGTGTATTCATCCTATACAGACTAAAGGATGTCAGTAGAAGGTGGACCACTGTAAAAGGATTATCTGCCCATCAACCCTTTCCTCATGCCTCCCCTATGGCTTCAGGTGATTAAACAAATCAGCTATCTGGTAGCACAAGAAAACTGATGTAACTAGGTGTTGGATTCCTTTGGGCAACTGCTTGTAAATTGAGCTGTTTTATGGTATCCGACTGGACTATAAAGAGATCAGCTCCCCTGTACCTATCAGCTGTGATCTGAGATAGAGCCATTTAGCTTTATCCCACCCCAGCATTCTGTGCATATTTTTGTGTGTGCATCAGAGAGAGGGAAAAGGCAGTAGCTTATCTGTAGTATCCTGACAAACAGCAAAAGCACGCTCCTTTCTCTACAGTAACTTATTGAAGAAGGGATGAATACTACTCTTTACTTGTAAATATGGTGGCCTGTATTCTAAGATAAGGCACTAGCAGGAGCTGTGAAATGATTCATACAGGATATTTGCCTTATACCTCCTCTGAACAGTCTGTGCTCTCAGTGGACTACATCCTCAGCTCTGAGGACTATCATGGAAGCAGAAAATATTCTAATTGGCACAGCTAATTACAATGGTGAATAAAGAATTCTTCCTGGCAATCAATCTGTTTTTAGTGAAAAAAGACATTAATAGTCACATAGGGAACAGCCACCTTAACATTTGGAGGGCATGAGCTTGGACCACAAGCACTGCTTTTTGCCGTCTGAGTGAGTGAAAAACCAATGATTTGTGAAATTTTAAAGGTAAATTTGATTTTTCTAATTCAGTCAATTTAACTCTAGCTAGCTACTGGGAAATTAGCTATTTTAGAGCAAACCTGCCTGTACCATACTTTTAAAAAAAATCATGTTTTCTATTTAAGCAGATAGTGAATGTATGGCCCTATGACATCACATACCTTGCCCACAGTGCCATTTTTTTGTTAGGTTCCTAGTAAAGGTTTTTTTAATCAAGATGGTCTAAGAAGAGTTACTTCTGCAGTCCTATATCTTTAAATGTCACCAGTCCCACAAGATGGAACCCCTTGAATAACACTGAGAACTTGTAAATAAAATCCTGATTTTCAACAGGTACAACATTGAGACAAAACTGTAAAAACAGATTTTGAAATTCACAGATGGTGTGCGTGTCTTATTCTGAACATGCTTACGTGGTGACAGCGTTATATGCAATAACTGACATTTACCTTCTGAACCTGGATGCTAAGATAACTCAAACAGAAAGCATGAACAGGAAAACACTGGCTCTTTTCCACTGAAATGCTGATTGCAGTAAGTTTTACAATAGTGAAAGAGTTAATATTTCCCCTGCTCTTTCACTGTTATTCAATACATTATTGACGTTGAAAAGTCGTCACATTACAATCCAGCAGTCCATGAGTATTAAGAGGAAAGTAGAGGCACGCAGAGAGACACACAGCAGAACGGTGGGCCCCTCTGAGCTACAATTACATTACTGCACAGAAACTTATTTCTCAGATTCAGTTTCCTCTCCCAGCTCTCGCACTTGGTGCAAAATTCACTTGTTCGTTACTCAGATTTAATGCTACAGCGAATCTTTAAATCCCATTCACAGAACAGATTAGAGAAGGGGGAGGAGGACAACTTCTCCCAGGATTTTTCTCAGGCTTCAGCAATTCTGATGGTCCCAGGTTAACACAATTAAATTAGCTCAGGGCACAAAGGGCATGAAGCCTCATCACAATACAGTGAACTCCTTTCTGCTATGCTTTCCCTGCCAGTGCCAGTCAAATCTCCAGCAGTGTTAGCTTCCTCACAACAGTGCCCAGTTCATGCCAGCTGGGACTTCAGCCATGTAAACTTGCTTTGCAGCAGTGCCCAGGCATTTCCCACAAAGAGTTCACAATGCTTGTTACACAGACCTCTTCCTTCCTCCTGCCTCTGCCCACTCATTTTTTACCTTTCTGGGTTCAAAGCTCAGGGCCAGATCCTCAGGGGGTTTAAACTGACATAGATTGCTTCACTGATTTCAGTGGCACTTTTCCTGTTAACACCAGCTCAGGATCTGAGCCTCAAGCTTCTCCCAGGGCCATTTGTCACAGGTGCTCCGGGAGAGCTCAAAGCAGTAAACATCCTAGCAACCCACAGCTGAGAAGACTCTCCCTCTACTGAGCTATCCACCATGGGTTTCTGCACAAGATGTATTCTGAATCCTGGTAACATGGCTGAGAGTGCTAGTTGTAATGGCTAGGACCAGGTAGCCAGCAACTTCCACAGCACCAAACCAACACTGCTCATGACCTGCTTCTGATGCTTCTGCTTCCAGTCGAGCTGTGGTGGTGTTAGCAATGGTGGGGCACAGACAAGGCTGAAGAGAGCTGCTCACACAAACACAGGAAGCATCAAGGAAAGCTTCTGTGAGCCAAGCTGCTTGTTTCTATCTGCTGCCCTGTACCCATCTACCTTTCCCCATGCAGGGATATGAACCATTTCTGCCGGGGTGGCTTGGAATGAGCTGAACCACGTGTCGGGAGCATGGAAGTGGAACACATGTCCAGCAATTTGGGCTCAAGGGAGTAACTCTATAGAGAGAGGGCTGGTACCTTCTCTTTTACTATTCACAACCGAGTACAAAGCAGGGCCCAGTGTATAGGATGCACAGCAGCAAGTAATCCCATGTTGGAGGAGGATGGATCTCATGACTTCATAGTTCTTTCCCCAGTCTAATTTCCACGATTCCATGTTTGGGGGATCTGAGGTGCTGAGAGAGTAAGTGACTCAGGATCACACAAGAAGTCTGGCAATGTGAACTGGATCTGGATCATGTGCATCCCAATCTAGTGCCATAACCACATCATTAGGCCACCTTCCCCAATTCCATGAGGAGTTTCTTTTGCAGACAGTGTTTCATAATTGAGGGTTGGTTTGTAGCAGATGCTTGCAATGGAGGCAGTCATATGCACAGCACCCTATAGGGAGATCCCTTTTCTTCTGATCTGGCATAAATGAGCCAAGTCACATGCACAAAAATAATTGCAATGCAGCTATGCCTAAAGTGAAAGCATTAACTGTCTTGCATATGTCTGTCTTGCATACATCCAGTACTAGACTCAGGCACACAGAAAGCAGTAGGGGATTTTGTGATGAAGAACCAGCATCTTCCTGTAACATCTCTGAACAACTGCACCTTTGTCATGCACGGTGGTTGCACCCCAACTGGAGCCACTGGTGGGTGGCAGTGTTGCATATCAACCTGTCACTCGCAGGTCTAGCCTTGGTGGCCTCTCACAGGCACTGATGTGGCCCAGCCGTGGTGAGGTCACAGCACAGAAAATACGGGGCACGGAAGCAGAGTTCTATTCTGCTCAATGGCATCTTGTATCAAGCCTCCTCACCCTCTCCCACCATGAGACTGGGAATTCTTTCACCAGCCTCATGTCGCTCTCCTCTGTGATGTCACAGCTGTCACTGAGGGCTGCGCCCGCGATGTCACAGTGCTGGAAACCCTGAGGAGGAATTGCGCTCTGCCAGGAGTGGGCATGAGGGCAGTGGAATAGCAGCACCAGCTTCAGAGGGAAACTATTTAACCGAATCATAGTGGAGCAAAGTCAAAAACTTAGATGGCATTAAAGATAAACTGTGGTAAATGTAATGGTTTTAAATGTTTGCTTTTATGTGACAGCTGCTTTTAAAAGCTGGCTGGTCTCCAGGCGATGAGAGTAGTCAGTGAGCAGAGCGACTGGTCCTCCGGCAGTTCAGAGTGCCCTTCAGAGACAGGGAGAGCCTCTGCGGTGTGGAGAGGAGGCATTTCTGTGGGTCTTGTGGTTGTGTGTGTGTCTGGGGGGGGAGGGGATGGGGAAGGGAGACCATAGCAAAGTGTTGGCATGCCCTAGCCCAGCTATTGACATTGGGATGGTTTGTGGCTCTGTCCTAGCAGTCAGGTTCCTGCACGGTGCTTGAAGATGCTTAGACTTGCCCCTGTCAGTGAAAGACCTAATAGCCACCTCCCACCACGTGCACAACACTTTCCTCTTGGCCTTGTATTGGGGGCAGAAAGCAGGGTAGAGTCAAGTCCTCTGCACTCCTTCTCAATGGAGGTGTCATGGCTGCTGTCTGGGACCAATGCCTACAGCCTTTACGGAGATGTTTCTCATCTTTCGTACCTTCTTTAAGCTGGCAAGCACGAAGTGGGGAGAGCACCAGCCAGTATCCAAAGGGTGTGTTCTCAACATTGCCCTGCATGTATCTGTGTGCTGGCAGGGGTGCGATGGCTCTAGGGTCACAGGCTAGTCCAGGATATTACGGTTTTGCCTGATGGTTAAAGGCTGCTGAAATGAAACGTCTGTTGCTCTTGCTAGAAGCTGCATAAAGGCATCTTTTACTCTGACAGCAAACCTGTGGTGACAGCTACCACGAGGGGTGAGATTAGAAACAGATGAACCCCTATTTCCCAAATGCTAGTTGAGCCAGAAGAGCACTCGGGGGTTTGATTGTCTGGGAATGACTTTGGATAGGATTCCCCTGCCTGCTCTGGACCCCCAGCACCGCTTGTAAACCCATGCAAAGGTTAAAGCCTG
This sequence comes from Gavialis gangeticus, assembly GCF_001723915.1. Classification (NCBI taxonomy): domain Eukaryota; kingdom Metazoa; phylum Chordata; order Crocodylia; family Gavialidae; genus Gavialis; species Gavialis gangeticus. The sequence goes on from NW_017729002.1 coordinate 22,546,635, forward strand.
GAGTTAAAGATGTGCCATATGAATGTGGCCTCAGGACTCCAGGGTCTGGGGCAGGAAGCAGAAGTGTTTTTAGAGAGCTTCTACATAGAGGCTGCCCCTTGGAGCTCCTATACCAGCCCCCTCTCCCCACCACCCACCCGACCAGTACTGGTTAACTAGAAAAGACATTTTTAATTGGAAAAAGGCAGCTTGTAGTATCTGTGGCGCCTGCTTTTAAAGGGCCTTGCGTGTTGTCTTTGTTATGGGTGTAAGAATACAGCTCGCTCTCATTTTCTTTTCAAACAAATTAAGGACACATTTAACCCATCAGGGAATGAAATACAACTGTGAAATGGGCTGGGCTGGCCTGGTGACTGCCCTTGCTAAGTGTGCTCGAGGTCTCTTCCCACTGTTCCTCTGATTGGGGTCCCCACTGGCTTGCAGGTGGAGCTGCCTGTTAGGCTTGTGTGAAGCAGTAAGTATTCACTTCGGATTCAAATTCAGCCAATTCGGAGGACAGTGATTCGATTTGGAGATTCGAATCACTGTCCCGATTTGATACGGCTGAATCAGATCCAGAAGATTTGGTGCCACTTCGGAGATTTGGCCATAGAATAAACAGGCAGCCAACACAGCTGCCTCCAGCTGGTAAATGTGTTGGGGTTGTGGGAATGGAGAGGGCGGGATTGGGGCTGGGACTGGGGCAAGCTGCCCAGCTGGGGTAGGGGGGTGCATTACTTGGGGAGGAAGGTGGTGGGATGCAGATGTGGCAGCGCTGGAAGCAGGGGCTGTGTCCCGCTGCCATTTGCCCAGCTGGTGCAGCGGGGGTGCGATGCAGGCATGGTTCACTCCAGAGGGAAGGGAGCAAGTGGCAACAGGGCATAGCCCCACTCTCAGCGTTTGCATGCCTGCATCCCGCGCTCCACCCAACACCAGCTGGCAAGCGGGTGAGCAGCTTGTCCCAGCCCCAATCCCTCCCTCCCCCATGCC
>NW_017729002.1:22547614-22548684 GCF_001723915.1 Gavialis gangeticus
TTGGAGGAGGATGGATCTCATGACTTCATAGTTCTTTCCCCCGTCTAATTTCCATGATTCTAGCTAAGCCTCAGGGGGCAGCTGTTTGCATGACTCCTGTGCAACAGTAAGTCTAAACCACCAGCTACAAGACACTAGCAGACGTTTTACAGGGACTTGCCCTCCCACAGCACATACCTCAATCTCTGCTCAGCCACAAGGCACCAAAATGGCACCCCTCTAGGGAGTCTGAATCCAGAGCCAGAAAAAAAAACACATACAGGCTCTTCTGAAGAAACTGTGGAAAGGCAGACTCCTAAGCAATGGTCTAATCCCCTGAAGCCATCGCCCGAGGATGGAAATCCCATGACATTACAGCTCTCTGGTCTGTCACAAAGCATTTGTCTCCCTTCAAAGCCCCTCTCAGAAGTGCTGCAGGCTTTACAAGCCGTCTTCGCCTGCAGTTGTCAGCCGCAGCGGAATTTCGAGATTGCCGCCAGCCTCTTTCCTGACAGCTTTCATGTCGCTGCTTTCAAACCAAAGCTACTTGGAGCAAAACTACAGAGAGTGAATTGTGCTGAGGCTTCAAAGGTCAGGTCCATCTCTGAGGCTTCTGACAATCCTTCCAAGGTTAACACAATTTATTGCTGCACATTGGTGACATACAGAAGTGCAGCAAAAAACCATCCTCTGTGTACTTGCTAATGAAGCTGATGTAGACTGCATGGCTTGCAAAGAAGTGGAGAGCTGGCGGGTCAATAGGGAAAAGTGAGCAGAATGGGCCAAGCTGCTGGAGAAAAGATCAAGCCCAAGGAAGGGGGCAGGGTTAGAGAGTAGACCTGGACTCTGTTTAGATAGAGAGTTAACAGGTAGAGGCCAGTAGAGAAAGGGAGCCTGCAACACTTAAAAATCAACACTACCTCAGTGTAACACTCAGCAATTGTTCTGGAGTGACAGGGCAGCAGCGACGAAAGCACCAGACTGCAGCGATCAAAAAGGGATGCCAAGATGGTGAGGGCAGGCTGAGAAGGTGAAGGCCTTGACTGCTCTCTGGGGTGTTGGTTATACCTGTGTTGGGCTAAGGACATAGA
>NW_017729002.1:22553684-22554077 GCF_001723915.1 Gavialis gangeticus
GATCAAAAAGGGATGCCAAGATGGTGAGGGCAGGCTGAGAAGGTGAAGGCCTTGACTGCTCTCTGGGGTGTTGGTTATACCTGTGTTGGGCTAAGGACATAGACAGACAAGGTTCTTTGAGTAAATGTGATATCTTTTATTAAACCAACTAAATTTAGTTGGTCTAATAAAAGATATCACATTTACCCAAAGAACTTTGTCTTGACTGCTCTCTCACACAGGTATGAGTCCAGAGTCACTCCACTGACATCAATGAAGTGGCTCAGCGTGTAGCTGAGATAAACCAGAGGAGACTCAGGCTGAGGGAGAAGCTCATGAGGACAGAGACAGGCAGTAGGGCTGTGCAAAGCTTTGGTAGCCAATTCGATTTAGAGATTTGGCCTGATTCAGGGA
>NW_017729002.1:22559077-22567006 GCF_001723915.1 Gavialis gangeticus
AACTATGAAGTCATGAGATCCATCCTCCTCCAACATGGGATTACTTGCTGCTGTGCATCCTATACACTGGGCCCTGCTTTGTACTCGGTTGTGAATAGTAAAAGAGAAGGTACCAGCCCTCTCTCTATAGAGTTACTCCCTTGAGCCCAAATTGCTGGACATGTGTTCCACTTCCATGCTCCCGACACGTGGTTCAGCTCATTCCAAGCCACCCCGGCAGAAATGGTTCATATCCCTGCATGGGGAAAGGTAGATGGGTACAGGGCAGCAGATAGAAACAAGCAGCTTGGCTCACAGAAGCTTTCCTTGATGCTTCCTGTGTTTGTGTGAGCAGCTCTCTTCAGCCTTGTCTGTGCCCCACCATTGCTAACACCACCACAGCTCGACTAGAAGCAGAAGCATCAGAAGTAGGTCATGAGCAGTGTTGGTTTGGTGCTGTGGAAGATACTGGCTACCTGGCCCTAGCCATCCCACATTTGCACCTTGCTTACTTGCATTGCATGTAAATTTACAGCATGGACTGTACTGATTCTTGATATGTGTATACCAGCATAGCAGAGCCCTGAGCTCAGTCAGGGCTCACTGGTGCTGCCCTGATACAAATAAACAGCAGAGCTCCAACACTTACTCAGTTCTGCTCAAACCAATAGCACATGCTGTGGACATCAAGTGCATCACCCATGCTCAGAATTGCAATGCTAACTAGTGTAAATGTGCCCTTCCATCTCCACTCCCACCCAAGCCTCCAGCTCTTTCCCCCATGTGCTTATTCTGAGTCCAGCCTGCAGCAAACCCACCTGCTCCAACTGACAAAAGCACTGAAATATCTTACAGCTGCTGATCTCCTAAGCATTACCGCATAAGGTGACATCAGAGAGCCAGGGATATAATCACGGTTGCATGGTTCTCTGTATGTATACAAGTGTGCATGTGCATGCGTGTGAGAGAATGAGAGTGAACACGTGTCTGTTTATCCTTGAAAAGAAACAGGCTGGAAGGTCTGACAGGACTCAGCCCCGAGGGCAGCCACTCAACCCAACCACACATTCTTGTTCAAACCTCCCTGCATTCTCTCCTACAAATTAAACATCCATGCAGAAAAGCTGCAGTGCGTTTCCTGGAGCCTTCCGAGGTGCTCCCAGCTGAACAAGCCTTTGCTCTGTAATTCTGCATCAGAACAGTAACGGTTCTGTTGTACGTGGGTATCTTTATGTGGGTTCCCCCCCACCAAGGGTTTGGGTTACTTTTAAATACACCTTGTTTTCTCAGTCTCTTGGTGCAGTGAGTCAGGGTTAACCAATGCCAAGTTCTGGAGCAAAAGGCACTACAGTGTGAGGCAGCAGGGAATTAAGGCTGGATTCTTCCATTCATAGGGTTAAACGTGACCTGAATCTTTTGGTCTGGAAAATGAATCATCTCCCCCACACACAGCATAACAATGAGGCAGGGTGATGTAATGAAAACCCTGGGCTCTCAGCTACCCCTGGCTAGGATCTCAAAGCATCCTACACCTCACTGGCCACCATCCTCACAGTTTCACCATGCCTCACAGATGGCAACAAGAGCTTCAGTGCCTTGCCCCTAGCCACAGAGTGAGTCCAACTGAGCTGGAAAACAGACCCCAGGTGTCTGCTCCCCTCGGCTGGTGCCCTGATCCCTGGCCACATCAGCCTCCTCTACATAGGTATACTGAGGGAAGCTGAGGTTTTGAGTGGCTGTCTGCATCCCCCGCCACCCCTAGCTGTCATCTCCTAAGCACTCACAAACCAGAAAGCCAGCTTAGCAGCTGACTGACTGACCTACCAGGTGATGGCAATTCAGCTCTGCATGGCACCTGTACTGTCTCTTCCAGGAGTAAGGGTTGTACTGCTGGAAGAGCCATCTTCCGAGTAACATCTCCAGTGAGCTCCCAACACTGTTGTTATAAACCCATGGCATCAAGTACCAGAGTTGAAGTACTACCCCCAGGGCTTGTCTGCACTACAAGGCTGCTGCCTCATAGCATACTGCTGAAGTCTCCTTAATGGAGACAAAATGCAGGAAAAAGGTGGAGCTCTTCAATAGTTCTTTGCTTCAGTATTCCTAAGTACCGTCCAAGACAATTCCCCCACCTTGAGCATAGACAGATGTCCAAAAGGCACCAGACAGCCAAAGGTTATTGCTGACTTAGTTAAGGAGCACTTGGAGGGGCTGGATGGGTAAAAGTCAGCTGGCCCAGATGACCTCCATCCACGGGTGCTGAAAGAGTTGGCCAGTGTTATAGCTGAGCCACTGGCACAGCTGTTTGAGCTGTCATGGTGCTCTGGCCAGATCCCTGAGGACTGGAAAAGGGTCAATGTGGTGCCCATTTTTAAGATGGGGAGAAGGGATGAGCCAGGTAACTTTATGACTGCATTTGTGAAGGCCCAGCAGGGGAAATAATGCTGAAAGGAAACCAGTACGGGTTCGTCACAGGTAGATCCTGCCTGACAAACCTTATAGCCTTTTATGACCAGGTCACACACTGCCTTGACACAGGAGCTGAGGCTGATGTCATCTACCGGGATTTTAGGAAAGCCTTTAACACAGTTTCATATCCTGGTCTCATAGGGAAGCTAGTAGGCTGTGGAGTGGACGCCTACACAGTCAGGTGGGTGGCCAACTGGCTTAGGGACTGCACCCAGAGAGTGGTGGTGGATGGGTCGTCCTTGGCCTGGAAGGAGGTGGGACTGGGGTCCCGCAGGGTTTGGTCCTTGGACCGGTGTCATTTAATATCTTCATCAGCAATTTGGACAAGGGTGCAGCGAGCACCCTCTCCAGGTTCGCAGATGATACCAAGGTATGGGGCAAAGTTAACACACAGGAGGGCAGGGAGCAGATACAGGCAGACCTGGACAGGTCGGATCAAGGGGCAGAACGAAATAGGATGCAATTCAACAAAGATAAATGTAAGGTACTCCACCTAGGAAGGAGCATCCCCAGCACACCTATAGGTTGGAGGATGACCTCCTCAGCAGCTCAGAGGCTGAGAGAGATCTTGGAGTCATAGTTGACTCCAAGACGAACATGAACTGGCAGTGTAATGAGGCCATCAACAAAGCCAATCGCACCTTGTTGTGCATTAGCAGATGCATGACCAAAAGATCAAGGGAGGTGATGCTCCCCATCTATGCAGCATTGGTCAGGCTGCAGTTGAAGTACTGTGTCCAGTTTTGGGCACTGCACTTCAAGAGGGACACGGAGAATCTAGAGAGGGTTCAGGAGGGCCACTCACATGATTAGTGGCCTTCATGAAAAACCCTATGGGGGAGGTTGAGAGATCTGGATCTCTTCAGCGTTCACAAGAGACGTCTGAGGGGAGACCTTGTAACCGCTTATAACTTCATCAAGGGAGGACAACAGGGAATTGGTGATGCGCTATTTACCAGAGTGCCCCAGGGAGTAACTAGGAATAATGGGTGCAAACTAGTGGAGAGTAGATTTAGGTTAGACATTAGGAAGAAATTTTTTATAGTAAGGGTGGCCAGAATCTGGAACAGGCTGCCAAGAGGTGGTACTATCACCTAACTTGGAGGTCTTCAAGAGGAGGCTTGATAATCACCTGGCTGGGGTTATCTGACCTCAGTCCCCTTTCCTGCCAGGGGCAGGGGGTCGGATATGATGATCCATTGTGGTCCCTTCCGACTCTACAATCTATGAATCTCTCTTCTGTCAGCAGTTTCCCTTGTTGGCCTTTTGTGTAACTCTTGAGTTAACACATTGAGTACACCTTGAGTAACGAGGCCAATGCCTAAGCCCATCAGAGACAGTAGCTTTCAAAGCCCGGGAACTACACCTTCTGTAGAGCAAAACAGACTGCAGTGTGCCCTTGTACACACCATGTATTCCCAAGCACACCTTCCTGCAGAGCTCCAAGTGGTGCCAAACCTTTACTTTCTTGTTAACAGTGAGCTGCTTAAACTAGTTCTCTCAGCACTCCTATCTGTAGTGGAGTTGCAAGGGTATTAGTACAATGGCAGAACAGGTGAAGAAAAACACATAGCCCACAAATGTGCAAGAGCAAGCATTAGCATCAGTTCAATGGTAACCCATAAGAATATACCTTCCCATTTTAAAGTAAGTGTCCCAAACCCTAGTGGAGGAAGGGAACTGTTTGCATCTTTTATGCGACATTTCCGGTTCTGTTCCAATTAATATCTCTACGGGAGCAAAAAGTGCTAGTAATGGCAATATAGGATTGCATCCTGCAAAGCTGTGTGCCCCTCTTTTTGAGGGAAGAGGGGCAGAATTTACCCTTGGTGCATGAGAACAGAATGAGCAATTCCAAGAGAGAACTCCAAGAATTTCTCATAGCAAAGTTCAAACCTTAATGGGATGAGACAGGAAATAGGAGAAATGCGGCCACTAAAAGCAAACAGACAAATATTTGCATAAAATTATGTCTTGTGAAAGACTCTCAAGGATTTGCATTTGGGTCACTGCAAGCCAAGGCAATAGCAAGAACACAGTGACAAAACTCAGTTTAATCCACACATGATGCTCTCTTTTCCCACATAGAGCCATATGAGAAAGAAACCCAGGCCTAGCCATGAATTGTCAAAGAAAGTATTAAAAGACAAAATTTGTAGATTTGGAAGGTCTGTTGCTTTGCTTATAACACTAGATATTGACCTCCCCCACTAAAAAGAATTACTAGGACACTGACGCAGTGAGTTAAAGAAATACTATTCACAGCCCAAAGAAATAAGTATAAAACTTCAAGAGGAGGCAGCAACTACTGTGAACGGAAAGAGATGCAAGAGAGAAAACTTTTTTGCACATGGACTGTATATAGAAAGGATGCATCTATAGTAGAAATAACATAGGGCACATTATTACATGGTAGCTAACACGCAACCAAAACTTACCATTGGCAAAGCAGTTACAGGATTAAGAAGAATCAAAAAGTTACTAACTACCATATTCATGGCAGGATTTTACTAAGTGTCAGGTACTGTTTAGGTAATACAGCAACTTCTTTTCTGAGGTTTGCCAAAGGCTTTTTTACCTTAAAGCTAGTCAGGGAAAAATTGTTTCTTTGTTTTTTTTATGCAGTACCATGGTAAGCACATTGTCGGTGCTAAACAAATTAACAATGCATGCCTAATTTATGCAGTACAGATCTGCCATGCCAACCCTCATCATAGAAACATGAGGCTTGCAGCATTTGGCTCCAATTCCTGGAACAAGAATTATACAAGATTCTAAACTTTAATTTTTGTAAATTAATAAAGTTTCTAGCCCTCCTAATTTCCATGAAATAGTTGAAAGTGTGACCCCCAAGGCATTCCAGGATACCAAAACCAGAAGGTAGAACTGTAGTGGTTTTGAAACATCTCATGATTTTAAGTCAGCCTCATGATTTTGGGTGGCTTGACTCATGACACCTGAGGCTGGTGCTATCACATGGGTGATCAAGCTATTCGCATGAAAAAGAAAAGGACATGCATAAACCTCAACACACAGGGTGCCTGTATACGTGCTGGGTCCCTGCTCCAGTGCACTGTAATTACATCATGTCAGAAGAGACTGAGTTAGTCAAGTCTGCTGGAGCGTGCTTAATTAGCAAGCTCCAGCAGCCTCCATGGCTCATGTATTAAGTGTCCCCATGCTTCAAAATGGCGGCAGGGGTGCTTTAACTAAAGCTCGTCAAACAAGTGTGGGACTTGACATGCGGGACACCGGATACACGAGACGCTTGGAGCCACTCTAATATAAACAAACTGGAGAGAGTGCAGCAGAGGGCAATGAAAATGACTAGGGACTGCGGCACATGACTTATGAGCAGAGGCTGAGGGAACTGGGCTTATTTAGACTGCAGAAGACTGAGGGGGGAATTACTAGCAGCCTTCAACTACTGGAAGGGTGGTTCCAAAAAGGACGGAGCTGGACTGGTCTCCATAGTGGCATATGACAGAACAAGGAGCAAGGCTCTTAAGTTGCAGCAAGGGAAGTTTAGGTTACATATTAGAAAGAACTTTCTCACTAGGAGGATGGTAAAGCACTGGAACACATTACCCAGAGAGGCTGTGGAGACTCCATCATCGGAGGTTTTTAAGACCTGGCTAGAGAAAGCCTTGGCTGGGAAGATCTAGTTGGGGATGGTCCTGCTTTGAGCTGGGGCTTGGACTAGATCACCTCTTGAGGTCCCTCCCAACTCTCATTTTCTGTGATTCTAGAACTCCACAAACCCTTTGTGTCAAAGCACACACAATTAGAAACCATCTGATGTGGGCTGTGAGTGCTGTATACCCAGCAAAGCAGGTGTCTGGGCTTAGCAACACTTCTGTAGGGTCCACTCAAATCAGAGTGAATCACACCATAAACCCAGGCCCTGGCAAAAGGCAGATCAAGCAAAATCATGTCCCCACTGACTGCCCAGATGTCAGAAAAGGAAGCTTGTCTCACTATGGCTTCACTGCAGAGTCTGGTGCCTTTTCTAGAACTGAGGCTCCTACTAAGAAAGAAAAATAATATTATAGCCCAACCAGCTGGGAATGAAGTGCCTTCATGCTGTTGTCTTGGCAGAGTCTGAAGACAAACAATAATCCTCAGAAGTGTGAACTACCCCCTGTTCAACTTAATAAGGTGCTAACTTCAAGGCCTAATTATGACCACTTAACATGTCAACACCTTTAACCTCTTTCCTGCTAAACAAGGAGGAGTTTTGAAGTGGTGGAGTTTTGCTCACACAGTAATGTGTGTTTGATCCTGAGTTTCACCGGGTTTTTCCCCCGACGTAGATGGTTATTATTACATCACAAGCTATGGCAGATATTACAGAATTTTCTGACACCTCTTCTAACATTAGGGCTTATTGACAGGGCACAAACTCCTTGCTTTTTAGCTCCTCTGAACCTCTATGTTAACCTGTGCTATAGATGCAAATTTTATTCATGACCACAGTACTCATGACTGATTGCACAAGGAAAATAAAATAGTATCAGAAATTGCAAAAGGTTCTTACGGACCCTGCAGCACAGCCAGATGTGTATCTGCTATGTTCTTTCATACTACATCTGTTTATCCCTTTAATCAGAAACATTGGAAGAAAGGAAATGCACAAGGAGGCCAACTTTACCTTGCTCCTATGATCCAGTTCCTTCTATGGTACAAACCAACCAAGGCACACCTATTCCCATCAGAATACTGTAATGTCTTCATTTTTGTATTTTCTGACCTTTATTTCATTTTGCCATTAACATTTTACATGTGTGTTCCCTTAAGATTGGCTTTATTTGTAAAGGCAACAAAAAAGCCCTCAAAGGATGACCAAAAATCCTCCTGTTTCCTCCCAAAGCTACTGAGTCTCCTGCCCCATATAACTTTTGATGGTGTCTCTGAGGATTTTGAGAACCTGAGTTACAAACATTATGGAATGCAAAATTGTCCATATCACAGCGTAAGCCAAAGGTACAGCAAAGCTCCTAGAAAGCGCTATGAATGTTTTCTTCCTCATACACCATTTGGAGGGAACACCTTTGAACCAAAGATCGGTCTTTTTCTGCCGGAACCCCAGGTTTTGGCTACTTTGTCTGCACAGAGCTAAGGCACATAACAGCAGCTGTATGCAGTTAAGTGGGTTTAAAAGTTGAAAGGGCTGGATTTGTGCAACCTTTGCTTACACTAACAAGCACTTACCCAAGCAGTCCCACTTGTGTCAGCAACCACTTTCTAGTAGGGTCACACAGTCTGGCCTAAGTGACTGAGGCTATTGCTTCGTTCTAACATTAGCCACGTCAGCATTATGTTACTCCCTCAGAGTCCGCACTTGAAATAGCTCTTCTCTAGCACAGAAATTCACATGAACTATATGCTACTTAAAACCTCCCCACATTTCTGTTTTAAATGTTCCCCTGAGTGAAGCTGGATGGCCTCAGGGGATTGGCAATGAGCACACAAAGAGGTAAT
>NW_017729002.1:22567017-22568547 GCF_001723915.1 Gavialis gangeticus
ACCTCTATGTTAACCTGTGCTATAGATGCAAATTTTATTCATGACCACAGTACTCATGACTGATTGCACAAGGAAAATAAAATAGTATCAGAAATTGCAAAAGGTTCTTACGGACCCTGCAGCACAGCCAGATGTGTATCTGCTATGTTCTTTCATACTACATCTGTTTATCCCTTTAATCAGAAACATTGGAAGAAAGGAAATGCACAAGGAGGCCAACTTTACCTTGCTCCTATGATCCAGTTCCTTCTATGGTACAAACCAACCAAGGCACACCTATTCCCATCAGAATACTGTAATGTCTTCATTTTTGTATTTTCTGACCTTTATTTCATTTTGCCATTAACATTTTACATGTGTGTTCCCTTAAGATTGGCTTTATTTGTAAAGGCAACAAAAAAGCCCTCAAAGGATGACCAAAAATCCTCCTGTTTCCTCCCAAAGCTACTGAGTCTCCTGCCCCATATAACTTTTGATGGTGTCTCTGAGGATTTTGAGAACCTGAGTTACAAACATTATGGAATGCAAAATTGTCCATATCACAGCGTAAGCCAAAGGTACAGCAAAGCTCCTAGAAAGCGCTATGAATGTTTTCTTCCTCATACACCATTTGGAGGGAACACCTTTGAACCAAAGATCGGTCTTTTTCTGCCGGAACCCCAGGTTTTGGCTACTTTGTCTGCACAGAGCTAAGGCACATAACAGCAGCTGTATGCAGTTAAGTGGGTTTAAAAGTTGAAAGGGCTGGATTTGTGCAACCTTTGCTTACACTAACAAGCACTTACCCAAGCAGTCCCACTTGTGTCAGCAACCACTTTCTAGTAGGGTCACACAGTCTGGCCTAAGTGACTGAGGCTATTGCTTCGTTCTAACATTAGCCACGTCAGCATTATGTTACTCCCTCAGAGTCCGCACTTGAAATAGCTCTTCTCTAGCACAGAAATTCACATGAACTATATGCTACTTAAAACCTCCCCACATTTCTGTTTTAAATGTTCCCCTGAGTGAAGCTGGATGGCCTCAGGGGATTGGCAATGAGCACACAAAGAGGTAATTTGCACATTAAGCTGATTTAGGATTTCTCTAGGGATTTCTGGTCTCCCTTCTGCTTCTGAATAATTTAGGCTTTCATTCTTTAATCAAAAAAGAGAACATATTTCTAGCTCATTGCCTGTGACTGTAACCTTCCACAAGCACAGGCCCATGCTCTAGGCCTAGTGTTCTGCATTTTAGTTTTTTACTCAATTTCATGATAAATTACCTGATTTTTTAATTGAAGTTATTCATTTTTTTACTGATTTACACCCATTTTTCATGTGCCCCCCTATGACTCCTGGGACCTGTGCAGCAGCAGGAGCCACCACCCACTCCCTGTACCCCACCTCAGCTGGGCAGCGCCTGGTGGCGTGGGCACAGAGGTCCTGGATGCTCTGTCTCCTATGGCCTGGTGGCACAGCCAAGGCTGGCCCTGCCCACCCCGCCCCTCTGACTTTCCTGCCTGAGGTGGCACATGTGTATGTGAGCTCAGCC
>NW_017729002.1:22568558-22578722 GCF_001723915.1 Gavialis gangeticus
CCCCCCCCCCCCCCCCCAATTTATTATTTTCCCTGATTTCAACCAATTTTTTTTCTTTTCTTTCTTTTATCCCAATTTCAAACCAATTTCAAATTTGGAAGATAAACCCTGAAAAATTCTCGGAATTTCTTCTAAAAATAAGAACTAAAAATGCAGAACACTATATGGGTCTAACTGAGCCAGCTGGCTGATAAAGCCCAACAGCACCAGCAACTTTACCAATCTCAATCCTATTGCTATGGTGCAGGTACACAGGCAAGAGGAAGTGCACAGTGTGTTGGCGACTTGAAGGTACATACTATGTACCGATCTGCACGCTCGTCTCAGAGTAAAAGCAAGGTAGCTTACTTCTCAATGGAAATGGGCCAAACTACTTTGCAGTTATTATGGAGTAAGAGCAGGCACACAGGCTGTTTCCAGGGAATAACTGACATGCTGCAAGAGCACACCTGAGCTTGACCTGAAGTAAGGGGTCTGTGTGCCTGTGCCCACCTTCTCCAGGAAGAATTATTCAGAAGGTGCATGTTAAGATGGCAATTGCCATATATAAAGACTGCAGTTGCTAAGCTATCCTTGGCCCATTTCAGACAGGAGAACAACAAAGAGGCTGCTTGGTCCTATTGGCCCACGGACTCTAGGATGTAATACTGTCCTGCAGTACAACATAGGAATGGGTGCTTTAAAGTACAAGGTAATTCCCTCCACACCTCTCCAGCCCACTCAGCAATAACAGTAACAACAAGGGGCTCCTATACATGTGCCCCGAGCCTGCTCCAACACGCTGGGAATCGAGATTGCTGGAGTGCAGAAATGAATGTGCTCCACGTGTCACGTGTATCAGCATCCCCATGCTGAAAAATGGCAGTAGGGTGCTTTGAACTAAAACTCGTTCAACAAGCTTTATCTCAACGCACCCTGCCGCCATTTTTCTGTGTGGGGATGCTGACACACATAATGCTTGGGCAATTTTAATTAGTGCAGCTCACTAATTAAATGTCCAAGGTGACCATAACAGTCCATTCCCTCCATGCCTCAGGGTGCCACTCTCTCTCAGGTTGGGAACGGGAAAGAGATTTTCATCATACACAACACCCCCCCGCCCCACAAGCCCATTCTCTCCCCCCTCCGACAATGCATCTGTGCTTGCCATTCGGTCAGCTCTGAGGCCACTTCAAAAGCAGTGGTGTTCAACCCTTTTAGGCTCAAGGTACCCCTTGCTAGATTCAAGGTACCCCTCATAAAATGCCAGCTCTCAGCTTTCACTGTACTAAGGACTCGTATATACTCTGCCACGAGACAGCAATCACCATCAACCAGCTGCCAGAGTACAGGCACACTTGTATACTTCTGACAGCTCAAAGCAGCTCCACTCAGCCACTGCACTGCCAGACCACAAAGTGTAGCCATGGAAGACACCAGCTGCTGAAGGGACCTCAGCATCTGGCAGAAGGCACAAGAAAAAGTGTGTACAAGTATTTTCGGCCATTTGCTAGATGATGGCAGAAGCTTCACTCCACTGAACAGAAGTAGAGTAACTGGGAGAAGGTGTGGAGTTTCTGCCACTAGAGAAGAGCTTTGGGTTCTGTGAGCAGAACAGGAGTCTGGCCATCCAAACTCTGTAATATGAACAAGGCCTAAGGGTTTGTCTGCATGGGGACTTAAGAGGACTGGGCAAAGCCAAGAAGACACTGAGACTTCTGAGTGGATGCTCTCATCCAGAATGAAGGTAGTCTTAGGCAGGGCCCAATCCAGGGGGAATGGCGGTGTGATCATACTACCCTTTGAACACGCAGCACATCCACAAAGAGCTCTCCACCCAACGGTCACACCCCACGAGCAGCAAGCTTCCTGATCCCACCCCATTTTCAAATTCCTAGATCTACTCCTAGCCTTAGGAGCTTTGCAGTGTTAAACTAAACTAAGGCCACTGAACTTCAGGATGGGAGTGTCTACACAGGGGCATTAGCTCCATGTCTTCTGAAGATTCACCCTAACTTTGATTGCTCCCATGTGGACAAGCCCTGGCTCAGCAAGCAGGCATGTTCTGCTTTAGCAGAGGAGTGAAACAGTGATTTAGTCAAGGCAGTTACCTGGTAGATTGGTAGCTGGGATTCTCACAGGTGCACAGGGATGGCTGGTTTGTTCTTTGTATGGTTTCTTCCCTTGTTTGATTCTAGCTGAGATTTTTTCCCCATACATAACACCTGGTTTAAAAGAAGGACAATCCCAGAAATAGCTTCCAGGCTCATTTATCTGTTCTGGCCCCTTTCTACTCCCTTGCCAGCAACATGGGTCAGATGGAGCATTCCCTTTGGCAATGAAAGGTAACTCTATACTGTCACCTTCCCCCCCTCACAGACTAGATTGTAAGAACATGGTTTGGAGAAGGGCACTGAGATCTATCTACTTCTGGCTGCCTAAATGGCCATGCAGAGTCTTGAGACCAACATGGGTCTCAGTGCTCCAAGGATCTGGAGCTGTAATTGTCCCTCATTTGTACACTAAACAGCCACTGTAAGCAAACCTTCCTCTCCTCACTATGCCCCAACTAACAAGCCCAAAAAATCACCATAGGGAAGAGATGCCCAGTCCAGTCTGCCAATTAGATCTTACTGTTATGTAGACATCCCTTCACCTAGACCCTCAAGCAATCCTGGCTTTCAGTCACTGCCAGTCTGGGCCTCAAGGACCAAGTGAGAAGAGGTTTTCTAAGCCACTATTTCTGTCCTTTGGGATTAAGCAGCAAAGGGTGTTTGGTAATAACTTTTACTGGACCAACAGTATAGTTGGGAGTGGGATTAAACATGCTTTCAAGCTCAAGTGTCCTACTTCAGGTCTGACTTCAGACTAACATGGCTAGCTACCTCTCTTTACTTCAGGTTTGGAATAGCAGATAAAGCCTAAACAATTATTAAGTAAAACAATGAAATAAAAACAGACATTAAAAGAAGGGGAAGAAGGATATTTTGTGCCTGAAAACAAAATAATTCCCTGAATTATAACAGCTACACCATCACTTTGGGCTTAAATCTGTCAGGAGACAAACCCATCACTGAACTGTAAGGGAAGGAAGGGATATACTTGTGACTTTAATTATGCATTTTATACTCATAAATAAATGTTTGAAAAAAGCAAGATGGGGGGGGGGATAAGAATTGTTACCAGCATGCTACACTGCAAGATTAAATCAGTTAGGAAAGGAGAACAAACAAACAAACAGGAATGGGAAAGCTGGGGGCAAAAGTTTTGAGAAGACAGGCAGCAAGCAGCCAAGTGATTTCACTCCACTTTGCCAGTCTTGGGAGCAATTACCCTGGCTGCTCAATGGGGTTGTGAAAGGAGAAACCTGATCGGCTGTTAACCCTGGAATGCATGGAAATGACAACTGTGCATAACTGCTAGGGAATCTACAACCGGTGTTCAGCAATCACCCAGAATCGCACGAATAATTGGAATGTTTCATGCATGAGCTCACCCACGGGATAATACCCTCGTATGATCCCACCCTACAGGAATTCACTGCGCACTCAATGGACTCAAGAAAAAACTCTTCTCCTGTTAACTTCTCCCTTTGCAAGCTCCCAACATCACATTTTTTACAAAATGTGTATTATGTATTGTGAGTGTGCATATGCATTGGGCTCCAGAAACACAGAGATCCCAGGATGTGTGTTCCCATCACGTAATGGATAGGAATGTCAACAAATTCTCACCCTTGGGCAGTGGTGAACGTGGACAAAGGCAAGAGAATCTGCTTGTCCCAAGAAGACACTATTGTTGGGGGAGTGGGCAAAACTGCTGGGGTGCGGCGGGAGATCTCAATTCCCACATCACTAACAGCTGAACTTGCTTGTTTCAGTTCCTTGAATCTGCAGGGAAACAGGCACAGCATTTCCAATCCATCAACAGAGAGTGACTGCTTTTAAAGAGAAAACACTGATCTTGTCAACCCATGTAACTCTGTTGCTGCAATGTCACATTCCTGGGACAGAAAAATATCTTCTCTCACTGGGATAAGCTTACTGGGATATGCACTTGCTGACAGACTGCTTTCCACTGACATGGATGGTAAAGTTCCCATGGGACAGGAACAACCCTTAATATATGGTCTTGGGGGTTTTCATGGGGTGAACCTCCAGGTGGTCCTTGGCGCATCAGTGTGAGGATGCATCTCAGTCTTCAAAGCCAGTACTGCATTAAGCAATATTGGGATATAGCACTGTCAGTGGTGACAGACTACTGTACTGGGAGTCAAGTCTCAGGTTTTATTCCCAGCTTTGCTGCTGTCTGACCTTGGGCAGGTCACTTCTTTCCTTGCCTGTTTCTTTGGCTACCCATGCGCTGTCTGCCTTGTGTACTTAAGCTGCAAGCTCTTCAGGGCAGAGATGGTCTTGCACTGTGTGCTAATAATACAGATATCAGTGCTCAGACAAACAGGCTCTGTATTTCCATAGAACAGTTCAGACTAGTTTGTAAGAAAACTGCCATGCCAAACCTAGTTGCAGTGACTGCAGAGGCAGCTCAAAAGTAGCATGGGGTCATTTTGCTCCTTTCCCCTAATTAAATAAGGGCCAGACCTGCTCTCCACTGAAACCAGTGGTATAAATCCCTCAGAACCAAATGAAGACTTACCTCTGGTCTGAGGATTAGTTGTGCTTGATGGGGCTAACTCCCAGGTGGTCCCCCAAGCCAGGCTTGTCACTGTGATGAAACACTTACCAGTCTTCAAGCCCTGACATTTCCTGCTAGCTGCAGATCAGACCAGTCCTCTTTCAAAGGACAGCTAAACTAAAAAGGAAAACCTAAATCAAAGATATCTGTCCCTAGACCAGCTGTCTCATGTCAGTCTCTGGTGCAACTTTAAGTGCAACAAACACACCAGCACTGAACTGGAGCCAATATCTGTAAGGTCACATCCAAAGGTGAAGCTCAAAGACCAAGAGGTTGCTAGTGAGATTCAGCCTTACCACACATCAAGTCCTAGAGCTGGGTGGAAGAGGATAAATGGAACAGGTCCAAAGCGAGAAGAACTTGGCTCACTGAACAGCTGAGCTTACTGAACATAAAGGAGTTGGTAACAAAGGCAGGCATGACCCAGGGTTCAGGATGTCACTGTCTGGGTGAGAAGAAAGGCCAGGTCTGTTGTTCTGCTCTCCCACTATCCAAAGTATTTGTGGGTCTGCCTACAGAAATGTTCTTGAATTCACCCTCAGGGGCCTGGCTGTTGGCATTTTTCAGCTTTTCTTTCCAGCAATGAGGGCTAAAAACTTTTTTTAGTGAACAAAATGATTCCAATATGGTCACATGAATTCAGAAGTTGGTGCCCCAGGCACAAAAAGTCAACAGCATGGAAAAGCTTGAGGCACTCTGGAATAACCTGTATCTGGAGAAATAACTGCCTCTCCTGCTCTGGCAAATCCCAAAAGCAAGCCAAGCAAAGAAGGGCAACACTCTAGATCACTCAGGTCAACCAGAAAATTAATACTTTGTTATATAAAAAAAACCTGCTACTAATAGAGCGATTCCCTAAGCACCCTGGATGCTAGAAGTTATTAAAGGACAAGCCCAAATAACAAAGGAAAAGGAAAGGTCTTTGAGACAGTTTAGGAGATGGAAGTACTTGGTAAGGTCTGGTGCTCAAATACTGACTTCTGGCAGAAGCTACTCCCATCAGTAGCATGAGTTCCTCCCCATCTTCAGCTCGCTGGCCTGCAGAACCGCCATTACTCCTAGCGTAGCACCCGCCCAGCACTGCTGACACTCCATACCCCGGTCCTGACCTCTTAACTTTGAACTACAAGATCCAGTCTTTCTGCAAGGCAACCCACTGTGGAGTCCCTCTTCCACAGTGGCTAAGCTGGTGACCCTGATGACACCCACTGAGAGCGCCTGTAAATGCCAGGGCAGGAACAAGTCGGCTCACTCACATGTAAGTTATTCTGTAAATCAGTGCCTACTGCCAAGGTACATTCTGGAAACATTAAGTCCAGGTCTGTAGCATGTCTAATGCTGGGGGAACCCTCGCAAATATAGGAAGTATCATGTAGATGAACCCTTAACTGGGCTATCTCTTGGGGTGGGCTGGAATCCTTCCTGCTTTACCCATACAGCCCGTCTATGTGTGTACAGAGCAGCAGGCCAAACAGCCCCAGCCTGGGGCCTGTTATATTAACCCTCTGGTGGAGAAGTGGGTTGTGGACAGCAGCTGGCTGCTCTTCCACTCCTTGCTGGTGCTGGTCTCCGGGCCTCTTCCCCCTCCTCCAGCAAAGCTATGTTGTGCTGCTCCCCACAGGCCAACTGCGTCTCTGCCCAGCAAGGGCAGCCAGAGGACAGGGCCAGAAAATCTGTGGTGGGGGCAGGAGGCGGGAGAGGGGAGGGAAGGAGCACTGTGGGGACCAAAGGAAAACCGAGGATGGGAAAACAAAAAGCAAGACCAAGAGAACGGAGAGGGGGAAGAAGCAACAGAAACAGAAGGGTGGGGTAGAGCCGAGGGCAAGGATGCACCTGAGGGGGCTGCCAGCCCACCATCAGTAGCACGGCAGCCTCAGTTACAGTTCAGCTCAGTCTCCTGCACCCACGGCACAGTCTGGGCTGGGGGATGAGGGAGGGCTCTTCGCTACTGGTTGTGGTTAAGTGGCATGAGCACCGGCAACTGTAGGGATGCTGGACTCTGCCCCCCTCAGATGTCCATGTCCAGCATCTGGGGCTCCCAGGCCTCCACGCCTGCAGGCTGACAAGGAACGGGCCACCTCGAGTAGAACAAGGTTTTCCCAAAGCCAGTCAGATCCCATCGCAAACTGCAGCCCTGTGAGACAGTACAGTACAGGGAGTGAAGGATACTTTGGAGCCTGGGGTAACCTGACACCGGGCTAGCTAATGAAGGGAAAGTGATTTATATCTACAGCGGGAGCAGAGCGGGCAAAGGAGAAAACCCCAGAGAAAGAGTGGAGGCAGACAGAGCAACACCTCTGGATACAGCAGCAGGTAAGCGCTCCAAAGCCTCAAAGCTGTTTTCAACCCAACACACTCGCTCTAACTCAACCCATGCCAGCTTTTTTTTCACATGCCATTGCTAGGATTCCATCCACATGCCAGGAGATGCTGCAGTCACGGCTTTTCATGACTTTCCCAAAGCCAGACACAGCGAGACAGAGTTACCAAAGTCTCCAGAAGGCCAGACGGGTGGAGAGGAGGGAGAAGGCGAGGGAGGGAGGGAGAACGCTGTCTGAATATAGTGGGACTTTCTGCTTCAGTGCGACACCTAAAGGACTCTGCCTGGATATGTCTGCACAAGGAGATTTTTGTTAATGTTTCCCAAATGGTAATTCAACTCTACAGATCGCAGGGACAGTGTGGGGGGCACGGATGTAGGCAGGAACAGGCATTTGATTCACTGCAATATCTAACCCTGCTCAAGTGATGCTGGGCTTAAAATGCCCGTGTAGCTACAGATGCTTCCTCTACAGCAGCACGTGCACTCTTGGACTGGTAAAGCAAAGCCTGAGACAGTCAACAAAGGAGAGATCATGGGACCAAAGGAGAGGTTGGACAGTGAACTGAGTCTAGGGATCCTGCTTGCATTTTCCAAATGGCAACACCAGAGATTATCTATGTCTCATAGCAGGGACCCAGAATGGCGTTAGTCTCTCCTGAGAAGACGACACAGGGAGTGGAAGGGAAAAGGTCAAGTGGGCCAGAATAAGAAGGCAGGTTTGTGCCCCGTATTTCACACCGAAGGCATATGCGCAAGTGGGCACAGGCTCCATTCACTGTTCATGTAGTTCTTAGGCTCCAAGGAAAAAACCAGACTAGCTGTTTTTTGAAGAGGCTGTACTTCCTAGTTATATGGTTGATCTACTACATCACCTAGGGCAAACCTGTCCTTCAGCGGGGCTTGGGCATCCCCACATCTGATGGAGGCCAGTAGGAGATGAGGGGACGCAGCACATATGACAGTCCAGCCATGACTACCATATTTATTTGAAACTAAGATGACCCTGAATTTAAACCCCCCCACCCTTAATTAAATTCTATATATTGAACATTGATAAATTTGTTATAATTTACCAGGTATAGAATTGAAGTATCAGAGGGTTGTCTTGAATTCATCTCTTCCACTGTTACAGCAGAGAAAGCAGTGGCTTGGGGTAGTCAGGTGGCTTGGGGAGGGGGTCAGATGGCTTCCTTGCCCTCTGCCCCCCCCTTTTCCTTCTGTAGCCTTCCTGCCCCCCCAACCTATACCTTGCCACCCCCAGTTCCTCACAGCCTCTGTCCTCTGCCACCACACCCAACAGTCTGCTCTTCCCCTCAACTCCCCCTTGCTGTCAGCTGCTGCTCAGGCTGTTCCCTCTCTGGAGTACAGCAGGTGGAAGCACAGCCCCTGCTGGCCATGCAGCAGCCTTGGTGCTGCGGACTGGCTAGGCAAGGGACAGTGTTTCCACGTGCTCTGTGCCTACCTGACAGTCAGGGGGAAGAAGGGTGCAGGAGAGGCAGAAGCTGCAGAGGGCAAGCAGAGCAGGGAGCAGGCAGCTGCTCCAGGTCTGACTCTAGCCATGAACTACAGCAGCCACCTGCCCCTGCCTCCACTTTGTACATTAATCTAAGACAAGGGGCTTTTCCCCATGCTGATGGGGGATGCACCTCATTTTAAATTTGAGCAAATGCAGTAACTTCTGTGGTCTGCCCCTCATTTGAATGGAGATTATAATATGCCAGTAAAGCATATTACAGCATGCAGTGAAGCAGCAGTAGGCAAGATCTGCGACTAAGGCAAATACAACCTTTTAAAAAATATGTTCTGCAAAAATTCATCACTTAGTGTCTACAGGCAATCATATGGCTACTCCTCTGCACCCTTGGGAGCCATTAAACAAGTAAGATATCTCACAGGACCAGCTTATCTTATGGGATCTTGGCACTTTGGCCCTTGGGAGGGCAGATGTGGCTGAGAGGAAGGATGGTCTTTTTATAAAGCAAAACCATTTGGGCCTTGACTAATTTGAGTACAATTTCCAGCTCTACCACAGACTCCCTCTGTGGCCAGGTGATTTCACCTCTCTGTGCTTCATTTCCTATCAGGAAAATTGCCTGATGAGTCGTTCTTTACCCATCTTGTCTATTTAGCAGTTCAGGGCATGGGTTAACACAGCATAATGCAACCCTGGTCTTAGCAGGAGCCCCATAAGTGCTACCACGATGTTGCTAACAGCAACAGAAATAAGAATGGGGGAGGGGAGGAGATCATTCCAAAATCCTGACCTTCAAGAAAGCATCTGTGCAAGTACTGGGAGAGTTTTAGGCTAGAGGGATTCAGGTTTTCTCTAGCAATTAATGCCAATAACTGTAGTACAAGGAAGACAGCTATGATAGAAAACACAAAAGCAAGGACCTTGAACCTGTCAGTGGACCATACACACCAGATCCCTGCTCCTCTGCAGAGCCCCTCTGGCACCCAGGGGTTCCATGCTGGAGCACAGCAGGCCATTTATGCTGATCTAACTACAGGACCTGCTTCTAAAGCTTCCCGTAAGAGGGAACCCTCTCTCCCCACACAGACCAAGTACTTTCCTCTTCCTTTTTTCCTTCTTAAATTCCTTATGGAAACATCTATCAAATTTAATAGAAATGGTTACATGGAATGTAAGAGAGCAGTGCTTCCCCCTGTGCTTCAGCAAACTGGGGACCTAGCCAAGTGACAGGACCCCATGGTGGATCAGGAGATTTTGGAAGGGCTGAGAGGAAGCTACCTACCCAAAGAGTCTGTTAACAATATCCACATCCCATGTCATTTGCCAGGGTGGTCATGTAGCCTTCAAACTCCTCTAGTCAAGAGCAAATAAAATATCATTAATATATGTCATGGCCATCTTCACAAGAGGAAGGCTGGAAGAGTCCATTCTGGGACGCTATTCTGTTTTCAAAGCTCAACTGTGTTTTTCATAGTTTCATAGTTTCTAGGGTCGGAAGGGACCTGAGAAGATCATCTAGCCTGACCCCCTGCCATGGCAGGAAAGAGTACTGGGGTCAAATGACCCCACCAAGGTGTACATCTAACCTCCTCTTAAAACCCCCAGGGTAGGAGCCTGCACCACCTCCCTTGAAAGTTGGTTCCAGACCCTAGCCGCCCTGACCGTGAAATAGCGCCTTCTGATGTCTAACCTAAAC
>NW_017729002.1:22579389-22590489 GCF_001723915.1 Gavialis gangeticus
GGGGTGAGAGACAGTGTCAAAAGCCTTCCGGAAGTCCAGGAAGACTATGTCCACTGCTACCCCTGCATCTAATGATCTGGTGATCTGATCATAAAAAGCCACCAGGTTGGTCTGACAGGACCTGCCACTGATGAACCCGTGCTGATTGCCCCTAAGCATGCAGTCCCCTGCTGGCCCCTCCTGGATGTGTGCCAGAATTATTTTCTCAAACAGCTTGCCTAGGATCGAGGTAAGACTAACTGGCCTATAGTTTTACAAAGCTTGACAGAACTGGCGCTTGTGGACATACCACATTTACCCAAATGCAAGATGAAAGCCCCCAATAACGTGTAAATGTGTAATTTTGTTATGATTTTCCATGTATAGAATAACTAATGGAGGGTTATCTTAACTTGATCTCTCCCACTACTGCAGCAGAGAAAGCAGCAGCAGGGGCACAGGGGTAGGAGCGCAGGCTCTGAGGGAGTCACATGGCCTGACCTTGGCCCCGGCCTCTTGCTACCTGCCCACCCCACCACTTTCCTCCATGCTGCCTGCCCCCTATCTTGGATTTGAGTAAATATGGTACTTCTAGAATTAGAACAGGCTACACAGGGCAGATCACGCAGAAACATGGCATACAAAGTATCTGGACTGTTGTATAAATGATAACTTAGACAACCATTTCGCACACACATACACACATCTATACGTGGAAAATGCCATAGATATGAGGCTGAACAGAATACCCAGCCGGCTTGTCTTCATTAGCAAAGCTTGAACCTCTGCGCAGCACACCTCAGGGGCAGTTTGAGTTAGGGGAGCAGAGAAAGCCCTGTGTAATTTATGGAAGTCAGGGCAAAGGGAACACTCTCCCTGTAAATGGGGACACAGAGTTACAAGCAGGGGGAGGGAGCAGGCAGCTTCCCAGTCACAAGTCTCCCGTTTCTAAACACCTCGCGTTCGTCTGCCGAGGTTGCATCAGCTCCTCTGCTTGTATTTATAACTGTTTTTAAAACCTGATATTCCATTTCCAGTAGCTCTGTGGGGGTGAATTGAATTTTCAGGGCCCCCAGCCAAGCAGCTGCTGCCAGCGTGATCCCTCTTCCCTTCACATCCTGCTCAGAAAAGCTCCCCACCGTCAACCTGGTGCCACAGCTTACTGGCATGGTCTCCTTAATTAGCTGGCCAGGGCATGAGGCAGGCCCTCATTAAAGAGATAGCTGATTGAAGTCCGAGGAGGGGGGAAAAGGGGGCTTGTTTGCGTATTAAGCTTGTGCTGCTTAATTGAACTGTCCACATGCTAAGGCAGCTTCCTTGTTTCCATCTCCCTTGACTCCTCTCACTGCCAGCCAGACTGTTTCCAAATTAAAAAAAAAGCCAAAATGGCTATTTTTAAACTGACAACTGGGTGGGGAGCAAGAAGGGGGGTGAGGGGTGCTGCTCAGTACCATCAGAAGCACTATTTCCTTCAGCTGCAATTTTCCTAGCACAACTCCAGCATACACTATCCTGCAATAGGATCGGGGAACTAGGACTCTCCGGCAGCCAGCGCTAAGACACCCTTCTCCACAATGCCTCTAGCAGACACTGAAGTAGCCCTCAGCTCCCTCACAACCAGTATATGCAAAGAGATCTTCTTTTCACCTGCTGGGTCTGGAGCGGATGTGGGCTCCTACACAGCTTGCTCATTTAAGAGCTCCCCTCCCGGCCACTGCTATAGGACACATTCCCGAGAGGGTGACTCAGAGCTTGGCTTTTCCCTGCCCAGACTCTCCAGTGGGGAGAAAGGTCTTGCCCAGACCTCAAGTGCTGCAGTATCTGAATGCCACGCTCTCACGTGGAGGGGCGTTCTGGAGGACAAGCCCCACAGAGGGACCTGTACTGCACCTCTCAGGGCTTCTGTTTTGGCTCCTTAGAAGGAAAGTTCCAATTGCCCTGTGTTATAAGTAAAAATAACCAGATGAAAAGAGTGAACTTTGTGGGCAACAGCATCAGTAATACTACATCTACGAAGCAACCTCTTGAAACAATTCATAAACTTGGATACTATGGTCAGTTTTGAATTTCAGCCCCAGCATATCACGGGAGTGTTGCAACATAACAGCAGCCTTTTCCTCTCACAAAGATGACACCATCTCCAAAATCCCACTCTCCAGTCTGTTTCCAGCTCTCAGCCAGTCTCTGTTCTGCACCTGACTTTCAGGAGAGAAGAGCAGAATACAGCTGGGGCTGGACTGCTGTTTGTAATCTTTGATTGTACAGCAGATCATCTCCACCCTAACAAAAGCTTTCATTAACTGAATTTATTTGTGCAATCCTTTTGCTGTCACTGGAAGGCTCAGAGACTCATGGCCCCAAGTCTAAGAAAAGCAGCATAAGTCAAGGGTTCAAACCAGGAATTGGGAGCCAGGTCTTGTTCTGCTCTGGACTCTGCTACTGATTCATTGCATG
Source organism: Gavialis gangeticus (assembly GCF_001723915.1). NCBI lineage: Eukaryota > Metazoa > Chordata > Crocodylia > Gavialidae > Gavialis > Gavialis gangeticus. Next base: position 22,581,823 of record NW_017729002.1, read on the forward strand.
ACCTTGCACAAGTCACGTCACTTCTTCATGCATGAAATTTCCCATCAATACCAGGAAGTAAGAGCTGCTGCCAACCCGACACAAGGGGGATGTGAGGAGAAATTCATAGATTCATAGATGTTAGGGTTGGAAGGGACCTCAGTAGGTCATCAAGTCCGACCCCCGCCCTGAGCAGGAAAGAGTGCTGGGGTCAGATGACCCCAGCTAGATGCTTGTCCAGTCTCCTCTTGAAGACCCCCAAGGTAGGAGACAGCACCCACTTCCCTTGGAAGTCCTTTGCAGATTCTGGCAACCCTTACTGTGAAGAACTTCTTTCTAATGTCCAACCTAAACCTGCTCTCCATCAATTTGTGACCATTGTTCCTAGTTCATCCAAAGGGTGCCCTAGTAAATAGAACATCTCTTATTCCCTGATGTATTTATAGGCAGACACAAGATCACCTCTCAGCCTTGTCTTGCAAAGGCTGAAAAGATCTAGTATCTTACCTCCAGGCCTCTGACCATATGAGTGGCCTGCTCCGAACCCTCTCAAGATTCTCCGCATCCCTCTTGAAGTGTGGTGCCCAAAACTGGATGCAATACTCCAACTGCGGCCTGACCAGTGCCATATACAGGGGAAGCCGCATAGAGGGGAATTACTAGAGAAGTTCACAGAACTGGTATTACTAAGTCTGCAATTCTTGAAACTTCTTTCAAACCAATTCCAGTCCTGTGCATTTCACCTACCGTCCTGCAAAGAGATCAGTTTATCTTAGTTATTATTCATGTTCCATTTTTAATAAAGACAGCTATGCTGGCAGTATACTATGTGATGTAAACTATCAAGTACTCTCCTCATTAACAATATTTGTCTCCCCTTCCAGTGACATGCATTAACCCAGTCCATAAGATACATGAGCAAACAGAATACATGATCAGTAAAATCCCCACTGAGAGGAAGTTTCTACCAGTGGAATTCCACTGACCTCAGTGATGCCACTCCTGGTTTTACAGTAGTCTGAATGAGAGAAGAATTAGGCCCACTGGTTCACTGTCTTATTATGACACAATCATGCTTCTGACTGATAGATGACAACTTAAATGGGAGAAAACTGAAACTAAATAGCTTATCACTCTCATTGCCTCATGTGGTCACTGCTGCCTGTCCAACCTCAACCAATCTTTTGCAAATTTTCTTTTCCCCTTTAAATATTCCCCACTAACGCTGTTGGCACTGAAAAAAGTTGCTTGCTGATGTAATACTTTCTGATGAAGTGGAAAATCTGTGTTACTTTGTAGTCTATGATGCAATGAACACTCATTGAGATTGACTGAAGGCTTTGCTTCTGCATTTAATTGATCACAAAGTGTGATTTACTTCACTCTACAGAGTAAAGATACATGCTACTTGTCAAGAAACAATAATGTGGGAAAATTGGGGCTTTTTTCCCCAGTCCTTTTGGAGGGTTTGACAGTGCTCTATCCCCAACTTCCTAAAGACATGCACAAAGAAGACCAGGCAGAGTGGCTGCAGCAAAGTCTGGGGAGGCAAGGCTTTAATGTGAAGAACAGGAGAAGTGACTTGGTTGTCAAAAACAGATGACTGGACAGTTGAAGTTCTGGTGCTCTGTGGGTGCAAGGGGCTGGCACTCCGTTAAGCAGGAGTGAAATGCCTCTTCTGGTATACTTTACATTTGCACTGCAGAGATTCACTGAAAAAATAACATTGCCTGGATAGCTTTGCCACAGCTGCAGTGGACATTTGGCAAAAAAATTTGCTTTGTCCAGACAAAGTAGGTCCTCAGCTACCTGCTCAGGAATGCCTACCTTTCCATCACAACCTCTCTGTGCAAAATATACAGAGCCAGCTAGTTAACACATTTACTGCCAATGACATATAATATGTGCATCATGAGCATATATAAAATAGGGGCCCAGTGCATTCCAGTATTTCCTTTATTTCAATACAACTTTTATTTGGCACATGGGAACTGAAAGAGTGAAGGGACTGCATGGATGGAACAAGTCCATTAACTAAAGCAAAAGCAGATTTCAGTACTGGTGAAGAACTACTAGGTTTAAACACTTGTACATTAAAATAGTTTGCTGAGCCACAAAGCAGGCATCTCCTCTGCAGTAGCAGTGCAATCTTTCACCTCACTTTCTAGGGTGAAGAGGATAGACTGCATTTCAGTCTCATTCAGTCTCTGAATCCTCTCCTGGGACAACCAAAAATGCTGACCACTGCAGCCGCAACAACTGGTCAAACTAGCCCAGGACCATCATCTAATTTCCCATGGCCCCAAATACTAATAAACGGAACTGGCTTTAATAGCACCACCAACCTGGGACAGGTTTCAAAAAGCTCTGTCTCCTATTACCAATTCTCCGAGTCATCCATCCCTTTTTTTGTTGTTTTGGACTCTTGACAATTCGTGCCTTGGCTCCGGTCAGTTCACGTCCTGTGTGGATGTGGGCTGGAACCAGAAGACTTCCTATCTGTGACATTCAAGACCTGTGATCTAATTCCAGCTCAGGGAACTTTACTGGCATCATCTTGTGACCCTAGGTGAAAACTGGGCAGATGCTCAGGAAAGATGAAAGAGAAATTCAAAACCTAGTCGTTTTTCCAAAGTATTTTTATGAGGTCATTCAGAATAAATGTCAGCTGAAGAGGAAGTCATTTTACAGTAAAATCCCCACTGCTATCAGACAAGACACAATTTCAGAAGACAGCATGTGGATCCTGTCTTCCATTCAAGATGCTAACTGCTCCAACCCCAAGTTCCCTTTACGCAGCACAGCAGAAAGATTATGTAAGAACATTCTTGTTCTGCCTCCTGCTAGCTAGCCCTTCAGGCTTGGAAGTGAACTTGGCTTTGTTTTTAGTATGGAGCACTATGCAGTTCTCCAGAAGAAGTGTCCACAACACCATACTAGCCCAGTTAGGAGACACACAAGCCTGGTATTCACTGATCACACAGTTGGATGCCACAGAGCAAAGGCTCATTCAGGAAGAGATTTAAAGCATTCTCAAGACCTTGTGCTTTAGACAAGCTTAGTGTGATTGCCAAAGATGCAGAGATACAACAGGCAAAACCTAAAGACACTAGAACAGAATTCCTAAATGCCTCTGAAATGATATTTTCTACTTGTTAACTCTGATTCCATCCTACTAAAGGGGACCAAGAATTACAATGAAGGGGTAAGAGACAGCAAACAAACTCTTACCCCAGCTCTGGCAGTGATTTGATGAATTGCCTTAGACAAACTTCCTGTACCACGGAGACAATACTGCCTCCCTCACAGAGGTGCCAAGGAGTTTAATTGCTTAAGTTTCTTCTGAATTGCTTTGTGTTCCTTGGATGAGAGGCATTGCAGAACTGCAAAGTGCAATTGTATTATCAAAATGAGGGATTTAAGGGACTTTAATCAACATCAGTTTCAAAGTTCACTTATATATTGCTCACTGCAAGATGACCTTTATAGATACCAGGCATAATTTAAGGTGGGGAGATGCACTCACAGATACCTATCTGTATGTATATCATGTATCTACAATGACTTTCATTAATTACATACCTGCTAGTTAGGCAGCAGTTTCGTTTGTACTAGAATAGCAACAAAGCAATGATTGTATTTCCTATTACAGGTTTCATCAAAACCCATCACAAATCAACCAGAGAAGCAGCTTGCTTACTGATAAGTTACAGTAGGGTGAAGCTCCCTCTTCTTCCCCTCACAGTTTTCATATGCGAGTCCCTAGATGTTTGGATACATTGGGTTCTTCATCTTTACAGCAAAGCCTTTTTGTGGATCATGTTATGGATACCACTGAGTAATGCTGAAACAGAGATCCAGTTGGGAAGTTCTAATACCGGATCAAGTTAATCCTATTAATCACTCTACCCCCAACTCTTTCAACATCATAGGATATGACATTGGGATGGAATCCTTTTCCCTTCCCAGTCGTATGCTCTGGGTCTCTTATTGGCCAAACAAACTCTTACCTCTTTTTACTTCAGTCCATGTGATAAATGAAAATTATTCACTGAGCATTAAATACCTAGGTGGTAATGATTTTATGTCTTTGCATTTTACTGCTGGCAAGTCACATGGTCAAGGCACAGAAAAGTGTGAAAAGTTAGTGATTTTTAATTACTGAATGATGCAAACATGTTTAACCAACAAAGAAAAATGGAAAGAGAGATGGACAAGCATCACTGCTTCCTTCACGGTCAATAATTTTTAAAACAACGCTTTGTTTTTACTGAAATTTTTTGCTGGGCTACTAGTTGTTATTAAACTTTTGTGTTGTACTTACAGGCCTTAACTGAGATCTAGGCTCCACTGTGCTGATGTTATACAAATATGAGTGAACTGCCCATCAAGAAAGACGTATGAATGGTGATTTTCTTCATGGTGTTGTGCATCTAACTGTCTTTTCACAGCGGCATTTTCTTGGGACTCATATACACGATTTTCTTGATTACGTTGTGTATTTAATTGTCTTCTCACAGTGGCCTCCTCTTGTAATTCATTTGCATGACATTCTTGATACTGTTATGCCTTGTGGCAGGGCACTGTTTGTGCCTGCCACTTTAAGGGCCTGGAGCTTGCAGCTGGCAGGTGCCTGATGAGGGCAGCCATTTTGAACCTGGGGCTGCCCATATAAACATGGCAGTTTTGCTGCTGGAGGCCAGGCAACAACATCACCTGGCTAGAGGGCTGCTGGTATCATCTGGAGGTAAGGGAGGAGCTGTAGGGAATGGTCAGGAGACTCCTAGTCCTGGGCATGACCTAAAACTGCTCCCTGCCGGAAGTGGGTGGCCTGGTGGGAAATGGAGGCCAGTTACCACCCCAGTGAAAGGCGGGTCAGGGTGCTTTAACCCCTAGCCACCACAACTGGATGGGTTACCCCCTTGTGGGACCCCCAGAGAAAGAGAGTGGGGCCACAGACTCACGCCTGTCTGGACTTCCCCTGCCTGGTCCATGCTGGGGCCAGGACCGGAAGGGCAAAGGGCCGGGGACCCACTGCAAGGGATGCCCAGAGCCAAGGGCCTGGGGTTCTGACTGGCCTGGAGGTGAGGCCAGGGCCAGTAGCCAAAGATCCTGGGGGGACCACACCCATAAGGGGGAAGCAGTTCAGGGAGCTATGCAGCCTAGGATGAAGGCAGATTAGGTCACTAGAATGGAGGGACCATAGAGGGGTTCAACACTAGGATTATGGGGCCCAGCGTGGGGCCAGTGATTGTGAGAACATCTGGATGCCATCTGCGAGGCTTGGGCTGCAGTGAAGGGGAGGAACAGAGCTGCAGATGGTGCCCCCCTGGCATTGGGGCAAGAAATGGGTAGCCTCCTGCTTTATTAAGATCAATTACATAATTGCAACAAGGCATGGCGGGTGGGAACGTGGGTGGTTAGCCCAGAAACAGGTGGGTGGGCCACAGGGAAATTAACCCAGAGAAGCCCCCGTTACATGCATCTAATTGCCTTCTCACAGTAGCTCCTTCTTGAGACTCTTTCCATGGCTCTCTTGATGTCTCCCCAAGTCCAATCACCTTCTGTGTAGCCTCTTGTGCTAGGTGCTGTACAAACAAAAGGCAAAAAAGACATTCTCTGCCCCAAAAAGCTGATGGTATTGTAAGGTCTCTATATGAGGCAAGATGTAGCAGGTGGAGATAGACCAGTGGGGGAATATGGGAAAATGATGAGACAGTGCTTATGTACATTGTGTAGATACATAAATCTATAGATATCTATATCTATCTGTATAGGTATAGCAAGAGACAGCCCTTAGCCTAAGGAGCTCACAGTCTAAAGTTAAAACAGATTAAGAGATACAGGGGAAGAGGAGTAGGAGTGGGGAGAGCGGAGGAAGGACAAGGAGGAGAAGCTTCATAGAATCGTAGAAGTCGGGTCGGAAAGGGCCTTATAGATCTTCAAGTCCGACCCCCTGCCAGGGCAGGAGAAAAAACTGGGCTCAAATGATTCCAGCCACGTAGGCATCAAGCCTCCTCTTAAAGACCCCCAGGGTAGGAGCCAACACCACTTCCCTTGGAAGTTGGTTCCAGATCCTAGCCGCCCTAACTGTGAAGTAGTTCTTACGGATGTCTAATCTAAACCTGCTCTCCAACAACTTGTGGCCGTTATTCCTTGTTATGCCAGGGGGCACTAGGGGAAACAAGGTCTCCCCCAAACCTGTCTGGTCCCCCCCTAGTGAGTTTATAGACTGTCACCAGGTCCCCCCCCAGTCTTCTCTTGTGAAGGCTGAACGGGTTCAGGTCCCACAGTCTCTCATTGTAGGGTCTGCCCTGTAGTCCCCGGATCATGCGGGTGGCCCTCCTCTGGACCCTCTCAATGTTGTCCACATCCCTCCTGAAGTGGGGCGCACAGAACTGGACACAGTACTCCAGCTGTGGCCTGACCAGTGTTGCATAGAGGGGGAGGATCACCTCCTTGGCCCTACTTGAGATGCACCTGTGGATGCACAACAAGGTCCGGTTAGCCCTGCCAACCGTGACCTCGCATTGTCGGCCCATGTTCATCTTGGAGCTTCTTGAGAGGCAGCTTGTCAACCAAGCTGCAAAACATTCCTATACAGAAAACTGCTCCTGGCCTCTCAGAATGGACAGCTCCCACATGCAGGTCCATCTGTCCAGCAGGCAAGAGACTCTAGTGACCAAGACCTCCAGCAGGAAGCAGAAACAGACCATTAGCACCAGTAATGGCCTGAGAACATCACCTGTCTCTGGCTGGTGCACAGGTATTTAGACCCAGGCCCAAACTGCCTTGCTGACTTCAGCAAAGAGCCTTCAACACCATGTGACATGGTGACTGACAACCGGAGCACCAGTCCATACAGGCAGGGGCAACATTCATGAAGGGGGGCTGCCCAAAATACAGTGCATTCCTCAAGCCCACAGAGAAGAGTCCACCCTTCACAGACCATCATGCTCCCCAAAATGTCAGCACCCAGCAAAACCACTTCCCATTTTGCCTGTAAGTACAGGGTGCACCTCACTCTTCACCAGTCCTCAGCATTTCATGGCAACAGCAGCATGTACCTTGTTCCTTCTTTACTTCAACAAGCCCCTTGCAGCTTCAAAATGCCTCATTGTTTGTCAATCAGGAACATATGTAAGCACTGTCTCATCATTTTCCCATATTCCCCCACTGGTCTATCTCCACCTGCTACATCTTACCTCATACAGCGACCTTATAATACCATCAGCTTTTTGGGGCAGAGAATGTCTTTTTTGGCTTTTGTTTGTATAGCGCCAAGCACAAGAGAGTCCTAATTTGTGTCTGGGGCTCCCAGGTGTTTACTAAAATCCAATAATAAATAACTAACTATGCTTGCCAAGTATACATCAACCTGCCATCCTCCACAGTAGACTCCATTTCTTAATAAGATACCCTATTAACTCAGTCCAAGGCACTGTTACCATTTGTCTCCTTGTGTACAGGATGAGAGATGAAACATCTCGGGACCATGATATCTCACTAGAGGGTTTCATCATTGCACTAGCTCTTATAACTCCATCTGTAATCAAGGTAAGAAAACTATGCCCCCCTATGAACAGACGCATGGAAATTATATTAAAAACACACTGGGGCTAAGAATGAACTCTCTCACATTAGCAAGACTGGGCTGGATCTAAAGGGTAAACTTATCAATTTCCAAGTGTCTTGGAGTAGGGTAGGAGGAAATGGCAGGCACCTGTGCAGTGTTTAGAAGAGAGAATGTGAGTTTCCTTCAGCAGATCATCCAAAGGCCATGAAACCCAATGTGAAAATGTCAGAATAAGAATGGGGCTGAGCATCTGCTGAAGACATAAATACAGATCTAAAACCTGCAGGTTTAAGAGAACTGCAAACAGAACTAGCACAGGAACAGGCAGGCAGTGGAGCAGCAGCAGCTTTTACCACAACCCTGGCTCTCCTGGCAGAACCACTAAAGTTACTGTGATGGAAGCATGACTTCCTACCCAGATAACCCCAAAACCAGCAGCACAGGCATCAAGGAGGGTCAGACACAAAGGAAACAGGAGAGAATTCAGCATAGTGCAACTGGCTTGACATTAAAAAGTATTCCCCAACCTTGCACTGCTCTGGGCAATGGATAGGAAGAAAGGACCCTCTACCTCTGCCATCCCCAAGTATGCTTCCATTCCTGATGTGCCAGTTTGGGTGAAGGCAAGAATGGCACTCATTCCCTCTTCCCCCCTCACACAAGTGCTCTTAGAATGAAAGGAGAAGCCCTGGTTTACCACATTAAATAGGTTAAGCAGCCACCTGGACAATCAGAACCTCAAATCATCCTGGAATAGAAACCAAATTATCATGAGCCATTAAATGGACTAAACAGACAGCTGTAGTGGTGGGGGACTGAGGCCAGGGAGGTTCACTAGACTGGGTTCTAACACACAAGGAATCACCTCTCTTCATTGCATAGTTTAGTACCAGGGCGATATTTTGTATTAGAGCAGGGGTGGGCAATTATTTTGGGTGGGGGGCTGCTTATTGAGTTTTGGCAAGCCATCGAGGGTTGCATGACAGGCAGCCAGGGCCAGATAAATATTAATTTTTTAAATTTTTAGGTGCCCTGCAGGGCAGATAGTGGCCTGGTGGGTTACATCTGGCCCGTGGACTGCATTTTGTCCGCCCCTGTAGTAAAGCAACCAC
>NW_017729002.1:22595489-22609644 GCF_001723915.1 Gavialis gangeticus
ATGAACTTAGTCCTTCATTTTTAAATTTTTAGGTGCCCTGCAGGGCAGATAGTGGCCTGGTGGGTTACATCTGGCCCGTGGACTGCATTTTGTCCGCCCCTGTAGTAAAGCAACCACAGACAACCCCAGGATGAGCTCACTCCTCACCCCGCAAGCCACAAGACCAGGGCTGGCTGTTCTGTATTCCTCCTACATTAAGGTTTCTTTGGTCTTCTCATCTGTATTGGCTTTTGTCAGGACAGGATGCTGGGCTAGAATGGGTATGGAATGGAACTAATCCATAACAAAGGGGTTAATATGGCTTTACCACACATACAACCATACAGATATATGAGCAAAGCTCTCCTGTACAGCAGAATGATCTCTCTTTTTTACAGAGAGTTAAACCAAAGCTCAGAGGCAGAATGACATACCCAAGGTTGCACATGAGCCAAAGACAGAGCCAGGGCTGGCACATAAAAGGCCAGATTTCTAGTTCTCTACCTGTTCGCACAGGGCTCTGGGGAAAAAATATAATGTCTACACATAAATGTCGTAGTTCTCTTACTATCAGTTGAAAGCTGAGCTTCTATAGTGAATATTCTGCAGTGAGCTGCTCCACTCAAACATGATCCAGTCCTTAAGAACATTTTATCCTCTGGCTGAGTCTGGGGATTCATCTGCTGCATTTGTATGATACACAAAGACAGTCTGAAACTCTTCTCCACTCTCCCCCCACCACCAAAACAAGGGCTTTATTTTTTTCCCTTTGCTTTTCTTGGCCATTGGAAATTCAGGTCTTGTCTACTCCTAGAAGACTTTATGGTGACTGGTGAACTCACTGATTCTGGCAGTAAAAAAGATAGTAAAACCTGATTAATGGAAGAATGAAGGGATCTTTTTTAGCCTGCTAACAAAAACCCTAAAGTTTAACACCTAAAGAACTCAAATAGTGAGGAAAAGCTCTTCTTGTTAGGAATGTGACACTACCTCTCCTCTCTCCTTCAATTTAGAGCTGAAAAAGATCACTCTAGATTTTCTTAAGTTATCCAGGAAGTCCTCCAACTAAATAAAGGAAGACAAGAACAGATATTCCTGAGGGTAAAATTAAGTAGATATGTATATATTCTAGGTAATGGAAAAAACATCTCTGAGGATTTTTTTTTACATACCATGAAATCTTAAGTGGAAACTCACTTGTACCTTTTTGCAAGTTATCCTTAGCAGACGGGGAGAAGTTATTAGCTAAGACACCTTTTTTGCTTATTGGACCCGATCAAAACTCCTATTTAAAAATAAGCCATTACAAAATTCCCATGGATGCAACCAATCCATGAAAAGTCTATTCACCTGACATTACCACTACCTTGTGATAACAGGCACAAAAAGCTAATGGTGTTCTACGTGCCCATTAGAAAGAAATTATACGGACAACATGAGTGAGAAAAAAACCCTGCAAGACGATACAGATTCCACAGTTTGGTCTCATGTCTGGGTGAATCCAAAAACTTACAACATTTGCTGTCTGCATAAGTTCTAGTCTTAGAGGATAAATCTAATTCCCCATTTTGGACCTTGCTTTCTTCAGCAGGGTGGGAGTATGCTGGATGCTTCCATTGCTCATCATTGGGAAGCTACAAAATAAAACCTTTCCCCTCAAAGAGATCTAAAATCTGGGGTGGTTTCTGAGACTTTAGCACTGGTACGTATTTTCTTATGCTGCATTTTTTACAGGGAACTAGCCTGTTAAAGGGATGCCATGTATTTGTTACAAGGCTCCTGGACAGCACTAACAAACCTCATATCTTCCCTCCCACGTGGGAATGGTTCTGCACTGTCACTAACACAACCCATCCGATTACAGTAGAGGGCTACACTCTGCCATCGGAAAGCCAACAGAGTCGTGAGACATGATCTCTGCTCTGACCAAGTCTGCTACAATCCAGCTTCCAGCACATGCATACCTGTCAGCAGGAAGTGGGACCAGCTTTCATCATCTTACCACTCTCAGCTCAGCTCTCACTTGGCTTCTGCCCGGAAATACAAACTTCCCTCTCCAGCTTGTCCTTTCAGAAACCTTCCCTAGGATTAACAGGCTTCAGAAGTTGGGTTTATGCCACGGCTTTTTCACTGGAAAGAGATTTCATAGATTTCACAGACATGAAGACTGGAAGGGACCTCATAAGATCATCGTGTCCAGCCCCCTGCCCAAGGGGCAGGAAACCAGCTAGGGTCAAAGGATCCTGGCAAGATAAATATCCAAATGTTTCTTGAAAGTGTCTAGAGTAGCTGCTTGCATCACCGCTGGAGGTAGCTTGTTTCAGGCCTTGGGGGCTCAGACAGTAAAGAAGTTTTTCCTTATGTCCAACCTAAAACGGTCTTGCAGAAGTTTGTGACCGTTGGACCTTGTCATCCCCTGTGGTGTTCTGGTGAACAGGCATTGCCCCAGATCCTGATGCACACCCTTTATGTGCTTATAGGCTGCCACTAAGTCACCCCCTGAGCCTGTGCTTCTGAAGAGTCCCATAGCTTGCAGCCTGTCTTCATAAGGCCTGTTCTCTTGCCCTCTGATCATACGCGTGGCTCTTTCCTGGACTCTTTCAAGCTTCTCCATGTCTTTCCTAAACTGTGGTTCCTGGAATTGGATGAAGTACTCCAGCTGCAGCCTCAACAAGGCTGAGTACAGCAGGAGGATGACATCCTAGGTCTTGCTTGAGATGCATCAGTAGATGCAAGCCACAGTTTTGTTCACTTTGCCAGCTGTGGTATTGTATTGGTGGCTCACATTTATCTTGTGGTCGATCATGACCCCCAAGTCTCTTTTGGTCATGGTGCTAGCGAGTGTAGATCTGGTTCTGATTCCTGGGTAAGTGCCAACACAGACATTTCTTGTTGTCTTCTCTCCCCATTAAGAAGCACAGACAAGCTGAATGATGTGGCCCAGAAACTCACAGGCAATGCAGAGCCAGGTTCAGTTCTTGGTCCACCTGCATGGGGAAATGAGAGCACCTTGCTTGGGGAGGATTTAGGCTCTGATTCAGCAAAACGCTGCTTAGCATTAAGCACGTGAGGAACCATATTCAATGAGACTACCTGCCTGCTAAAGCCATGGCAGGTACATAAACACTTTACTGAACTGGGCCTTTATTCACCACACGGAAGTCCCCAACATTGCAACAAGTGTTGAGAGAGACAAAGCTGCCCCAGCTGACAAGGGAACACAGTGTTCAAATCTTCTTGTCTGATGGCACAAGCAGGCCTGACATTTTGATCTCTAGCTCAGAGAAGACCTTGCCACAACTAAGAGTGAGAGCATATGCTCCCAAAATACCCAAAGCATCTGGAAGCATTTTGGAGGTGATCCCTGTAAAGCTCTGTAGTTTCTGCAGCTTTCCCAGCATACCAGATGCTGGCTATGTTGATGCCAAGGCTGAATAACATTTTATACTTGTTGCATATAGGGTGGCCAACCTGCAGCACATGTACCACAAGTGGCACAGGAAGCCTTTGTGTGTGACAGGAGGAAGATCATGCGGGGGACAAGCAGCACAGCAGCAAATAGGGCAGAAAGCAGAGCAGCACGTCAAGCAAGGGAGCACAGGTAAGGAAGCAGGGCAGAGGAAAGGGGTTAGATTGGCACTTGGAGAGTGTTCAGGGCTACTTCGTGTCACACCTGCAAAAAAGGCTAGCCCTCCCACTGGCCTATGGGAACCAGAAATGCAGCTGTATGTTGTCACTGTCATGTAGCCCTGCACTGCACCCTCCCACGAGCAAGAAATGAGTTGAGCAAAGGAGGGGAGGGCCCTGTCCATGGATACTTCAAGGACTGATTAGCACCTGGGAATCAGAGAGACATTTCTAATCAGGGAATGTTTTCCTGCTTGTCACTTCCCAGCGGGCAGGCTGCAGCTTGACTTCATCAGAAGCAGCTACAGGTACCTGATACCTTTCTTCCCTAACAGCCTGTTACCCTTTCATACTTCCAGGCCATGTCCTAACAACACATGGCCATGCACATGCAAGGCCCACCCTTACTCCTTCTACTGAGCACTTCCTCACCTGTGCAGGACTCTTTACTTCAATGGAACTATTTGGGTCAACAAGTTCTTACTAATGAGAGTAAGGGTCACACAGTCAAGCCCATAGTGAGTAACCAGTTTCCAAACTTCAATGACTTCATCAGTAGCAACTTAATCATGTTTTAGTCAATGCCTCTGCAAAGACCCCTGCAGTAGATGCTACTCACATACACTTTATTGCAAGGGACAATACTAAGTCTAAGGAATGCGAGCTCAGACTCAGGAGTAAGGATACAAGGTTCAAAATGCTGGGTAGAGAAGGCGGCCCTGGCTATACTGTTTCTCCACTGAGCTCAGGAATTTAACTAAGAAACAGTTCCATCCATTTTCTCTTCCCGAGCTAATTACATGTAGAGGGTGATAATCAAAGACTGCAGGGGTGAAGGTACTGAGTCTGTGACCATATGCATAAAAGGATGATTATGGAGCTGCACCCCATTATTCATCATCTGAATTGAAACCCCCTTCAGCCCGACATTAAATATAAAGGTAGGGAGATACATTCTTCCCCTTGCAGGACTCCTGCACCAGAATCTTCATCCACCTAGCTGTGATGGTTTGACTTCAACCTTTGAAAAATGTGTTTGGACCTGCAGAAATCCTGAGGCTAGGATGTTGCTCCATGCCATGCCAGTATGGGATAGACAATATCCTCCAACATTCGGGCAGTACTCCAAAAAGGTCTGAACAAGAAGATGATATATCTTCAGTGAGATTGTGGCCAAGGACTGAAACTAAAAAGGGCAACGCCTTGATAAATCTGAGGGCAAGAGGCCCTACAAGTAAGACTCAGGAGCCATGAATTTTAACACCAGTTGATCTTAGTGAGAAACCATGGAGAGATGAAAAGACCAGGTTGCCATTTCATTCTCCCTGCTGGCCAAAGCAGGAGCTGCCAACAAAGGACCGCCACAAAAAGGAAACAGGACTTCCAGGGGAGATTTGGAGAATTGTTTTCACACTGCAAAGGGCCATCCAAGATCCCAGCAGGGTCCATAAGGAGTCCTGGAACCAGCCCTCCAGGGAAAAGGCCAACATACTGCGTGAGGAAGCAAGGGAGGCCAAAAGTCTTCCTCTTAGTTCCAGAACCAATGTTTCCTTCAAGCATCAGAAGCCACTATCCATTGCAATCTGTGCCCAGACTCTTAAGGAAGGCAACCAACTCCCCTCCCACACAAACCTAGTGCTCTTCGTTATTATGCATTTGTTTTCCTTTCTGTGTTGGTAACTAAACCAACGGAGCTAAAGATTCTAGATCTGAGTATAGTATGTGACTCTGCAGCAACAGGTCTGGTCTCTGGGGAACCACAACCAGATTGCCTTGAGACAGCTGAACGAAGGGCCCACATACCACAGACATTAGTATTAACCGAACTCTTTCTCTTGTCACTGCCCTTACAACACCATATGCAGCGAAGTATGGGAGATAAGGGTATAAAGCACCCAACCTGTCCCATGGAATAAAAGAAGGTACTTGCAGCAAGATCCCTGGGCTCTGGTATTGCATGCAAGACTCCAGATGTTTGCTTGGTGTAAAGAGTACAAGCCTTATTCTTCCCCTGTTCCTCCACTGCTCCCCTCCCCGCTAGGACATACCTCCCACCTGAGGCAGCATGCTGCTGCTTCAGGCACTCACTTCCCATCAGCCAGGTGAGTTCAACAGCAGATGTAGCCTCTGGAAATTCAGCAGTGGCTATTGCTGGCCAGACAGAAGAAATGAGGATGGGGGAAGGGGCATTTTCCCCTAAATTCAAGTTCTTAGGGACAGAGAAAAGGGAGCACAGAAATTTAGCACAGGAATTTCAAATACTGGACTGTCTCAGCAAAACCAGGACATCGAGCAAATCCTGCAAACCTCAGCTGGAACAGACTAGTGTCTCTGGCAAGGAGAGTTGGCTACAGAAAAGCAATTCAAAGAGGTTAGCAGGACATGCCAACTATGTTCAAGGTCCAGCCAGCATGAATGAGTGCAACTACTAGGTAGACACCTGACAATCATGCACCCATGAAGAGGCTAATACAGAAGGAGGCAAAAGTTTCTTGTCTGGACCTCAGTGCTAATCCTTGCTAACTAACTTGTCCAAAGCCCTAACGCAGACAAGGATGTACAGCCATTAACGTGGCAAGGCAGTTGAGCTGAGGCCTTGGCCAATTAAACTGTGTTACTATATCACAATTTTCCCTGTTCATAGAGGGTTTTCAGACATGGAAATTAAAACAGTTAAGCTAATATGTCTGAAAAGAGTTCACGCACTTAGCATCCAGGGAATGTCAGTATTCAATATTGTGTCACAAAACCCTGTTTGTAGCAGGGTATGCATAACACTGATCATAGCGCACTGGTGGCCAACTCCAACTTGTCATTGCTTCATTGGTGGGACATAAGCCTAATATAGGCAAGGCCTTCAATGGCAATGGCACCAGAGAGACCCAGCACACATGGAAGAACCAAAAATCACTGTGTTTAAATTTTGTCAGTGATGATAACTATAATAGTGTAAGGGCTCCAGCCAAAGTAGAGGCCCCATTGCCCTCAGCACTGTACCTATACATGGTGAGAGATGATCTAAACAGGTAAGGCAGACACAAGGCAAGAGGGGAACCAGAGGCACAGAGAGGGCAAGTAAACTTCCTAAGGTCATACAGCCAGCAAGAAGCAGAGCTAGGAAAGCCAGTTCTCCTGCACTGTCAGCCTCCTTTCTGGACTATGCTGTTCCAAAGGCCCATGGTTAGAGGGGAAGAATACAGGAGCTAAAGCTCCTAAAGCTGCTGAGAGTTCACTTTGCCTAGCACTGGGAACCCAGGCAGGATGCCTGCTTCACACTCTCATGTCCACTGGCTGGGTTTGGGAGCAGCCGTCTATTTGCTCCACTGCAGTCTGGCCTGCGGAGCGTACGTGCATGAGGGAGCAGCGGGTGGGTGTGATTACACATAGATCCAATTTCATGTGAGCAGCCACAGGTGCAATAGGGAATCAAACCCAGGATCAAACACATCTCACCAAGCACCAGAAAATATACAGGCTCGACATGCACCCAGCCCAACACAGGAGGTCACAAACTGCTATGGTCCCCATGAAAAGCAGGAACAGTTTCTAACCCTGTTCATTTGATCTCCAGTTATTAGACACCATCCTCACCCTCCCTGACCACAGACCACGCAGACACATACCATGAGGGAACTCTTGTGCAAGGGAAGAGAGAACCAGGCGAGATGGAGGCGGGGGTGAGGAGGGTGTTTTGCTTGTCGTTTGAGGCTTGTCTTGTTGATTTAGATTTTGAGCCTGTGGTCTCCTGAGCAAACCACAACGATTATTTCTCCCTGAGGGTTTCAATTTTCACCATTCCCCTCACCCCCTCTGCATGCTTCTTCAGGTTTCTGAGGGCAATGATACACGTGTCAGCTCATAGTGAAAAACCCTTTGCCCAGCTTTCCAAAAGATTGCGGTGCAGTGAAACTAAACCAAACCCAGCCCTTCTACCACATGCTAAGATAAAACAGAAAACTTTGTAATAGCAGTATGTTTGGGCGTGTATAACCATCCCCGCGGTGAGGAGGCCGGTTGGCTCATTCAAGACTTCTGCCCCAACCTTAACTGATTTGCTGCCAACAGGGGTGGACACAACAATATGCCTGGAGACACCTGAGGCCTGGGGTATGTACACACATGCTTGTCACACTCCACTTGCTGCCATCTGAAACAGCAGCTGTGAATTCTCCCTAGCAATAGGTGTGCTCCTTCTCCAGCGGAAAGCAGAAAGGTGCCCGTTTTTCCACTCCCCTTCGATACAAGCATGAGCCCTACTAGCACTGAGGGCAGTTCTGAGCACGCACAAGACAAGGAATCTCAGCATGCACGTGGCCTTTTAAGACCAAAATGACAGAGGACTAATGCCCCCCAAACCCTCACGGACAATAATGCAGTCTCAGCTTCCTCGTGGCACCAAAGAGAGAGGCGAAGAGCGGACTGATTCCTCCTGCCCTCCCTCAATCCAAATTTCCAAGAAGGAGCATGAGCATGCAGTCAGCATTTCCAACCATGCCTGTTTTCACCATCAACCACTAGTGACACCCCCCCTCACCCCCACAAGCCGCCTGCACTAGGGGAAGACTGGAGCTCTCTCACAAATGCAGCATGAAGTACATCAGTATCCATATGAGAGCACATGGAGACTCCCCCTTCCTCTCCTGGGCAAGTTTTTCCCACACCTGCCAGGCTGCCACCAAGTTCAGGTAGCACATTCTCCCATGCAACAAGTATAGATCACAGCAACCCACACCACAGCCATCCAGCTATGCTTAAAAATGAAACTCCCTATGCAGTACAACAGCAAATCCCAGAGACTGCAAGAGCCCACGAGACTGAGACCTGGGGTCAGGAACATGACATACATAATTTAGTCCTGGGTCAGAGGCAGGGGCACAAGTGTTCACAGAGGCAAAGCACAGAGGGAACTGAGGAGGTGCCATCCCCACTCTGTTGCCTGAAACACTAGGGAGCAGGGAGGGATTCAGAGGATGGAGCTACAGGGACCTGACCGGCAGCTCAGAAATGAACAAACACAAACGCAGCCAGCCAGTGGGTCCCATAATCACAGGCAAGCCCCCTCCTGCGTTTCCACTCTCCTCTTCCTCCCCTCCATTCTGTGTTCTCCCCCTGCCTCTCCTCATCTTCCTTTCCCTCCTCACCACTTTGTCGTCTCCCCACCATAACTTCCCCCTTCTTCCACTACTTTTCTCCTCCTCCACTTGGGTCTCATTTCATTTATATTAGAACACGTCAGGAACAAATCCAGAAGGAAGCAATGGCACAGATTAACCCCCCTTTCAGACCACATTGTGGGAGTGGCAGCTGGAGACTTTTTCTAAGTTCCCAAACCAGGTAACAATCCCCCTGCCATCTCGGCACCCCCTCCCTTCCTTCCCTTCCCCATCCATGCTCAGCAGCCCCTCCACTCTCATTCCCCTTGGCCCCTGCCAGTCTCTGCTGCTGATCTGGGCTGCTCAAAGGCAGGGGTAGCTCCACAGCTGGTCCTGCCATGTTCTAGTCAGGCTGCTGGGGGGAAAACTAGGCTCAGCCAGGGGCAGCAGCAGTGATGGCAGCAAGTGGGTTCCTTTTCCATGCCCAAACCCCTGGGCTGTTCCCTGCCAGGCACAAGGAGGAGAAACCCACCTGCTGCCAGGGCTGCTACCAGCCCCAGCTGATCCCAGCTCCCTCTGCAGCCCAGCTGGAGCAAAGCAGATGTGGCCCTGGATCTCCCCCACCCCTAGGACTGCCAGGGACAGCAGCAACAGGTGACAGAGAAGGGAGGGGAGGAGAACGGGAGATGCCACTGAGCATGTAGCAGAAAGGAGAGGGAGCAGAGTGGTCAGGGCAAAGATTCTTACTTGATTCTGGGATGTAAAAAAGGCCCCTGCTGCTGCTCCTGCAGTGTGATCTGCTCATCCTGGTGTGAGGAGAGAAGCTGGAAGCAGGGGTTCTGCCACCTCTGCAGTGCTGGTCACCGCTCCCACACTCTCCTTCACAAAATTCTGATTTGTCTATGGAACTGGTCCAACTCTACGGTCCACTGTTTGCAGTCACACACATGAGCACATAACCACTATCCCCCAAGTGCAGCAGTGAGCATATACACTGCAAGAAGGCAGAAACTGAGGGCAATATGGCCTCTTACTGAGATTACAGTACCACTTAAAAGCATCCATGCCTAAAATGTACCTCAAAGTGAACCCCAAAGCTGAGTGTCATTGGAAAAGGCAAAGTGATGTTTGGAAGCCATGTCTGCACAAAGAATATGCTGAAATTCTCCCCTGGCTAGCAATGGAGGAAACACTTAGGTAACCCATTGCATCATTCTATGCTGTTTGGTGTGAACCTTGATGCCCTGAGGGTGAACAGCTGGTCTACACCAACACTTCCAACCTCCTCAGTGTGAACAGACACCCTCCCCTGCCCACTCTAGCAAGAATTAATGTATTAGCAATCATTCACTTTATTACTTTTGCCGCTACTGCCCCCAAGACTTCAGCATCATCTGCCATTTCTTTGGTTTATGATGTGTGAGAAGAGTGAAATCAGGACCACTTGCCCTTCTGCTCCAGGATTCAAGCCAACCACCAGAATCCTGAAGTTGGGAAGAAACACCCTCCATATGCATGATGCTTCAGAATCACTGTGGGAGTTTACATATGCCGGACAGAATACTAGATCAGATCAACCACTGATCTGGCCTGGCAATACCTGAATATGCATCTCTCTATCTAGTCTAGTTATTCTCAACCTTTTAGACTCAAGACACCCCTGGATATAGACTCAAGAAACACTTTGGAAAATGCCAGCTCTTTGTTTTCACTCTTTTTTTTTGCCTACAAAAACTGCTGTATTATTTTTCTATGTTGCAAAGGACTCAGAAAGACCACACCTATGGATTCCTGTTTGAAATCTCTGGGTTCCTTTTCCAAATCATGTTTGTAAACCTAACAGTGCTAACGGTGTGTGGCACCCTGTCACAGCCTGAGAAGGCTCTCAAGGCACCCAGGGTGCTGTGGCAGCCTGGTTGAGAACCACTGATCTAGTCATTCACTATTTCAATGGAAAGCACATAATGAAAAAAAAGAGGCCAACTCCCCATGCACTCTGCAGAATTCTCCTTGCACAGTTCGAGGATACTTCTAAGCATCTTGCCTACCTGAAACTTTGAGGATGTGAACTGATAAGGTTTCAGGACATGGCTGAGAGGAGGAGAGGGATGTGGATGGACTGACAATAGTACCACACTTTTACACAGTGCATTGCATTGGTAGAGCACTAAGGGTTTTACAAAAGAAAAAATAATCTACACAGGAATCCAGGTGGAATTTCATGTGGTGCTTATGTTGGCTAAGTGGTCTGAGAGTGAATGAGCTGCAGGCTTGCTTTTTTCCCTAGGCCATGCTGTAGTTTTGCTCAGAAGGAGCTCTTGACCATACTTTGCTAGAGACTTCCTGAGTTTCATCTCTCAGTGTCCATGGCTGGGATACTCAACTAAATGTTCCAAAACAATATGCGGAAATAAGCAATGTGGATGAGGACTGAAGTGATGCGTTAAGGAAATGGTGCTGGAGGAAGTGGTGTCAGCAGTGGGACTGGTTCCAATAGAGAACAGACAGCTTTATAGGCTTTATCTACCTGCAACTTCTGCATCAGTTTTGAACTGTACATGTGTCTCTATTTTTAAAATAGCATTTTTAAAGCTGGAAGGATTTATACCTTAAAAGCCGCAGCAGGATCCCCTTATTAGAAATAGGCTCTCTCACCACACAAAGCCTCTGTCCATGAATCCCAGCCATATTTCCATGTTCCCAGCCTCCTTCCCAAGATGTAAAGGCCTACATTTTCACTACTGTGGCTTTGGACACTTAAGGACTCAGTTACCCAACTTGACAGACTTTGAAGAGGCCGACTCTGCTCTACACTTCAGAAAATCCAGCCATAATAAAGCATTTCAGGTTGGGCACTCAGAACTGGCATGACCCAAAACAGCTAGTCACTTGGGTACATGCAAGCTACACTGTATATTAGCACACTGGGTTGTGTGCACAAAACCAGTATTTACAAATTAGCTACCTGCATGCAGCTGAGCACATGGGAATGTAGTTCCCCAGTATCTACATATACAAATATCAGATTCTTTCACAAATGTAAAGATCTACATACTCAAACAGATGCCCCACATAGGGATACTACTGCGCCTGCTGCTTTTAATTTTCTGAACACTGCAGTACCCAGAGACCCCTAATTAGAGTCTACCTCCCAATGCACTGGGCACTGAAAAGACACAGAATAAGCCAGGCCCCAACCTGAAAGAGCTTACAAAATCGGGGGGCCAGAAACCACAGCTGGAGTCGCTCCACCAGAAGGATCCCCCATATGCTTAATTAAGTCATTTTTCCCTATCTGTCATTGCCCAGAAGTGTATGTTTTCCTCAGCTAATCCGCAGGATGATTCCTTCCTATCTACTGGGCATATAAGTGGACTTTGGACCCCATGTGTGTTTCTATTCCACCCTGCCCAAGTCCCTCAACAACAGCTCATGCAAGAAGTGGCTGGGTCCTCCTCTGTGCTGCTTTTCTGTGACTCCGTCTTAAGGATCAGAGACTATGTTACACAAGTAGATGCAATATGGATTTGGAGCGACTCGAACAGGGTGGAACAGAATCACACATAGGTGCCTAAGTCCATTTAAACACCCAACAAGTGAAACAGAATCTAGCCCCAAGTCTTTAGCTAACCCTTATCTCTACACTCATAGGAGGAGGGTCAAACCATCAGGAGGGCAGGACTTGTGGCATGACACCAGCCTTGAGTGATGACTATGACAAACAGCCATGTTCTGCTCTATTTTAAAAAGAATGCTACAAATATTTTGAAGAAGCAGGTGGGAAGGGGGAGAGGGAGTGTGACTGCAGCATCTATTGCTATTTGTTTGACAAATAGCATTGCCCCTTCACAAAGAAAGGGGCAATCTCTCAGCACATCCTCCTCTGAGAAAGAAGCTGGGCTGTCAAAGAGAGCTGTGTGTTGCTTTCTTGCTTTTTAAGCTAATAACCAGATATTGCAGCAAGCTGCCTGTAATAACAGGCTGGAAGCAGAGCATGCAGTTGGAGAGCGCAGACTCTCTGGAAGCCGTGTGGAAAAACGACCCCATGGCTCACACGTTTTTATTTTCTCAGAAAACTTTGGAGTTGAAAGGTGGTCTCAAAGGTTGGAGTGTTTAAAATAACAGTTTGGAGGAGTTTGGAGGTGGGGGGAGAGGAGGGAGCTGGGAGGAGAAAGGACACTGCTCTTAAGTGTAAATGAGCGTCTGTGTTTCTCAGAGCTGTGCAACCAGTGGGGGGAACCTTGCAGGGAGGCTGGATGCGGGGGGGGGGGAAAAAAAAGGGCCTTTGTTGGTCTCTTTCTCCTCCCTCCCCCTCCAAAACCTTCTGGGTGGGCTCCTGGTTTAAACTGAGCCCCCTGTGTTTAAGGCAAAGTTCAGGCCCACGCTGGGTGAGGGCAAGGGGATCTCCACAATTTACTGAGACTCTGACAGGCCTTTGGAAGGGGCGAGATGGAGGAGCGAATTCTGAGTGTGCTCAGCTAGCAGCTCCCTGTGTTACACCCAGCAGGGAGGGGGAGGTCCCCAGCCTGCATGCGTGTTTGGAGAGGCAAGACTGACCTAGAATAAATGCGTCGTTCTCTTGCAGTGGCTCGCGTACAGTACGTCTAAATATATACTTTACAGAAAGTGTGGAGTGATTTATTTTTGTTATTGTTGGTCTAAAATTATGCTGGCTGAAATGTCGTCTCTGAGTTATTGGGTCTTGCTGGTCGCATACGGCAGTATCAAAGATATGTCATAAAATAAACATTACTGGGCCCAGAGGCAGAAGTTACGTAGGCCTCCCAGCAGTTGCCAACCTGTAGGGTAACTTCATCAAATGTTACAACAGGCAGCACCTCTTACCTGCTCAGCCAGCATCTATCGACAACAGATGACCAAGGCCACAAACCCATCTCAAACTGTGAAGAAACTGAGATCTACCCAGCACATTGCAGCACACTGCAATGCTTGTTTAGAGCTAAGACAGGGACCTACTGTATTTACTCAGATCTAAAACAAGGTGCTCCCCCCACTCCAGGATGGAGAAAAAAGTCCCTTGCCCTGGATTCATCAACAAAGGGGCAGGGGGAGCAAAGGGCTGCGGCAGCTCGGACTCTGGCTTTGAGCCCAGGTTGGTGCCAGAGTCAGACCCATAGCAGCTGCCTGCTCCCCAACCTCTACTTGCCCTGTCCAGCTTTTGCGCCTCCTCCCACCCCCCCCACCATCAGATGCAGCTAAGTGTCAGCTCAGGCTGCATTCCCTTCTGGGCACCAAGCACAAGGAAACTCCATCCCCTGTTTAGCCAATCAACAGCACTGCTGCTGCTGCATGGCACAGCAAGGGCTGCGTATCAAAGTGCTCTGCTCCATGACCTAGCAGGGAACACAGCACAATCATCTGACAGAAAGGGGAGGGGGGAAGAGGTAGAAATTGTGGGATGAGACCGGAGCAGGGGCTTGAGCTGGCCGCGGGGT
>NW_017729002.1:22609655-22611366 GCF_001723915.1 Gavialis gangeticus
CAGGTCCCTTCTGACCCTAGAAACTATGAAACTATGAAGGAGGATGCAGGGGCAGGCACTGCCCAGGTGGGGTGGGGGGTAGGGGACCAGATCTGTGGCTCCTGTGCGGGGGAGAGGGGGGGAGGATGAGGTGGCTCCCACCACTGCTTGCACCCCAGAAGGGCATGGGGAGCAGGGGCATGTGCCCCCCAGATCTGCACAGGGCAGGGTGGGTTGCAGCCGGGGCTCTCTTCTCAGTGGGGGCCGGACGGATGCTGCATCCACTCCAAATTTCACCACCACTCCACTCCCAGCACTGCTGCCACCAGCTGCCTGGCACAGCCCCAGCTTAAGGCCCCACCTCCACCCACACAGTAGGAAGAGCCAGGACTGAGCTGGGCAGCTAGCAGCAGCAGTGCTGAGAGTGGAGTGGCACTGAAATTTGGGGTGGATGCAGCATCCTCTCAGCACTGCTAGTGCCCACTCTAAGCCCAGCCCCCACCAAGAAGAGCCCCGCGTATCCCTGGCTGCAGTCCGCCCCACCCCATGGAAATCCAGGGGGCACATGCCCCCCCCCATGGCATCCCGGGGTGCAAGCGGTGGCAGGAGCTGCCTCCCCCCACTCATGAGCCATGGCTCTGGCCCTGTCCCACCACCCCGCCTAGGCAGCACCTGCCCCTGCCGCCTCCCTCACTGCACGGGGCATTGATCTGCCCCCCCATACCTCTTTCCTTCCCCCTCCCTTTCCACCACACCTGACTTACCAACTGGAGGCAGCTCTCCATGCTGCCAGCTCTGCTCCTTGCTTCCTGAGTAATGCACTGCGGTGGCAGGCACCACGGGCATTTATTGGCCAAATTATCAGCCCCAATGGGCCGATATCCAATACAGCCAGTTTTCTTTATAATCGGTACCGATCCGATATCGGACCGATGTATTGCTGCACCTCTAGGCAGAACCATATGAAGCCCTAACACGGGGTAGGCAAAATGGCGGATCCGGCCAAAGGCTGGATTCCATTTTTCAGCACCCCTGCCTGTGTGACTGGGGCCAGTTTCCATGGAGACCCCAGCAGCAGCTGTACTGTGATAGCATGGGGCTGGGGTTTCTGTGGAGACTGGCCCCAGCAACACTGGCAGGATGCACAACAGGGTGGGGAGCTGCACACCATCGGGCCAGACTGGGCTGGGCCAGCTGTGCCGCCATGTGCAGTTCCCTGGACTCAGCTGGAGCTGCACACCACCAGGGGGATCCACCTGCTGCAGGCCATGATCACCCTGCAGGCCTGGCACCTGCTGTTGCTGCTGGCAGCAAGGGCTGTACATCATGGGGGGTGTAGCAGGGGATCCACATGGAGACCTCAACGTACCCACGCCACCCTCCAAATATACACCCATACCCCCCACACACACCCTCACCATATCCCACATGTTCCCCCACACAACCACACCATACAAGGGTTAGACTTCACTTTGAACTATGATGCAATTGCTTCTATATATACACTACACAACCACATGTAAATCAGGACAGAAATATTTTTTTAAATAAAATTGAAATATGTTATTATAGATGTTTTGATTTCCTGGTTCCAAGATGGCACCCCCCCCCCGGAGTACTTCCAGGAGCAAGGGGAGGGACTTCTGATGGCAAAGGTCAGGGCTTAGGGGCAAGACTTCCTATCCCAAGATGGTGATCAGGGGGCAGAGCTACCCTTGCAGCCCTTGACAAT
>NW_017729002.1:22616366-22648770 GCF_001723915.1 Gavialis gangeticus
TGTTTTGATTTCCTGGTTCCAAGATGGCACCCCCCCCCCGGAGTACTTCCAGGAGCAAGGGGAGGGACTTCTGATGGCAAAGGTCAGGGCTTAGGGGCAAGACTTCCTATCCCAAGATGGTGATCAGGGGGCAGAGCTACCCTTGCAGCCCTTGACAATTCACCAAAAGTCATTAAGTGGCCCTCCAGCCGAAATAATTGCCCACCCCTGATCTAAAGCAAGGACAGCTGGAAAAGGCAATGGTAAAGACTCCAGTACAGAGGAAGAGTTCTCCCCACCAGCCCATCTACAGCAAGATGCTGTCTCACAAAAGAGGGCCATAAGGGGAGTAGATGAACGCCACAGAAGAGTGGAGCAACGTGTATGTGCATGTGCACGCACACACACAATCATCAGTGCATTTTTCTAGGGCATTTCCAAATGTACTTTGTGATTAAAAAATTAGCACATCCACCCCCCACCCCCTTGGACATTTTCTCCTTTTTTTTTTGTGCAGCAGCTGTTGTTGCCATGTTGTTATCTTCGTTGCTATGTATCCCCCCATTGTGCATGTGCCAGGTTGTGACTGGAATGTTCAACTCGATTCATGCTATTGGCCAAGAGGTTTCTATAGCGAGTACCAAAACGTTATTTTGAAATAGTCCGTTAGATCTAGGTGCATCAAGACCTTTCCACTTTCCTTACTCTATGGAGCTTCCCACCTGGGGGTAACTGCATTAGGGGAAGATCACTAAGGTCATTCCAAAAAAAGAGGAAGGAAAAATCTAATAGCCCATAACAGACATACTATGAAGAGATGCGTAAAACAACGCAGCTTGCTTTAGAGCAGGGGTGGCCAACCTGTGGCAAAAATATCACAAGTGGCATGGGCAGCATCTGTGGCACACATTAAGTCAGGGAAGGGGCAGGGACCAACAGCAGATCAGCAGATAGGACAGGGAAAAGGGGATCAGAGTGGCACTTGGGGAGGGCACAGGACTTAACTTGTGGCACACCTGCCAAAAAGGTTGGTCCTACTACTTTAAAGCAAGAGAAAACACTTTGTCCCTTGTGCTCATGTGTATAAGCCCCTTCCTCACCTGCCTAGGATGCAGGTCCCAGTGGAGTAAGGAACCAGTCTTCACCAAATCCGTATTTCCCCATCCATGCACAGGGGCAGTGGCAAAGACTGGGCAGGGCACCTTGGCTCATCTTTGCCCACACACAGACCTGCACAGCCAAGACAGTGCCAAGGAGAACATGATATGCTGCTTATGTAGGTTTATAGCAAACTACTGCCCCCTTGGCCTGCAGAATTCCAATTACCTCCCTGCTCTGCTCCTTGGGCCAGTGTACAGCGACAATGCAGGTCAGCTTCTACACACATTTGATGTACTAGGTAACAAGACACTTTTAAAAGCAACACGCTGGGTAAGTTTGAAACCCTGGGAAATATATCATTTACAAATATAGGCCTTCAACGTGCAATCAGATCTGCCAGCACGGAGCCCTGCAGTGGGGAACCGCATGGGTGCAGGGACCCACACCAGCAGATCTAATTGCAGGGTCAGAGCCTGGAGGAGTCAGAGACAGAGAGTCAGAGACAGAATAACTGGAAATACTTGGACCAGCTGTTTCTCCAAATGTAACATCCACCAGTGTGATATCTGAAATATCTCCTATCTACAGAAATGCAGAAGGTAAAGAGACACGTCCAAGCTGCTTGCCCTGGTTATACAGAAGGGCACAGCCAATGTGAGCTTTATCTGGCCATAAGATTTTGTTCTGACTAATGAAATATCACTCCTCACTGCCACTGTCCCCCATGCCACAAACCCGTTTTTGTGACTGCTGCTCAAATGAGTCAGAGATGTTGGCATATCTTACTGTTTTCCACTTCAAAGCTGTGTATTTTATAGCACTGAAACCTGTCTATCAAGCTCTATTACAGACAGCACTTGCCCTGTGTGCATGATACCAAGAGGACAGTGACCTAGGTGAAATGTGAAGAACCTTCCTAATTTAGAAGCCCACAATGCCAATTTCTGAAATACTGCAATCTCTCATTTTCAACTTTTGCATCTTGCTAAATAAATCAAGTGACTGACCCTTCCCTGCACGCACACACAAGCAGAGGAATGCTGCACGCAATTAGGATTTCAACAAAAATTGTGGCAGCCTCCAGCTCTCCTCCTTCTAACAGTATAAAATAAACATGCTGTGGCTTTAAAGTGCCCTGCATGCGATAGGCAGAGGCACAAAGCACACATTAAGAAAGGAGCGCAGGAAAGGGAGCAACAGTACAAGAGGGAACGGCTGCAGGCCTGGGTGCAACAGAGCAGGAGAGAAACACATGGAAAGCAAAAGGGACAGAAGGTGAAAGCTGGGGTTGCCAAACGTGCCTATGGGATTTAGAAGCCTGACGACCATTGATTTGCAATAGGATTCTGGTATCTGAAAGTCCCAACCTAGACCTCTAATTTTAGGATTGAGGAAGCAGGAAACAAACATGAAACAAACAAGCATGGAAATGTTTCTGTTCATACGCAACTCAAGGAACTCAACTGTACATAACAGCAGCTGACAATGAATGACAATGCGAATGGCTTTATTTAGCCTATCAACCTTAAGGCAGCTTGGGGGATCAGCCTGCCTCAAAGGTCCACACTGAGTGCATTTTTAGTTTTAAAATGGTTTCTGATATGTTCTCTCCTGTTGGTGAAATCAAACCTCAGCTAAAGTCTGGCATAAGTTCCATGAACCACTTGAACTCCTCCTAAGCTCTCACAGTATAGCACACCTCACAATAGGATGGATTAGATTCGACCCTTCTGGAACTATAACCTGGCTAGGTGGGGAGGCTGACTCCAAGATGTAGTGGGTCTTTTTATCACCTTTCACAGGTCATGCTTGAAGATAGGCTGCAGATACAGGCAGACCTAGACAGGCCGGCAAGTTGGGCTAATTGGAAATTCAACATTGAGAGGTGTAAAGTGCTCCATCTGGGGACAAACAACCCCCAACATCCTTACAGGCTCCGTGGCACCAAACTGACTAGCACCATGACTGAAAGGGACCTAGGGGTAATAACAGACCATAGTATGAACATGAGCCATCAGTGCGATGCTGTAGCCAGCAGGGCAAACAGTACTCTGGCGTGCATCAAATAATGCGTCTCAAGCAAAACCAGGTAATGATTCTTCCACTTTACTCGGCATTCGTGAGACCGCAGCTGGAGACCTGCATCCAGTTCTGGGCACTGCACTTTAACAAGGACATGGTAAAGCTTGAGAGAATCCAGAAAAGAGCCACCGGTATAATCAGAGCTTTGCAAGGCAAGCCATGTGAGGAAAGGCTAAGGGACTTGGGTCTCTTCAGCCTAAAAAAGAGAAGGCTGAGAGGGAACTTGGTAGCAGCTTACCACTATATCGGGGAATACATCAAGGGCTTGGCGAACAACTGTTCACTAGGGCACCCTTGGGGAAAACCAGGAGTAATGACCACAAACTCCTGGAAGATCGATTCAGGCTCAACATTAGGAAAAACTTCTTTACAGTCAGGGAGTCGAGACTGGAATAAACTCCCTCCAGTGGTGGTTCAATCACCTACCCTGGAAATCTTCAAGAGGAGACTGGAAGTTGGGGTCACCTGACCCCCAGTTGTCTTTCCTGCTTGGTACAGGGGGCTGGACCCAAAGACCTTGTGAGGTCCCTTCCAGCCCCTTCCAATCTATGAATCCCCACTGTATGATCTAGAGCTGCCTTCCTGATTTATATTTATTGGTGGCTCATAAGAGTGTTTTAGAAGCGCTCAGTCTTCTGTGATCCAACTCTAATTTACTCCAACTGTCCTCCACCACTTGTGTGATGTGCATCACAAAACAACAGCAGCTTGGCTTCCCAGGCTTGGTTGTTTTCAGCATCCTTGAGATCAACTTAACCTAATAGCAACTCTGACCACTCTGAAAGTCTTCCCTAATGGGAGCTTTCCTCAATCCCAGAATACATCTGCATGATGAGAAAGGAGGGCATCTACAGCAAATACCCCTTGGATTTGGTCCAATGGAGCTCTCCAGGTGAAGAGGCTGCTTATAGAGCAAGGAAATTCAGTTTCTCCACCTGAATTGGTTTGGTTCCTTGGTGTGAAAAGACAGA
Organism: Gavialis gangeticus; assembly: GCF_001723915.1. Lineage (NCBI taxonomy): Eukaryota > Metazoa > Chordata > Crocodylia > Gavialidae > Gavialis > Gavialis gangeticus. Next base: position 22,620,500 of record NW_017729002.1, read on the forward strand.
CCATTGTCTGTTCAGTAGCTGAGTTGCACACTGCACATTAGGTTTCATGGGAGCACTTTTTGCTAAGGATATTTCTTCTCTGATTCAAGGTCAAAGGTCCACCCAAGTTGGTGTTGCCCTGGAGGCTAGCATAGAGCTCCAGTTTCTCTGACCAAAACCCCAAAGGCAGTGATGTGGTTCACAGGGTGTTCAACAGAGCCTCAGACTCCCTAGCCCAAATCAATACCATCTTCAATTGGGTCCCCTGGAGGTAGTCCTCACTGCAAGTCCAGCACACTGTTAGCTTAGCAGAGGGAGACTGTAACCAGTCTGCCCCATCACCTCCATTCTTCTCTATTCTGATCCAACTAGTCTCTTTCATATTTGATGCAATATATCACACACACACGAAAAACAAACCGACCCCACACCGGGTCCTTTTGCAACAGAGGTTTAATAACTAGACTGCCTGTTTTAAGCTCAGCTAGTCACTCACAAAGTGGTGAGCTGCATTCAAGCATCCATTATTTTTCACAAAACCAAACCTCTCAGTCTACAAGCATCAATTTGTCTCAAGGAAAGATCTGCAAAGGCATCTGGAACATTTATTCAGAAAAAGAGCTAGCACAACATCTCTCCCCCATATCTAAGCAAGTGCAGCTTCAGATGCCCACACCTCCATTGAACCCATTCATCTGGGTGCTTTTTGTCTGAATATTTTTCATTTGAGAAGAGCAGTTACACCCACATAAGTCTTCAGAAGTGGGTGGCTGAGGGCAATTCAACTACACTTTTCAAATTAATCCAGAAGATTGCCAGTGGCCAAAAGGTGCTGGAGCTCCCCTCTGAAAAATATGTCACAGCTTTTGGCATTCTGGCAAAAACCAATGATGACTAACACATGCAGCTCCATTTCTGAACCATTTAATATAGTTTTAATAGTCTCATTTTTATTGAGATTTTGCCCATTGTACCACAGACAATTTCAGGACCCTGTCATCTTCAAGAAACATACCCAGACTGCTTACTCAGCAACACTCATTCTTTTAATTTCTTCCCTCTTCGAGATTGGAGGGTGTGGAGCTGAGCACTTTTTCCCCACACAGCCCCATCTGCCTCTTCTGCACACCCCACCATCCTGGTTGCCTCTTTTGTCTCTTTCAGATAAAAGTTCATTTGATGTAAGAGACAGGAGAAGTGGAAAAATTTCATCTACAGAAGAAAAAATTAAGAGAACAAAATCTTTAACAGCAGATCATCTTTAAAGCTGGGGGGGAATCCAGTTCCTCTACATCAGTCCCAGACTGAATAATGAAACCCTCCCCCCCTTAAAAAAAACAAAGATTTATAATGATTTTCAAAGTTGTGTCTCATAATTAATATCACATGCATCTCTTCAGCTGTAGAGATAAAAAGAAGCCATTTATCCATGTCCTTGTTATTTTTTCTTATTCTCCTTTTAAATCCTGTGTTAAAAACCAGAGAGCAGGCTTGAAAAGAAAGGGAATGAAAAAAACCCTTTTGACTTTCATTTACCCCATACAATGATGGCCTTAGAAGACTTCCTCAGTGCTTTCTACCCAGCCTCCCACTGATCAGTCTAGCATAGGGTGGCAGATGGTTAAATATCCATTAGGCAACGTCTCTCTCTCTTTCTCTATAAAAGCTCCATTCTCTTCCACTTGCCCCCCGCCATCACCCTAATAAATGCTGCATGTTCCAGAGAGGAGCATTCAGTAGCTAGGAATAAAATTCTCTTACAAGTTTTTACAAGTGTATGTGGCACCTCCCTCACCTGGGTAAGAGTCCAACCTTTTAATGTCTATTGTGAAGAAAAGATGACATATGATTGAGGGAAAAAAGTTAGGTATACGTGTTCTACATACACGTACATACTTTTTACCATCAACACTTATTTTGATTCATATCGTGTTGCACTGTTTTATTCACAGAAATGCTGTCAACATTAAAATGATATTTAAAACCACATTCTTCAGCAGTGTCGCTAATATAATCCTTGGAGTATTAGCACTGAAAGTATGTTAATTATACCTTGACTTTAGCAAGGCTTTTGATATGGTCTCCCACCACATTCCTGCAAGCAAGCTAAGGAAGTATGGACTGGATGAATGGACTGTAAGATGGATAAAAAAACCTGGCTGAATCATTAGGCTCAAAGGGTAGTAAATATTGGCTTAATGTCTAAATGGCAGCTGGTATCAAGTGGAGTACCCCAGGGTCGGTCCTGGGGCTGGTTCTGTTTGATAACTTCATTAACAACCTGGAAGATGGGATGGACTGCACGCTCAGCAACACTGAAGATGACAACAAGCTGTGGGGAGTAGTAGATATGCTATAAGGTACGGCTAGGATTCAGACAGACCTAGACAAATTGGAGAACTGGACCAGAAGAAACCTCATGGAGTTCAATAAGAACAAGTGCAAAGTCCTGCACTTAGGACAGAACAATCCCATGCACTGGTACAGGCTGGAGACTAACTGGCTAAGCAGTAACACAGGCAGAAAAGGGCCTAGGGGTTACAGTAGACAATAAGCTGAATATGAGCCAACAGTGTGCCCTTGTTGCAAAAAAGGCTAATGGCATACTGGGCTGCATTAGTAGAAGCAGTGACAGCAGATTGAGGAAGGATTATTCCCCTCTATTCATCACTGGTGAGGTCAAATCTGGAGTACTGTGTCCAGTTTTGGGCCCCCTACTATAAAAAGGATATGGACAAATTGGAAAGAGTCCAGCAGAGGGCAAAAAAATGGTTAGGAGTTTGGGGCACATGACTTATGAGGAGAGCACAAGGGAACCGGGCTTATTTAGTCTAAAAAAGAGAAGACAGGATTTAACAGCAGCCTTCAACTACCTAAAAGGGGGTTCAAAAGAGGATGGAGCTGGACTGTTCTCAGTGGTGGCAGATGACAGAACAAGGAACAAAGGTCTCAAGCTGCAGCAAGGGAAGTTTAGATTAGATATTAGGAAGAATTTTTCAGTAGGAAGGTAGTAAAACACTGAACGGGTTACCCAGAGAGGTGGTGGAATCTCCATCCTTGGAGGTTTTTAAGAAATGGCTTGACAAAGAGCTGGTTGGGATGATACAGTTGGGGATGGTCCTGCTTTGAGCACGGATTTGGACTAGATAACCTCCTGAGGTCCCTTCTAACCCTAATTTTCTATGATTCTATATTCAAAGTTCATATTACTTTCTCCATTGATGATTCTTTGTTTACTATTAAACATTCCACCGGGAAGCCTGGCCATTCTCAGGCCTAGTCCACACTACAGAGTTTCTATGGCTGGACTCCAGTTCTGCAGTAGGAAGAATCCCACTGCAGACTGGTATTTATGTCACCTCTCCTCAGTGGAGTGAAGTTTCTACCACTCCACAGACAATAGAAGGTGCATGTGGACACTGCCAAGCCTTCTGCCAGCTGCCTTCAGCAGCCAGTGCCTTCTCAGGGCACCCTTCATGCTCTGACAGCACGTGAGCTGAGTGGAGCCATGTGGAGCTTCCAGAAGAACAAGGAGATGCACATGCTGTAGTGTAGTGCTGTGTCTGCTGTCCACTGCCAAAAGCTTTAGTATCAAAAAGAACTGTGTGAAATACAAGGTCTGGTTTCTGGGTCAGATCTTCACTGGGTGAATAATACACACAAATCAATGGAACTCAATGGAGTTACACCAATTCTACGCAATATTTACAAGCACAGGAATCATGCGACTGGATCTGAGTAGTGGGCCACCCAGTCTGGCACCCTGCCTCTGCCAGCACCAAGGACAGGAAAAGAAACCTCAGTAAACTTTCAAAGAATAATCAGATTGCTAGCAAAATTTCTTCTCATCTCCTGTCTGCTGTTTTACAACTTGAAGAATTTGTATCAGAGAAAGGAAAACAGAGATTTTTTTTGAAAGAGTATTTGTGTTAAATGAAATATTTCAGTTAATATTACATTTTTACAACACTTTTAAAAACACTGCCTTAAAACTAGTTGTGAATATCCTTTTAGGTATCAATGATAGGTATGTATGTTTTAATCCATCTGGTTATGATTAGGTGCAGGTCTCACACTAAGAGGTGTCAGAACTTGAGCATCTTTAGTATCTAACACCTTTTTTTAGAGTCAGAGTACTCTCCACAACTTAGTTTTAATTTAACAGCATGCCCAGTTGAGAATCGCTATTGTACTTACCTCAGTGATACTCAACCAGCTGTTGCCACATGTTCCTGACTGATAACCCTAAAGCAGGCAGGAGCAGAGGCACAACCAATGGGTTTCATGCAGGAGAAAAGAACTCCCCTGCACCTCTGGGAGGCAAGAAGAGGGAGGAATGGAAGAAGGATAGTTTTACTGCCCTGAGTGCTCCTGCACTCCTCCTGCCAAGCAGTACAAAGGACTGTTCCAACCCAATCTGGCTTCTCTGGACAGGCAGTATGAAGGGCTGCAGCTGAAGCGTGGGCTCTTACCACAGCCCTTCCCAGTCTGACCCCTCATGCTCCTCCCCAAAAGAGAAGGGCGGGGGCCATCTGGAACATGTGGGTTCAGATCAGGAAGGACTGCAGAAAGAACACAGGCTCCAGCTGGTTCCTGATCTGCCCCTGCAGGAGACAAGTGGGGAAGTCGCACCTTGCTGTGGTGGCACCTGCACCGCAGCAGCCCTGGAAGGGGAGGACAGGGAGTCGCAGCACTTCAGTGATTCACTGGTGCCTCAGACTCTGTTGTACATCTGCACTGGGTCCTGATGGACATAGATTTTTGCCACGTGTCAAGTAAAATGATAAGAATGCCAGCTGTATCTATAAAAGGCAAAGGCTGGCAGGTTCTGCTAGCAACATACAGAGGTAATGCCAGGAGGAAAAAAACAATTCTCTCTCTCTCTCAGGGCTTCCAGTTTTATGAAGTTACAATATCTACCAAAGCAATGCCCTTGGACCCAGTAAAATTACTTCACTTTTTCTATGAATCCCTGAGAAGTTCCACTCCCCGCAGGGGATAGAAGGTAGAAGGAGCCTTTAAGTTCCTTACAAGGAACCAGAGCTTCAAGGATGCTACAAGAGAGGAATAAAAAACTACTATGTATGATTTCTAAGCAACCACCCACAAGCTTGAAGATCATGCACATGCTTAACTTCTTTGCTGGATTGTGGCTCAAGGATGAAGCATTTTCTCCCATTTTACACATCCCCATTAGTAATGATCAAGAGTCGGTGCTTAGGCACTGAACTCACAGCCAGATTTTTAAAAGATTAGCAGTGTTTGGAAAGTTTCTGTAGCATACTCAGCAAAGAAGGGTACTGCGTCTGAAGGCTTGCCTAAACATCACTCTCAACTATACAGTTGGTTCAATAATAATACCACCCGAAAGCCCCTTGCTCTTCATACGTCCTGGACCAGCAGGGTTGCAACAACATTCAAAACTTGCTTAAAGAGGAAGGGCGCTGACATGTGTAGGCCCCCACTCTAACTCATGGCTCTTTACGTAAAGCACCATGAGTCAGAACACCCCTTTGAGCCAACAGTTGTTTGTCTGCTGGGTCGGGGGCAAGGGAACTGAGCTCCACTTTGGAGCCGATCAAGCCACAGAAACCTGCCTGTAGCCCCACCCCCACTCCCAGCTCCATAGAGGAAGGGAGAGGGGTGGGGGTGGGGGAGCAAACTGCGGGCTGGGTTTGCCTGACCTGAGCTGGAAGGGGTGCAGCTTAGGCCAAGCAAACCCCAACTGCAGCTTGCTCCACCTCCTCCATCCCCCTCCCTTCCTGCAGACACCCCCAATCACACAACTGATTAAACCTAAAGCACACAAGTTCCCTAAAGTGCTCCAAAGTGGAGTGCCTTCATCTGATCCCTCATTTGATGATGCTTAATTTGTTGTGTGATTGGCCACTTTAATAGTGCTCTGCAGCCTTGCACGCGTTAAAGCACAGCTGTAGCAAGCTTTTAGGAAGCCGTTTGTGTGACAAATGTAACTTCTGTCTGTGCCTGGAGTGGATTTCCTCAAATGCATCAGCTCTCCAGATGATTTAGATCCTCAGATGGTGTGAACTAACTAGGTCCACTGAAGTCACTGGAGTTACACTAGAACACACCATTCCTCCACCTCCCCCAGCGTCAGCAATTTACAAGCCGGATCCAGCCCTGCAAAGTGATTTTATCTAGACTGGGAAGAAGTTGGTGGTACAGGGAATTGGTGGTTATTCAGCAGCAGGGAGAAAGGCAATGGAGGCAGCAGTGATCATGTCGCAAGCAGGGGACCACCTCAGACCAAGCTCCAAATCAGTCTGGCCCATCACTCCCAAAAGGCTACCGATACTGGGCCTAAATCTTTTGAAATAAGTTGAGTCTGCATTGTCTCAATGGCTCTCTGAATGGCACATTTCAAAAGTCAAGGAAGACATTTCCTGGCTATTTGCCTGGAGCAACCAGAAAAAGTAAGCAGGGAAATGGGAGCTGCAGGTGGGGGGAAGAGGCAGTGACCAGGCATGTGGGAGCACAGCAACAACTGGGAAGGAGCGCAGGGCCGCACCGGTGGGGCCCAGAGCGGGGCAGCAGGAGTGAGGGATCCAGTACCAGCTGGCTGCTCCAGGTACTGAGGCCAGGAGCCAGAGGGTGTGTGTGCGTGTGTTCGTAGGGTGAGTCCCACATGTACACCCCACTATACACATGCACCCACACACCCCCTTGTACTGCCATGCACACAGACACCCACAACTCCTCACATACCCCAGCCACCCTCCCTCACACACGGCTCCCACAAACCCCATACCCACCCATACAACACATATCCACACACATACCCACATGCTTCCACACCCCCCCAGACACACCCTCCCCCTCACCTCACAAAGTCACACACCCACAGCACCTCACAAACCTATACACGCCCCCCAATATACAAGAGTAAGACTTCATTTTAAGCTATTATATACAATCACCTCTATGTACACTACACAAACACCTGTAAATCAGGACAAAAATATTTTTTGAAATCAAATTAATGAACACTGTAGATGTTTACTTTTTAGAATATAATTTGGTATTTCTCTGGTTCCAAGATGACAAAACTCCTTTCTGAAAGGAGTACTTGTGGGAGCAAGGGGACTTCTGGTGGCAAAGATTAGGGGTTAGGGGCGGGACTTCCAGTCACAAGATGGTGACCAGGGGGTGGGGCACCCGTCAAGGGGCAGGGCTACCCATGCGGCCCTTGACAGCTTGCCAAAACTTGGTAAGTGGCCCTCCACCCGAAATAATTGCCTTTTCCTGAGCTACGAGAATCAAGGAGGATAAAAAATCCTTTTTCAAATACATGGGAAATCGGAAAAAAACCAAGGGCAACATCAGAACCTTGCTGAAACAACTGCGGCAGCTGACAACCAACACCCAGGAAAAAGCTAATCTCCTCAAGAATTACTTTGTGTTGGTTTTCCCCCAGCTCAAGGGGATCATGCTGCCTAACAGGACTCAGGACTACCAGGGTAAGGGTGATGCCTATAATTGGCGAAGCTCTTGTGAGGGAATAGCTTGAGAGGCTGGACATTCACAAGTCAGCTGGCCCAGATGGAATGCATCCAAGAGTGCTAAACGAGTTGGCTGACATCATAACACAACCAATGGTTAGGATATCTGAGAACGTGTGGCACTTGGGAGAGGTTCCTGAAGATTGGAAGAGGGACAATGTGGTGCCTATCTTCAAGAAAGGAAGGAAGGAAGATATGGGGAACTACAGGCCAATGAGTTTGACCTCAGTCCTTGGAAAGATCTTGGGAAAAATCATCAAAGAAGTCATCAATAACAGACTAATGGAAGGCAACATTCTGAGAGATAGCCAACATGGTTTTGCTGCAGGTAAGTCTTGCCTGACCAACCTCATTTCCTTCTATGACCAAGTTACACATCACCAGGACAAAGGAGAAGAGGATGATGTCATATATTTGGATTTCAAAAAAGGCTTTGACTTGGTCTCCCACGATATCCTCCTGGTAAAATTGGGGAACTGTGGCCTCGACAACCTCATGGTCTTATGGCTGGGGAACTGGCTCCATGGTCGGACCTAAAGAATGATAGTCAATGGAACTGAGTCAACATGGCGCATGGTGACCAGTGGCATCCCCCAGCCTCAGTACTTGAACCAGTACTCTAATATATTCATAAATTATCTGGATTCAGGTGTCAAAAGCAGACTGGCTAGGTTTCCAGATGACACCAAATTATGGGGAAGTGCAGTCACGCTAGAGGACAGGCTGGCAATTCAAGCCAACCTGGACAGACTCACAAGGTGGGCAGTCAACAAGGAGAAATGCAAGGTACTCCACCTTGGGAGAAAAAACCCACATCATACGTATAGCCTCGGCAGTAGCCTACACTCGCTAGCACCACAACTGAAAGAGACTTGGGGGTCATGACTGACCACAAGATGAACATGAGCTACCAATGCGATGCTGCAGCTGGCAAAGCAAAATAAAACTCTGGTTTGCATCTACTGATGCATCTCAAGCCAGACCCAAGAAGACATCCTCTTGCTTTACTCTGCCTTGGTGAGGCCGCAGCTGGAGTACTGCTTCTAATTCTGGGCTCTGCACTTTAAATAGGATATGGAGACGCTTGAGAGAGTCCAGAGGAAAGCCATGTGCATGATTACAGGTCAAGAGAACAGGCCTTATAAGGAGAGGCTGAGATGCATAGGAATCTTCAGCCTGCAGAAGTGAAGGCTCAGGGGTGACTTGGTGGCAGCCTTTAAGTATAGAAGGGATGTGCACCAGGAACTGGGAGAACGTCTGTTCACCAGGGCACCCCGAGGGAAGACAAGGTCTAATGGTCACAAACTGCTGGAAGTCTGTTTTAGACTGGACATAAGGTAAAAGTTCTTCACTGTCCAAGTCTCCAGTCTGGAACAGACTCCCCTCCAGAAGTGGTGCAAGCACTTACACTGGATACTTTTAAGAAATGCTTAGATGCTTATCTTGTTGGGGTGATCTGATCCTAGCTGACTTCCTGCCCCTTGGGCAAGGAGCTGGGCCCAATGATCTTACAAGGTCCCCTCCAGCCCTAATGTCTATGAAATCTATTAATCCATTTATGATATGTTCATAAATGGCATACAGAGAACTTCAAGAGTTAGAAAAAGGTCTCTCCATGCATCTTTAAGGTTCTGGAAGGGTTTGACTGAGCTTCATGGCACTCATGCTCTAATTCTGTGTCAAAGACACACTAGGACCAACTGTGTGCTTCAATACAGACAAACTTACCAAAAGCTCATTAAAACCTTAAGTTATGTTGTTGAACCTAAGTATATGTGAGAGAGTAGAAAGAAATGCATACACATACATGATTATGCTTTCCCACTGATTTAATACTCTTATAATCCCAGTGACTTCACTCAAAGGAGATACTGTTGATTTAAACCAGAATGAGAGGAAAACCCAGGTGACGCTGTAGAACTAACAACACTAGCAATTAATTGGTTTTCCCTCATTTCTGGGGCAAGCACATATCGGCCACCAAAATCCACAGTATGACTAAAATAGCTTCACATGTCCTTCCAGAAATTGCCTTAGAAACTAGAAGAAAACAACAATTTTTGTCACCATTCAAGGTGCCATTGCTTAGCAACATGAAAATAGACATTTTGTATCACCCATTACTGTCAGTAGCAAACAATTTCAAGCACATAAACTGGCCAAGACCTTAGCTGCCCCCTTGCTTCAGGTAGACTAATACCTCCCCCTTCCAGCTGTCTGGGCTTACAGAGCGAGGACCATGCTGTCAGCTGACACCAGGGAACCCAGCTTCCCGTGGGCTGAGTCCACGTATGGCAGTAGGTACAGGATACTCTCCAGTACTATAAACTGGCCTCTAGGAACTGTTGCAGCATCCAAGGGATCCCTCCACACAGGCTCATTTATTTTTTTTTTTGCCCTGTTTTCCTTCCCCCAAAGACTAAGTCCCATTTTTCCCTGTGCCTTGTCCTTTCCCCACAGCCTCCTGTTCACTTCCCTCTAATGAGGCCTTCACCATCACCCAAGCTCCTCCATATCCCTTCTCTCTGACGCTTATTACCATAAGAATACATAAGAACAGCTTTCAGCCTTGCCCCACCCCTCCATGAAAGGATATTTCCATGCTAACAGCCTCGGCTGCTAACTCCTGTCCTGCAGAAACAGATTTTTGACACCCTCTGGTTTCCACTCGGCTGCTTGCAGCTCCGTGACCTCCTCACCCCAAGTAGGGACATTTTCTGCCTCTCAGAGAAGCAGCTTCTTCTCAACAAAATAAGTTGGTTCTCTGGGTAAGAGCAGGGATGCACTGCCAACAGAGAATTACACTTGTCTTATCATGGTATAAATGACCAGGGATCCAGGTTTTCTGTTTCCCATGGAAAAACATGCAGATTTTCCCTTTTACCTGAGAAAAACGCAGATTATTCATTTTAACAGAAAAACACATGGATTTTCCACTTTTGCAAAGGGCTCCCTGCAGGCTGACAGAATTGCAGCCTGCAAGGGGCTGGGAGGCACAGGAAAAGGGTGATCAGGCAGGGCACATCATGTGCGCGCGCGCACACACGCACACACACACACACACACGGCTGCCAGGCAGCCTAGACAGCAGCTCCTGAGGTAAGTTTAGGGGAGCAGGGGGGCTACAGTGATGCACCCCCTGCCTGCCCAGCAGCAGCGGGGATGGCAGCACAGAGTTGTGCCCCTGCTGCTACTAGGTGGGCAGTGGGCACCTTGCCATGGCAACATGGGGCTTGCAGTGGCAAGGAGCTTCCCCACCCAGCCCAACTCTGCCCTGCTCCGCTAGATCCCACTGGTTGGACCACAGAGGCCCTGAGGGGAGGGCAGCTGGACAGGGACCCCTGAGCCTGCAGTGGGAAGCCCACACTTGCCCCACAACAAGGTTTCCACTCTGGCCATGTTGCCCACGGGGGACAGGGAACCAGCCTCCACGCTCCACTGCTGCAGCAGCTGCCTCCCGCAGGTGACACCTGGGGCTCAGGTGCTGCTGTGGGTGGCAGGGAGCTGCAGACCTGGGTCCCTGGCCCTGCAGCCTTGGCAACTGGGGGCCCCTGCCAGCAGGGCTGGGGAGGGAAGGGTTGAGGGGCACCAGCAGGGCTGTGGGGGGCTGTGGCTTGGGAGTGAGTGGTCTGGATCTGCATCCTGGTGAGCTAAGGGGGCAAGGGGAACTCCAATTTTCCACGATAAAAAAATGCAAAATCAAATACTAAAATTTACAAGTACTTAGAATTAATTAATGAGGCACTGGTAGGCTCCCAAATTGCTTTAGACTAGTAAATATATCAATAAAACTTTGTGTTCAATTGATACCTATATATATAGTGGCATTTCATTTTAATCATGGATTTGGGGGTTTTAATCAGAGAATTTGTGAGTTTTAAACAGAGAAAACCAGGATCCCTATAAATGACTGAACAAACAGCAGGGTAACTGGGAGTGTTGTCACATGGCAGTGTCGGCACTTTACCACCATTCCACTCTGTCCTCTCTTCAGGAACTCCCTGGTGGGGTAAACGTTTGCCCACAGCTTCAGGGCCACGATCTTGTGTCTCTCATTCATTCTTCTCTGGTGGATGATCCGGTCATTGCTGATCAGAGTCTGGAAGGCCTCCACGCCTATACCCTGGCACTGGAGCTGGGTCCATTTCTTTGACACGTAGGCCTTGCAGTTGATGGGCCTCAGGATTGCAACCACTGAGGTCACGCAGGCCCCTTGGGCAGCCTCTGGGGGGTACTGTACCCCCAAGGCTCAGCATGAGCCCGGGCATCATTGGGGCTGCCACCACTAGTCAGGCACCACATCTCTACCTCATCCCCTATCCCATAGAAGCAGGATACCTTGCAAATGACTTTGTTAGTGGAGTTGAAGATGCAGAGCAGCCTCTTCACTTGGGCTGCCAGAATGGCTTGAGCCAATTTCAGCAGGCCCAGGCCCCCGTCACAAAAGCATGAGTGTAGCAGGCCATCTGTTGTGCAGGCTGGCGGGTGGAACCACTCCTTGACCACCTGGAAGCTCATGGCATCCAGAACTTCCAAGACCACCCCACGGGTGTTCACATAGTCGGCCTGAAAAACAGTCTGGGTATGGCATACTGCACCAGCAGAGAGAGCTTCTGCATTGGCTTCAGCGGGGCTCTGCTGATCCTCTTGATTCAGGGGCTTAGCTTGCCTCCCAAGTCAGGCTTGGTGATCCCCATCCAGGGATTGAATCTCAAGCCCTAACACTTGATTGATTTGCCAGGCCTGGTCACGGAGATCTAAGATCTCCTGATCTGCCAGGCGTTACATATGTTCACCATGAAGGAGTCACATGCAGAGTTCAGGAAGAGCCCCTGGCTGGCACTTATTGGGCTGCATGCGCAGGCCTGTGAGGTTGCAGAAATCCTCCAGGATGCTGATGTTGTGCTTCATGTCCTCCCAGGAGTTACTCACAAGGATGAACTCATCCATGAATGCCATAGAGGCCAGGGATGCCTCCCCAATGGCCACCCCACTGCCCTCGGCTTCCAGCTTAGCCAGCAGGGGTCCACTGCTATACTGAACAGCAATGGGGACACTGGGTCACCTTGCTTCACTCTGGCCTTGATCTTGATAGGCTAGGCGGACTACCCATTGAACTTGATCTTCGTCGTGACTCCCAGTTACCCTGCTGTTTGTTCAGTCAGTTATACCACAGCTCCAGAGACTGCTTCTTTCCCTTCTTCAGTGCAGCACAACAATTAACTGTGCACACAACCCATTCTTGAAGTGCCGCTCAGCCTTAAAAAGCATCTTGCCTTCTTGCTCAGTGGATATTCCTTCTGTATGCATCAGTCAGACCAAGTGACTCAAATAGGGCTTTTTCTGCTTTTTATTCCTCTTAGGCCAATTCTGAAGATACTGCTCAGTTCAGGGGAGGGAGGGTGAAAGATTCTAAATCTCTCCCATGTATAAACAGAATTGTTAACTAATTTGCCACCATCAAATTCTTCTTTGCTTGTGCCCTGCATCTCTTCTCCCTCCCCTTTGTCTCTCTTCCCTTTTTGGGTTCCAAGCTCTTTGCAGCATAACTGATTTACCACTGTGTGTGTACAGCACCTAGCACAGTGCAATCCCATTCTTAACTTAGTCGTAGATACTACTGCTGAAAACAGGATGGATAAACAAAACAACAATTGACAATGGTTACCCTTTTGCAAATCAGCATGGCTGCCCAGGTATCACTGACAGCACACTCCACTTGGAGACCTTTTATTAAGAACTGCAATGAGCAAAAAAGGAAGGAGTGCACTAGGATTTTCCCACCTCCCCAGTGGATTTTCAGACAGACCTGAAGCCTACACTGCCAGTTCTGCAGGGTTGCTTTTTGGAAAAGATTTACAATTCATTTGGTGCCTTCTGGACATTCCCCCCCTCCACCCTCCCACTCTTTACACATGGCATTTCTGGGATGCATCTTGTAAGGATCACTGCTGTAGGCAGCACAATACACTTCATGTGCCTTGATGTCATGTGATTCTTTCTAGCAAACCTGTACTCCCCCAAACTCTGGTGCAAAACCTAAGCGATAAACAGAAACAAGGGTTTGATTGAACACCAGGGTCTGAAAAGAGAAAAAAGAGCCAAGTGGAAGTGAGAGAAAAGTCAGATTCAAGCAGCACTAAAATAAATGACTGATGGGAAGATATGCTCTGAGGGTTGGGTGAACCTAGGCATGCCAGAACTCAGCAGCTGCTTACAAGCACCAGGTGTCTAGGACCAGTGTGCTGTGATTTTTTACTCTTTCCAAATGCACTCTCCTCAGATATGTCCCCCCTTTAGATCCTGATCAACCCCAATTCTTTGCCAGGACTCCATCCATGTGAGCTACTGTCCCCTTGGAGCACCAACTGGGACAACGCCTTGGTCATTCTATCCACACAGCAGAGGGCCTGTTCCCTCAGTCCAAATCCTTTTGAGTGGGGATTCTTGCAATTCTTCCCCTGGAGTGAGAACTAAGCAGAAATGCTGCAATTGACTTCTTTAGCCTTTTCAGGCTCTAGCAGGGCGACTCCTTCTAATCCTGAGACCAGCCACTGTCCCTACATTACAAAGCCACTACTGGCATCCCTTGAAAGCAACAGTCAGTGGAAATTCTAGCAGCAAGCCTAACAAAATATTTCCTTATCTAGGAAAGCAAAACATGAACAGTCCATTCACCCTCTATGATGCTATTGCAAATCTGCTGTAATCTGACCAAGCCATCTTGCTGCACAGAGCCAGCCAGTCCCCTCCAGAGCCAGGACTGGGGCCACCAGCCAGATTATGTCTGAAAGGTTTACTCTGCTGCCACCCACAACATACCTGGCATGTGGATAAACAGGGGGATTCAAATGCTAGGCGTACCAATGGAAACTGCCCAGTCCCCCACTTCCCCCTCCACATTCAAAGGCACAACATGCTAATCCCTAGACGGTCCATTTATCCCTTTATTTGTTGAATGAAGTTATTTATACAAGTGGGTCCCCAGAGATACTGAGAACCCATTTGCAGGGACATCCTGTAGCAACAATCCTTTTATCTATTTATTTATAGAAAGATATTTATGCAGGCTAAACCCACGGAGATGCAGCCATCCCGCTCACACATTCGCCCTGTTGACAGACAAAGTTTCTAAGGGAGGACAATTAACTCAAACCAACATACACACAGACACAGGGACCTGAAAACAGATAATATAGTCTAGAGCACTGGCTGAGGGGCTGGATATCTGGGGACTTCAGTCCTAGTCCTAAATCAGCTCTTCCTTACTGTGTGGTCTCAGAGTTGCTGAGAGAAAAACGGGAATGTTTCCCCATCAGGAAACGTGCGTGATGATACTTACCCAAGTACAGGCAGCATGGCCTGGGCCAGAAAGACCTGGGTTCCATTCTTGCTACTGCCCTGTGGAGAGATCCTGGCAAGGCCCTTCCTCTCTCAGTACCTCAGTTTACCTAACTGTAGCATACGGATAATTACACCAACCTCCCTTCTGAAGTACTCTGAGATCTACTGGTAAAAAGAGCCAGGTATAGGTATGTCCTAGTACCCCATGGCAGCTATCCAGTATCTTACAAAGAAGTGAAGTATTACCAAGATTGCCAAATTACAAACAGAAAAACAGAATCCAGGTCCTTCCACATCCCAGAAGAGTGCATTAAGCACCAGGTTCTTGGTTGCTTTGAGGCAGGGCTCTCAGTTTCTTCTGATGGAGCCATTCCATTTTACAATGATAATTATATATATTCAATGAGCCAAAAGAGAAATGCAGGACACTCACCAGGGACAGGGGAGACTCTGATCCCTACTCAAACTTAAGCACTCAGGGAAAAGAACTGGGTTTTTCCCACATCTGAGGTTGAGTGTCCGAACCAGCAGACAGTTGCTATGCTAGGTTCCTCCTCGTTTCCCATCCTCTCTCACAAAAAGCTCTGACATGTCTCAGTTTTGACCTCATGAGGGAAAACTGTTGAAATCTCATGAATTTTCATGGGACAGATAAGACCCATTATGTTCAGCTCTCTTACCAAATACCTGACTCTCCTTAGCAGGCATTTGCTGAGCCCCACTCTTACTGAGGTGGGGTACAGACACTTGGCTCACTGTCTTTCTTCCACACTCACTGCAGTGTTTAGACCACTTTGGTTACTTGTTTTTGAGCATGCTCTAAATTTGAAGACTTGAAACAAACCAGTACCAATACCAGCATGAATACTAATGTAGATGAGGCTTGGGCATCTTTATTGCCACGTTGCAGAGTCCTGTCTACTCCACGGCTTAAGATAATTGTAGGATGACAAGAGACAGCTATTTTAATGCAGTCACACCTAGGCAAAATGACAGGCTTGGCAGATTCCCTGGAATGTCCCTGGAGCTAGAGGTATAGTGTGCCCTGCAACATGGGTAAAGAAAGTCCCAGTTTTGCCTCCTTCTCTCACATGCAATACAAAGAGCCCCTCTTTGCAAGCAGTAACCAAAAGAAGGTCCACTGCTAATTCCTCCCCTACCACCCTAAATCTTTCCCCAGGAGCAACTAGAGGAGTCTTTTAAATGATCCTTCTCCTGTTGCATCATTTAGAATGACAAACATTACCAAAGAAACAACACTCGACTCTTTCAGACTTAGTTGGAATTTAAATATGAGGTTATTCTTTAATGCTCAGTAACCAAGCGGCAAAGCAGAAAGACTTCCATGTCACAGGCTCCCTCTCCTGGTAAAGCATCAAGCAACTGAGCAGCAGTCATTCAGAAATCAGCCAGCAGAGATGAGCCAGAAGCTGGGGATTCCTTCATCCTGAGAACTTTAAGGAGAAGCTGAATATCATAAAAAGGTGGACAGGGGCCCAGGCTACAGAGCTAGGAGGAGCTGGATCTCCACAGGAAATTGTCCTGTGTAGGCCCCATATCCCAGGCCTGCTGGCCATTAAGCAGATGTCAAGTTTCTGCCCAACAAAGGAAGTTTGGGGTGAATAGCACCCAGGTTACATGGAGACTGTAAGCTATGCAACTACGCAGGCTGGGCAAAGAGGAAGGAATACAAAACAGTTTCCTTCTGACAGGGTGGCATAGTGGTGTCAAACTTGCAGTTTTGTCACAGAATCTTGTGTCAAAAGACTGTTTGGTAGCAAAATGTCTGTATGCAAATCCTGTCCCAGCTCAGTACCTGGTAACTGGCCTTTCTAACAGCTTTAGAGTGTGTACCCCAATGCAATCTAACAGCTGTTTCACATTTGTCTGGTGAATTATGGCTTTCAGGATCTGGAAACATTAGGGTAGCAAGGAAGAGTGCTTATTAGTAACATAACCAGGCTGCTCTCACTTTCTGAGAAAGTCCCAAATTTAGGGAGTGCATCCCCTTACCACCACAGAGTCACTGAAGTGGTAATTCTGTCCTGAATTTAGACAAGTCCTGTGCCACGCAGTCCTGCTGAGAGGCCACACTGCTCCATGAAAGATAAAAAGTGCTACTAAGAGGTAATGGGCAGTATAGCTGTGTTCGCACAGTGCAGCTCCCAGGCTAACTCTGCCTCTCAGTGCAGCTAACTAGCTTGCTTACAGTACCACACTATGGTAGCTACACTCACCAGGACCAGAAATTATGTAAACAATATGTGGTTCCTCGAAGACTGTGAACAGGTCTTGGTTCTGCAGAATATGTGGGACCATTGTCATGGCTTTTGGAATCCTAAGCTGGTGGTTTTATCTGGAAGCCTCCGCAGTGAGAAGAGCAGAGCCCAAGAAGAGGCAGGACACAGAGCTGGTGTAGGGTCCCTGGAGTTTGGAACTGACTGAAGAAGCAGTCTGAAGACAAGGCTTTCCTATGCTGTTATCTTAAGTCCAATCTAGGCCACAGTTGCTGTACTGGACTCCACAAGCAGGAGAATTTTGACCCATTCCCCCAAGAACTTCTGGTTCTTCTAAGCAGTGTTTTCAGAAAAAAAAACCTTTCCACTAAAGAATCTCTAACCAAGTCAAAGGCTTTGCTCAGATACAGCCATTGGGAGGCAAAGGAATATGTCTTCTCCCCAAGATGTGCACATTTCAACTCTTCCTATTATTATTTTTGCTCAGGGTGGTTGCAGGACCTGTATGGCTTAATCACTGGTTCCCCCTTCCCTCCATCTTGCAAATTTTTCTCACCATCAATGGCTTAACTGGCTATCTCTTCTCCCCTCCCTTCTGCCACACAGAAGAAAACTGCTGACAAGGGAACACTAAAGGAAATAAAATTAAGCCTTGGCAGGGTGGGGTGGGGTGATGGGAGTAGGAAAAGTGGTACATATGCAGAGAAGCAATGCCCAGTGTTTGAAGTTCTGCTTTGCTAACCAGAGCAGAGTTGTCACCCTTGATCCACTTCATCATTACACCTTTGTATTTCACAGTTTGTATTACCTTTTCCTTCCCAGATGAGTTGATCTGAAATGGTTATTTCCAGCAGAAAGTAAAGAACTAATGACATTTGAGAGACTGGGAAAAGAAAGCAACAGAGAAGGTGGAACAGGAATCTTTAAAAAGATAGATGGTAGGGAGCCAATGCAATTGCAATCCAAGACTACATGACAGGTAGCATGGCTCAGTGGTTAGAGCCCTGTGGTTAGCCTCGGGGATAGGAACAGCACTGCCAACTTCAAGTATTCCATGACCAGGAATCAAGATCTTCAAAATAATGAGATTTTTTTTTTTTTTTTAGTATATTTTGGTTCCTTTGACTTGTTTTCTGGTTCTTGAGTTCATGGGATCAACTTCGATCAAGATTTCAACCTTCTCCACAACTGTGAAGACTAGAAACCTTTTTTTAAAATGAAAGCTGAGTCATACACGGTGACGTAACTTGAGCAGCTGTGATTTAATCACGAATATGAAACACCGCAAAACTCTTGCTGAAAATGCATGACTTAGAAACTCTGTGGGAGTACAGCTCCAGCTCCAGCACTGACCTTCTGCATAACCCTTAACGCAAATCCTTTAACTTTCCTGGAGTTCATTTATTCCACCTAGAAAATTAACTAAATAATTGCCTCTCCCACTTGACTGATGTCAGGCTCAAGTAGTATGTGAGCTCCTTGGCTCAAAGATACTAAGTGACAAGTGTCACTTCAGACATAAATGTCCCAGTAGACAGTTCAACTGGGTATTTGGGGGACTGGCATAAGAGTTAGGTGCTAGGCTTCACCAGTCTTGTAAGGCTGCCCTACAGATCTTGAACATGACCATGATCCACTCTCCAGTCCAGCATCATATACAGGAGCCAGGCAGTTCTGCTTTTCATCACTCCATCATCCAAAAATCTCTTTCTGCTAGAAGTCTTTGCCTGCCTGACTGTGCACAATACCCAGCAGAAGAATGGCAGAGGAAGAAGATGGGCACCACACAGAATGGAGCTAACCAATCTGTTCAGACTAGGAACATGCAGTCTCTGGAGCTGCACTCCTGAGAGCACTAAGACACGCATGGAAAAACTTCAAACTCAAACCAGGGCCAAATCATTCACTCTGACCTCTGTTTTACCCTTTTTGGCAATTCAAGATCAGTATCACTATAAATAATTTTCCAGTAAAAAGCAAGAGCAATATTTTTGGAGACTGGTACCAGTAGCCAGATTAAATCCCAAGTTTACTGTTAGCCCAGTCTATTTATATTGTCTTGTGGTTACTTGAACTAATCGCACCAGCAGCTGCAAAGGCACAGAAAATAAACCTGCATTGTTGCAATCCCAGCATTATCTTTGCGGTGTTACAGATCAGCTCTGCACCCTGAAAAGAGACAGCCAGCTGTAGCAAAGGCTATTTGATAAGGAAGAACTGTGGAGAGAAAAAGACCTCTTCTTAGATACCCCTTGACCTGGCTTAATAAGCTAAGCATTTCCACTTCTGCATCTGTAAATACAGGCAAAAGGAAAGTCATAGTACCCACACGCCCACACATGTGCTTTAATGCACATTAGCTTATTTTAATGTGCATTGTGTCACAGAAAATGTGCTCTTTAGCTAATGTGCATTAAAAAAAGTTAGTGTGCATTTGTTTAGTACCTCACAATGGAGGATGCCGATAAATGTATATCAAGGCTGCTCCAACGCACTGTCATTACAGCATGTTGGAGCAGACTTGATTAATTGAATCTGCTTGAGCATAGTAAATACTGCACTCCAGCTGACTCCAGCATCATGTGGATCAGCATCCCCACATGGAAAATGGCAGTGAGGGGTGCTTTAACTAAAGCTTATTCGACAAGCTTTAGTTAAAATGACCCCGCCATTTTTCAGTGCGAGGGCGCTGATACACATGACACTCCAGGCTCTTTAATTAAGAGCCGCTCTAATTAAAGCACCTCCCACCCTGAGTATGTGTATAAACGCTTGGAGGTACTAGATTTAATGAACACTACCTAAAGTGCATTAATTGGATGTGTAGATGCATCCAAAGACCAAGTAATTCCCTTTCTGACAAGTTTGCCTCGAAGATGCGACCCTGCCCTGCCTTCTGCCTAATTTTAGTTTTCAGAGTAACAGGGCTAACTCTCTCTTTACTCCTGTAAAACAGGAAAGGGGGAGGGAGAGGGGAAGTCTAAGGGAGCACTGGTAAGTGGGGATGATGGCACTATCCCCAGAAGTTCCATCCATCAGAACTGCCGATTCCTAGTGAACTGGAGCAAGGTGAAAATGGCAGGATGTAGCTGCCAGCATGTCCCTCCATGGTATACATAAGACAGAGGTGGGCCAAATATGGCCTGTAAGCCATCCAGCCTGCAGCTGCTCCTGTGGCACTCTACCTGGGGCTGATTCCCATCTGCTCCCACACTCCTGTCCACTGACAGCTCCAGTCAGTATACAAAGGTTCCTAGCAAGTCTGTTCCTGGTGCAGCTGCAGCTGCCTGGGGATTGCTTGGCTCCAGGCTGGTGCCCAAGTACCAGTCTACTCCAGGCAGCAGGTAGCATGGGGAAGTGACAGACGCCATGGGGATGCATGCTGGGCACCACACACCCAGCCACGTGAAGAAGAACCGGCAGCCAGTCAGCTCCTGCCTCAGCACAGGGCTTCAGCTCCAGGGTGCCTTCCACTAACAGTAACTGGCCACAGATGGCTACTTATCACACTGGACAGACAGATGGGTGCAAGGTGCCCAGGAGATGGAGATGGAGCCCCACACAATGAGGTAGGAGCCACTCTTCTGAAAGACTTTATATGTGGGGCCCTTGACAGCTCACCAAAACTCATTAAGTGGCCCTCCAGTCGAAATAACTGCCCACCCCTGATATAAGGCAACTGTTTTTCATAGATTCATAGACATTACGGCTCAAAGGGACCTTGGAAGATCATCGAGTCCAGCCCCCTGCCCCAGGGGCAGGAAGTCAGCATAGGATCATAGGATCCCAGCAAGATAAACATCCAAATGTCTCTTGAAGGCATTCAAAGCAGGTGCTTGAACCACCTCCAGCAGCAGTCTATTCCAAACTTTGGGGGCTCGGACAGTAAAGAAGTTCTTCCTTATGCCCAGCCTGAAAAGATCATGGAGGAGTTTGTGACCGTTCGACCTTGTCATCCCTTGGGGCATTCTGGTGAACAGACATTCCCCCAGATCCTGGTGAGCACCCCGACAAACTTATAGGTGGCCACCAGATCACCCCTGGGCCTGCGCTTTTCCAGGCTAAAGAGCCCCATAGCTCTCAGCCTCTCATCATAAGGTCTGTTTTCCTGCCCTCTGATCATGCACGTGGTTCTTGTCTGCACTCTCTCCAGCTTCTCCATGTCCTTTCTGAATTGTGGAGCCCAAAACTGGATGCAGTACTCCAGCTGCGGCCTCACCAAGGCCAAGTACAACGGGAGAATGAGGTCCTGGGATTTGCTTGAGAAGCATCTATGGATGCAAGCCAGTGTTTTGCTTGCTTTACTAGCAGCAGCATCACATTGAAGGCTCACGTTTATCTCCGTTGATCCTCTGGATCACGGTGTATGCGTAAAAGGTCTAAATCAGGTACCTGATGAATCCATTTATGGCTTACAAGCCCAAAACAAGAGCAACGCAGCTTGTTACAAGTTTCACAGATCCATGCTTTGTCTGAGTTGGAGTCCAAGTTTATAGCATGCTGCTTTGTTCTTTCACACTTTGCTTCCATCCTCTGGATCAAAGAAGCTTCATGTTGCACTGCACCCAGTGCCAGATGTTCCCTCCAGATTAGATGGGATTCTGCGCACTTCTCCCAGCTTTCTACACTGATGTTGAATGACTTCCTATAATTTCTGCACACGTCATGGTACCACCATAGAGGGCAACCCTGTTTTCTACAGACATCTTGAATCTCGTTGTACAAATATATTCTTGGGGATACAGTCTCCTTCCACTCTCCTGACATGGCCAATCCATCACAACCTCCTTTTCATAGCAGTTTCTAAGTGTGTCAGTCCTGCACGTTCCAACACCTCTGTGTTTGATATTTTGTCTGACAGTTTGCAGGGAAGATTCACTGTGGAGAACCAAGGCCTCATCATCTGCAAATCTCTCAGAACCAGCTCTTTCACCTTGAGATGCTGAACAAGCCTCCATCTAGTCTGGTTCAAAGATGGTAATTCTCCAATAAACTGGAGGTTTGAGAGTGTACAAATTGCTGTCTTGTGTACACATGCTCAGTAACAGCTCATGAAAAGACAGGTTCATAGCTGCACACTTCAGTGTACCTCTACATGACCACAACCTTTTACTTTTATAGGTGAACTGCACAGGTTGGTTTATTAACCTTGGAAAGATACAAAAGTAAATCCACCTTGTTGAGATCTAAAGCTATTGTCCCAAGGAGGCAAGACTTTCTACAGCTGATTTTGAGCCCCTAACTCAAATTTAATGAGGCAATCCATCTATTCTTCTCTTGCTACCTTCCTCATGCACTACCAGAGCTCCCATCTCCTCCTCCCTCATTGCTGAAATAAGAGCTCAGAGACAGATCTGCTCTTGCCTCACCTTTCCCCTCTCTACTCCACAACCTCCCTTGCCATCTTCCAAGCAGCACAGCATATACAAAGCCACTCTGCTTCTTCATTCCCCATCCTAAAAAAAAACCCAGCAACCAGGCCCACAAAGAGTGTGGAACCTGAGAGCTGCCACAGTCCAGGGACATTGGTCTGGAGTCCAATTCACATCTACGGTGGTCTCAGTCAAACCCAAACTGTTGCCAGCTGCAGAGGACACTGTCCTAAAATATCTCATCACTAGGTATGGATTTACTCAGGGAACAAGGTTACTTAGGCCTTGGAACCAGAGTGCATGTGTATGTGCCTTGAAAATATGCATTGATTATGAACATCTAATTCAATTAAGTAATTTTGTTTAATTAAACAGAATTCCTCACTCACACTCATAAGCACAATCCCATATTATCAGATTTTTCAAATTTCCAGCTTTTCTGAATCTGTAACTGGGCCACTCTCACTGGTCAAGGGTTTCATTTCTCCATATGCTAAGTCTAAGTGAACAATCACAGTTTAGGAAATAATCAAGGATACAGCCTCACAAACGGCAAATGCTGCTTTTATTTCTTTACAAAAGCAGTTAAGAGTTCATTCAAGACTTTCTACTAAACAGACTGAAGCCCAGTTTGTACTACAGCCCTGTGTGTATAAAGTGAATGTATAAAGGCAGGTACATACATTTGTATTCTGGCACTTGAACAAAAGAGAGCCTAATTCTCTGAGCTGCTTCATGATTTCAACAGGAATGAATTTGAAACTGGACAGAAGCAGGATTAATTTCAGGACAGATGAATGTCATTCACATTCAGTGAATTACAAATGAAAGCAACTGAAATTAAACATGGATCACTTGCACACTATCAATGACCTATTTTGCATATGTATTAAGAACCTATTTCTCTAAGCAGTCCTTAGAGACAAGAGTGCTGCACAGGTTTGATAACTGGCTATATCAACATCCGACCTCAATATGAGTACAGTAATTGGGGATTCTGGACACAAAGGCTTCTGCACTAGAGGAGAAGAACCATCCCTATTCCCATTGGCACCCGTCTAACCAGCATTCATTGTTTCCTTGATGAGAGAACGCTTTCCTGGAGTCTCAGGGCAAGAGCCCTCGGGGATCCACTGCTTGTCCTCAATCCTTTAAGGCAGTGGTCACCAACCAGTGAATCTTGATCCATCGGTAGATCTTGGAGCTTCTTGTGGTAGATCTCTGACCTCTTCGAGTCTATCCAAGGCTGGGGTTGGGGGTCAAATGCCCACATGCGTGCACGCACATGCCCCAGCCCAGCAGGTCAATCGGTGGTGGAGGAAAGTGGCGGGGGCTAGATCAAGGCCCCTGCAGTAACGGACAGTGCCACAGAGGCAGGAGCAAAGGTAAGTTAAGTGGGGTCCTGGCCGAGTGGGATTTACCTGCTGGGGAAGCGTGCCCACAAATAATTTTTTCTCCCTCGATCTGGTCCTCCCCACATACTTATCTGCTGGGAGGGAAAAGGCAGGGTTAGGGAGGGAGGAGATGCGGCAGCACATGTAGATTTTGGGTTGCTTTTAAATGCCAAAGGCAATCTCCTACTTAAAGGTTGGAGACCATTGCTTTAAGGTTTCTTGTGGTGCATATTGCAGAAAGGAAACCACCAAGAAGGGCCTTTAGAACAGAATACCCACACAGCCACTGGCTTGGCCTTCAGCCTGACACTGGGCAACAGCAGTAGAGTCAGCACACTGCCCAAGTTTAGGTGAGATCAATGTACAAGGTGGCAAGTAACAAGCAGTAAAGCTCTGTCTGCTTAGCAGTTCAAATACAACTGAACTTCAAAGGAGACCTGAATCAGGCCCTTAGAGAGTTGAAGCTTGTACATGGAGTGAGAACACACAGTAGGAAGCTGTGTCTACATGACAACCTCTCACCATGCTAGCCAAAAGGAATAAGACAGAGATGTTGGTGGATAAGGGAATGGTGAAGACAGGGAGAAACAAAACCAAAAGGATGAGTCAAGTCCTTCTAAAAATTTTGATGTTTGGCTTAGGGTAGTGATTTTCAACAAGGGTGCTGCAGCACTGTGGGGTGTCTTGAGAGCCTATTAAGGGTGCCATGCAATGTTAGCACTGTTAGGTGTATGATTCACAAAATAAATCCAGAGATTTCAAATAGGAATCCATAGAGTTAGAAACATTCTGGCCTGTTGCAGTCTGAGTACTTTGCAACAGAAGAATTGCTCTATTATTTTTCTGTAGTCAAAAACTGAGTGAAAACTAATAGCTGGCATTTCCAAGGGATCCTCAAAGCTAATGAGTGGTGCCTCAAGTCTAGAAGGTTTAGAACCACTGGCTTAGGGATTCTAAGGATCATGCTTCAAGCTCTGCACAAGATTCAGCAACATGAAAAGGCTCTGAGATCCCAATCTCCCTCTGATCATACAGTGAGAGACATTAGAGACCGCAGACTCAAAGGGCTGGAAAGGATCTTGAGGGAAAGACCTGAGTGTATCTGATGCTGGATTATGCCTTGCTCATTGCATGAACTGCACAGATAGAATCTGTAGGAAGACAATCTTCCCCAGTCAATCCCTGTGAAGTCAGGTAGTCTGCAGATGGCTGCTATCATCCATATGCCCAGAGTAAACCTGAACTATGATGACCTCCTCCTGCCTTGGTAGCAAGGAGGAGACACCTGGCTTCCATAACTCATAGGGCAGAAACTCACTCCAAAAGCTTCACTTTGAGAGAAGGTAAATAACAAAGGCCTACACAAAAGTAAAAGTTCGTGACCAAGTAGAGATACACTGAAGTGTGCAGCTATGCACCTGTCTTTTCATGAGCTGTTACTGAGCTTGTGTACACAAGGCAGCTATTTGTATACCCTCAAACCTCCAGCTTATTGGAGAATTACCATCTTTGAACCAGACTAGATGGAGGCTTGTTCAGCATCTCAAGGTGACAGAGCTGGTTCTGAGAGATTTGTGGATGATGAGGCCTTGGTTCTTCACAATGAATCTTCCCTGCAAACTGTCTTGGACAGACTTTCTGAGTCATGCAAGAGCTGCAGGTGGACGATTAGTCTCAAGAAGACTGTGAACATGTACAAAGGGGTAGAAGAACAAATACCTGAGATCACTCTGAGAGTAAATCTTGTGGCATTATTGACAGCTTTTGTTACTTGGGTTCTACAATCAGTAGGAATCTTGACCATAAGACTAAATTGACTAATAGAATCAGAACAGCAGTTAAGATTTTCAGACATTACAGAAACGTGCATGGAATAACAGCTTACTATCAACTAAGGTGAAGATGTGAACCTATGAGCTTTGCATTCTGTCATCCCTGCTTTATGGTTCAGATATGTGGACAACATATGCTAGTCACATCAAGAGATTGAATAGTTTCCACAGATATGCCTGCATAAAATCCTGAAAATAAATCGGGAAGACAAAATATCAAACACAGAGGTGCTGGAGCACACAGAACTGACACTTAGAAACTACTATCAAAAGGAGGTTGCAATGGCTTGGCCATGCCAGGGGAGTGGGAGGAGACTGTATCCCCAAGAATATTGTGTGTCACAATATTCTACACGGTATCACATACCATCCTTATAAATAAACCGAGGAGATTTGCCTTGGATGATTATACGGTAGACTGGGTAGCAAACTGTCTCAAGGGTCACAACTCAGTGTGGTGGTGGATGGGTCAGTGTCAGCCTGGAAATGTGTGTCCAGCAGAGTCCCTCAGGGCTCAGTTCTGAGGCTGGTGCTGTTCAACATCTTCATCAGTGACCTGGATGAGAGGGTGGGAAGCAGCCTGTCCAAATTCACGTATGACACAAAAATATGGGGTGAAGCTAACACCCTGGACAGGAGGAACCAGATCCAGAATGACCCCGACAGGTTGGGGAAGTGGGCAGAGAGCAACAGGATGCAGTACAATAAGGACAAGTGCAAGGTGCTGCATCTAGGGAGAAAGAACTGCCATCATACCTATAAGCTGAGGAGCAACCTTCTCAGCTCCACTGAGGCAGAAAGAGATCTTGGAGTCATTGTAGACTCCAGGATAAACATCAGTCGTCAATGTGATGAAGTGGTCAGCAGAGCCAGTCGCACCTTGTCGTGCATCCGTAGGTGCTTCACAAACAGGTCCAGGGAGGTGATTCTCCCTCCCTCTCTGCACTGGTCAGGCCGCAGCTGCAGTACTGTGTCCAGTTCTGGATGCTGCAGTTCAAGCGGGATGCGGACAAGCTGTAGAGGGTCCAAAGAGCCACTCGTCTGATTAGAGGCCTGCAGGGAAGGCCCTACAAGGAAAGGCTAAGGGACCTTAACCTCTTCAGCCTCTCCAAGAGAAGGATGAGAGGGGACCTTGTGGTGGCGTACTAATTCATAAGGGGAGAGCAACATGAAGTAGGTGACAACCTATTTACCAGGGCACCCCCTAGAACAACAGCCATAAGCTACTGGAGAGTAGGTTTAGACTGCACATTAGGAGAAAGTTCTTCACAGTCAGGGGTGCCAGGATCTGGAATGGGCTTCCAAGGGAGGTTGTGCTCGCCCCATCCTTGGGGGTCTTCAAGAGGAGACTGGACAGGCACCTGGCTGGGATTACATGACCCCAGGTTTGGTGACCCTTTTCTTGCTTCCCAGGGGCAAGGGGTCAGACTAGATCCACTGAGGTCCCTTCCGACCCTAGAATCTATGAATCCTCGGAAGCCGGGTGGGAAATTCCTTAGATCAGGGCTGTCTAACTTTGCTGAGGCCAGGAATCACACACCATATAAGCCAGACACAAAGGGAGAGCAGTGATGGCTTAGGAAATAGTATTTAAAGGTTTGCTTTTTGGGAAATGAATACACACACACATTAGAATGATTCAGGATGGGCAGCAGGGGTTAACTGATTTCTAAGAGACTGGGGCACACAGTCACAGTTTCATACAGCCTTGGAAGCAGACTGGCTGTTTAACGTAACAAGGCCAACAAGGACACAGTCTGGAAAGCAGAGGGGAACATGTACCATACTATTCCATAACATGAGATAAAGTGGTGCCAGCTAACAAGGCCCCAGAGCTGGGGGGCCTGAGTCCCACTTTTGGGGGAACAGACCAAATCAGGACAAGGCCTGGAAAGGCCAAATAAGTAGGTGTGCATGTGAAAAGCTATGTAGATGTATGACAACCACACAGAGGGACCAACCAGCGATAGCCACGGATGAAGAGTCATCAGCAGGGATCCTAGTTTTCTCTGATAAAAAAAAAAAAAAAAATAAAAAATTCTCTGCCGAAAAAATTGGAAATTCTCTGACAAATCCCCCAAAATCTGTTATTAAAATTAAAAGCCCCCTGCAGCATTCCTCAACCCTGCTGGTGCCTCTCACTGCCCCCAAAGCCCCTCCCCCCAACCCTGCTGGTGACCCTCACTGCCCCCACAACAGCCCCCCTGCCCTACTCATGCCTCTTGCCCCCACCCACAGCCCCTATCCCCCAGCCCTGCCAGAGGGGCCCCCAGCTGCAAGGGCTATGGGGCCAGGGCCCCAAGTCTGCAGCTCCCTGCCTGCAACAGCAGGCAGCTGCAGCAGAAGCAGCATGGATCTGGCTCCCCCACTGCTGCCGCCTGCTTGGGCGGGGGCAGGGCCAGCCTCTGGCTCCACCCACCCTGCTGGTGCCCCCAGCCGTGACCCACAACCCCCTAGCCCTGCCAGAGGGGCACCCAGTCTCCTGCAAGCCACACTTACCTCAACCTCCAGCAGAAGAATGAGGGTGAGCTGAGCCAAGTGAGCCATGGCTGACAGTGTCTCAGGCCCTGCCCTTCCCCTTCTCCTCCTCCTC
>NW_017729002.1:22653770-22655884 GCF_001723915.1 Gavialis gangeticus
TCCAGTTCTGGATGCTGCAGTTCAAGCGGGATGCGGACAAGCTGTAGAGGGTCCAAAGAGCCACTCGTCTGATTAGAGGCCTGCAGGGAAGGCCCTACAAGGAAAGGCTAAGGGACCTTAACCTCTTCAGCCTCTCCAAGAGAAGGATGAGAGGGGACCTTGTGGTGGCGTACTAATTCATAAGGGGAGAGCAACATGAAGTAGGTGACAACCTATTTACCAGGGCACCCCCTAGAACAACAGCCATAAGCTACTGGAGAGTAGGTTTAGACTGCACATTAGGAGAAAGTTCTTCACAGTCAGGGGTGCCAGGATCTGGAATGGGCTTCCAAGGGAGGTTGTGCTCGCCCCATCCTTGGGGGTCTTCAAGAGGAGACTGGACAGGCACCTGGCTGGGATTACATGACCCCAGGTTTGGTGACCCTTTTCTTGCTTCCCAGGGGCAAGGGGTCAGACTAGATCCACTGAGGTCCCTTCCGACCCTAGAATCTATGAATCCTCGGAAGCCGGGTGGGAAATTCCTTAGATCAGGGCTGTCTAACTTTGCTGAGGCCAGGAATCACACACCATATAAGCCAGACACAAAGGGAGAGCAGTGATGGCTTAGGAAATAGTATTTAAAGGTTTGCTTTTTGGGAAATGAATACACACACACATTAGAATGATTCAGGATGGGCAGCAGGGGTTAACTGATTTCTAAGAGACTGGGGCACACAGTCACAGTTTCATACAGCCTTGGAAGCAGACTGGCTGTTTAACGTAACAAGGCCAACAAGGACACAGTCTGGAAAGCAGAGGGGAACATGTACCATACTATTCCATAACATGAGATAAAGTGGTGCCAGCTAACAAGGCCCCAGAGCTGGGGGGCCTGAGTCCCACTTTTGGGGGAACAGACCAAATCAGGACAAGGCCTGGAAAGGCCAAATAAGTAGGTGTGCATGTGAAAAGCTATGTAGATGTATGACAACCACACAGAGGGACCAACCAGCGATAGCCACGGATGAAGAGTCATCAGCAGGGATCCTAGTTTTCTCTGATAAAAAAAAAAAAAAAAATAAAAAATTCTCTGCCGAAAAAATTGGAAATTCTCTGACAAATCCCCCAAAATCTGTTATTAAAATTAAAAGCCCCCTGCAGCATTCCTCAACCCTGCTGGTGCCTCTCACTGCCCCCAAAGCCCCTCCCCCCAACCCTGCTGGTGACCCTCACTGCCCCCACAACAGCCCCCCTGCCCTACTCATGCCTCTTGCCCCCACCCACAGCCCCTATCCCCCAGCCCTGCCAGAGGGGCCCCCAGCTGCAAGGGCTATGGGGCCAGGGCCCCAAGTCTGCAGCTCCCTGCCTGCAACAGCAGGCAGCTGCAGCAGAAGCAGCATGGATCTGGCTCCCCCACTGCTGCCGCCTGCTTGGGCGGGGGCAGGGCCAGCCTCTGGCTCCACCCACCCTGCTGGTGCCCCCAGCCGTGACCCACAACCCCCTAGCCCTGCCAGAGGGGCACCCAGTCTCCTGCAAGCCACACTTACCTCAACCTCCAGCAGAAGAATGAGGGTGAGCTGAGCCAAGTGAGCCATGGCTGACAGTGTCTCAGGCCCTGCCCTTCCCCTTCTCCTCCTCCTCCGGGCAGGGCTGGGGGTTTCCCACCCTGTTTGCAAACAGCTTTTGCAGGCTGGAGCTCAGCCAGCCTGCAGAGCTGTTTGCAAAAGCAGGGAATCCACAGGTTTCTCTGCTAAAGGAGAAATCTGTGTTTTCTCTGATAAAAAGGGGAAATCCATGGTTTTCTCTGTTTTTTCATGGGAAACAGAAAACCTGGATCCCTGGTCATCACGAGGGAAGGAGAATACAAAAGAAGGACTTTGGAGCAGCAAAGGGTTCCTTCCCGTCCCTCCTCCTCCTCCCCATCCTCTTCCCTGACAGGATCTCTATCCCCCAGGAAGAGTCCCTGAGGCCACCATGGACAGAGGGCACAACACCAGCCCATCTCATCCACCCCACTGGAAGGTGGATGAGGGCCTTAGCATCCCACCTCTAGGCTGTTGACAAGCTGATATCTGACACCTAAGAGAGCCTCAGAGTGAAGTCTGAGTCCTGGCCAGATGTACTTTGACTCTAAT
>NW_017729002.1:22660884-22668908 GCF_001723915.1 Gavialis gangeticus
GCTGGGATTACATGACCCCAGGTTTGGTGACCCTTTTCTTGCTTCCCAGGGGCAAGGGGTCAGACTAGATCCACTGAGGTCCCTTCCGACCCTAGAATCTATGAATCCTCGGAAGCCGGGTGGGAAATTCCTTAGATCAGGGCTGTCTAACTTTGCTGAGGCCAGGAATCACACACCATATAAGCCAGACACAAAGGGAGAGCAGTGATGGCTTAGGAAATAGTATTTAAAGGTTTGCTTTTTGGGAAATGAATACACACACACATTAGAATGATTCAGGATGGGCAGCAGGGGTTAACTGATTTCTAAGAGACTGGGGCACACAGTCACAGTTTCATACAGCCTTGGAAGCAGACTGGCTGTTTAACGTAACAAGGCCAACAAGGACACAGTCTGGAAAGCAGAGGGGAACATGTACCATACTATTCCATAACATGAGATAAAGTGGTGCCAGCTAACAAGGCCCCAGAGCTGGGGGGCCTGAGTCCCACTTTTGGGGGAACAGACCAAATCAGGACAAGGCCTGGAAAGGCCAAATAAGTAGGTGTGCATGTGAAAAGCTATGTAGATGTATGACAACCACACAGAGGGACCAACCAGCGATAGCCACGGATGAAGAGTCATCAGCAGGGATCCTAGTTTTCTCTGATAAAAAAAAAAAAAAAAATAAAAAATTCTCTGCCGAAAAAATTGGAAATTCTCTGACAAATCCCCCAAAATCTGTTATTAAAATTAAAAGCCCCCTGCAGCATTCCTCAACCCTGCTGGTGCCTCTCACTGCCCCCAAAGCCCCTCCCCCCAACCCTGCTGGTGACCCTCACTGCCCCCACAACAGCCCCCCTGCCCTACTCATGCCTCTTGCCCCCACCCACAGCCCCTATCCCCCAGCCCTGCCAGAGGGGCCCCCAGCTGCAAGGGCTATGGGGCCAGGGCCCCAAGTCTGCAGCTCCCTGCCTGCAACAGCAGGCAGCTGCAGCAGAAGCAGCATGGATCTGGCTCCCCCACTGCTGCCGCCTGCTTGGGCGGGGGCAGGGCCAGCCTCTGGCTCCACCCACCCTGCTGGTGCCCCCAGCCGTGACCCACAACCCCCTAGCCCTGCCAGAGGGGCACCCAGTCTCCTGCAAGCCACACTTACCTCAACCTCCAGCAGAAGAATGAGGGTGAGCTGAGCCAAGTGAGCCATGGCTGACAGTGTCTCAGGCCCTGCCCTTCCCCTTCTCCTCCTCCTCCGGGCAGGGCTGGGGGTTTCCCACCCTGTTTGCAAACAGCTTTTGCAGGCTGGAGCTCAGCCAGCCTGCAGAGCTGTTTGCAAAAGCAGGGAATCCACAGGTTTCTCTGCTAAAGGAGAAATCTGTGTTTTCTCTGATAAAAAGGGGAAATCCATGGTTTTCTCTGTTTTTTCATGGGAAACAGAAAACCTGGATCCCTGGTCATCACGAGGGAAGGAGAATACAAAAGAAGGACTTTGGAGCAGCAAAGGGTTCCTTCCCGTCCCTCCTCCTCCTCCCCATCCTCTTCCCTGACAGGATCTCTATCCCCCAGGAAGAGTCCCTGAGGCCACCATGGACAGAGGGCACAACACCAGCCCATCTCATCCACCCCACTGGAAGGTGGATGAGGGCCTTAGCATCCCACCTCTAGGCTGTTGACAAGCTGATATCTGACACCTAAGAGAGCCTCAGAGTGAAGTCTGAGTCCTGGCCAGATGTACTTTGACTCTAATGACAGCCCTAGGATTTGGTAGATATATAGAATTGTTTGATTGTTTGTATTGCTTCTTTTCTGTTATCACTGTGTATCAATACATTTGCCTATTATCAAATGGAAAGGTCATGGTCAGTCTGAGGGTGGGTCCCCTTTGAACAAGGGCTCTGGGTCCTAAATCCACAGCCAACAAGCAGCACTGCCTGGAATCCACACCCTCCATCTTGCGGGCTGCACCAGTGGTGCACAGTCCCCCTTGGGCTCTCCCTCACCACACAGCATGGGAAATGCAGCTGCAGGGCCCGTAGGTAGCAAGTTAACTGCCCATGAGCTTCATGTGGCTCACAGACCACTGGTTGGACAGCCCTGCTGCAGAGAGCAGAGAACAAAGGCCAATATGGCCAAAGGTTTGAAATAGTACTGTTCCTATTCTCAGAAAAAAGCCCTTTCTTTACAAAGTAGAGTGCATTAATTCTTCCAATCATACAGTCCACAGGCAGTGTCCCCCCATTCCAGTGCAATGTTAAGACACTGCTATACCCATCTGCAGCAAACTGTAGCACACAAACAGGCAAGCTGTCCCCTTGTGAGGGGTAGATTTATGCAGCTGTTTTACTACGTATTAACAGCTGTCTTTTCCCAGTGTCCAGGACCTAACCCTGTAACCAGTAATGTAGAGGGCTGACTGACCTCCAGAAGGCCGCCTGCACATTTCCCTCAGAGTCATCTTCCCACTCAGCCAGCCTGGAGCCTACTTAAGCAGGCCTCCGCAAAGCTGGTGGGAGGGGAGCTCTGACAGATTAATGCTCCCCGTCTGCTCTGTCCCATCCACAGCAGGGCCCGGACCCAAATCCCAGCACCACTGGTCCCGACACTTGATCCCTAGATGGAGGAACTGAGCTATTTGCCACAGCTGCACTAATAAGGGAATAAGCAAAAGGAAAGAAGCTCCTAAGAAGGATGGAGCAAAAATGAAAGTTCACTCCTAGCTCCTACTCCCCATTTTTAGTCTGTATGTGGGCTGATTTTCAGAACAGCATTAGTGTTGTCAGTCCATGAGAGGGGGGTCTTCCACCAGTGTATTAGCTCCATGGACTGACAAATCCACTGTCGCCATAATGATGAACACTAAATGCACACATTTCAGGAAAGAGGGCAGGGAGAGTGGCCCAGATACAGTCTATCCTATCCAGGACTGTCAGAGAGAAGCAAATATCTGTGAAACACTGGGTAAAAAAAACATAGTAAAACCCTAGAGGTAAGAGCCCAGAAACTGCAGACTGGACAAAAGTTGTGGTCTGCCTAGTCCACACCCATTACTAACACTGGCTGGCAGTAGCTGCTTCAAACAAAGGTGCCAAGAAACCCTGAAGGAGCATTCATGGGATCATAGAATCATAGAAAACTAGGTTGGAAGGGACCTCATAAGGTCATTTAGTTCAACCCCCTGCTAAAGGCAGGACTATCCCTAACTAGATCACTTCAGCCAGGGCTTTGTTGAGCCAGGCCTTAAAAAACTCCAAGAATGGAGATTCCACAACCTCTCTTGATAACCTGTTCTAGTGCTTCACCACCCTCCTAGTAAGAGTTTTTCCTAATACCCAACCTAAACTTCTCTTGCTGCAACTTGAGATCATTGCTCCTCGTTCTGTCATCTGCTACCACTGAAAACAGTCTAGCTCCATCGTCTTTCAAACACCCCTTCAGGTAGAGTTAAAGGCTGTTATCAAAAGCCCCCTCAGTTTTGTCTTCTGCAGACTAAATAAGACCAGTTCCATCAGCCTCTCCTCATAAGTCATGTCCCTCTACCCCTAATCAATTTTGTTGCCGTCCGCTAGACTCTCTCCAATTTGTCCACATCCTTTCTGTAGCGGGGGGCCCAAAACTGGACACAGTACTCCAGATGTGACCCCACTAGTGCTGAATATAGGGGAATAATCACTTCCTCAATCTGCTGGCAATGCTTCAAATAACACAGCCCAGTATGCCATTAGCCTTCTTTGTAACAAGGGCACAATGTTGGCTCATTTTCAGCTTATTGTCCACTGTAACCCCCAGGTCCTTTTCTGCAGACCTGCTGTTTAGCCAGTTGGTCCCCAGGCTGTCCCGATGCATGGGATTGTTATGTCCTAAGTGCAGGACTTTGCACTCGTCCATGTTAAGATTTCTCATGAGATTTCTTTTGGTCCAGTCGTCCAATTTGTCTAAGTCTCTCCGAATCCTAACCCTACCTTCTAGTGTATCTACTACTCCCCACAGCTTGGAGTCATCTGCAAACTTGCTGAGGGTGCACTCCGTGCCATCTTCCAGGTAATTCATGAGGATATTGAACAAAACCAGCCCCAGGACCAACCCCTGGGGCACTCCACTTAATACCAATTTCCAACTAGACATCAAGCCATTGACTACTCCTCTTTGAGCCTGACAATCCAGCCAGTTTTCTATCCACCTTATAGTCCATTCATCCAATCCATACTTTCTTAGATTGCTTTTGAGAATGTTGTGGGAGACTGTATCAACAATAGTCCCTAATCTGTTCTTATACCACTGAGGGCTGCTCACTAGGTCTGTGTGAAGCTTCAGTCGCTGATTCGATTCAGAGGAGATTCGGCCCAATTCAGCAATCAAATCTCTGAATTGAATCGGGAGACCTATTAAAAGGTCCGAATCGAATCTGAAGCCTCCGTGGGGCCAGCTGCTATGTAGGTGCCAGGTGGAAGGTGATGATCCCCACTGCCCCACACTGCATGGCGGGGGCTCCACCATGAGCCCTCAGAGGCCCTGATCACCACCACTACAGCCGGTAAGTGCAGGGCTTTTTTTTGCTTTTTTTTAATATGCCGGGAGGCTGGGGCTGGGCAGCCATGGGGACTTCTCCTGCAGCTCCCCCTGCCTGGGAAGAGGCAGGCACAGCCAGAGGAGCCGTGGAAGAACCTGCAGCCACCCGGCTGTGCCCGCCTTTCCTAGGCCGATCCGAATCTCTGAATCGGTGCCAAATCTCCGATTCTGATTTGGCCGAACTGAATGGGGACAGTAATTCGAATCACCGAATCAAATCACTGTCCTCCAAATTGGCCAAATCTGAATCCAAATTGAATGCTTCGCCTAATACTCACCTTCTCTCTAAACTGTTCCCACCTGGCCTTCATTAGAAGCCAGTTTGTGCCCTGAACCTAATGGCAGGCATTCAGCCCTCTCCAAACTCGTTTCTTTTTTAGCCTTCCTTCTTGCAATTCTGAATGAGTCCCTCTTGGAAACCTGCTATGCACTGGGCCTTACTGGCATCTCATGGTGAGGAACTCCTCAGGGTAGCTGTGTGCCATGAGGGAAAAACCACTACATTTAAATAACATTTGATTGAAACAGGTTAGTAAGAAAGTAACAAAGCTCCCCTGTGGCAGAATGAAATAATAATGCTTAGCACTTATGCAGTGCCTTAATCCACAAAGCTCAATGTATTTTAAGGATGGTGGGAGACAGTATCACCCTGATTTTCCAGAGGGGAAAGTGGAGTCACTAAGTTGTGAAGTCATGTGCCTGAGGTCACACAACCAGTGTTTGGGGGAGCAAAGAACCCCAAGATTCCTGGCTTTTAGCCCAATCCCCTAGCTATATCAGTGCTGACACCTGTACAAATACAACCCACCACTAGTACAGTCTATGGTATAAAAAGCCTTGTCAACAAGGGCACTATGTTATGAAGACTTGCAAAGTAAAGCTAAATGGCTCTGCCACAACTGAGACAACATCCTCGTGCCTTTGTGAACTAATTTTATAAAGCAGAGCCATTAAAAACCTGCCCATTCATTTGGCAGCTGGTTTTTGTAAGAAAATATGACCACCCAGTCCAATTCCCCCCACCATGGAAAAAACAGTTCTGATGGAACAGTTCTAGTGAGCTGGTCCCACCAAGGGAAGTGATGATGTGGGTTTCCCCAGTACTTTCAGAGGTGCACAAAACACCAAGTCTCAAGCAAGCCAAAAGGCTCATAAAGGAGGCCAGGAAATGAGTGACTAGTGTTCATGGTGCTCCATACTGCCTGCCTACATCCTTTCCATATCACTGCCT
The DNA here is from genome assembly GCF_001723915.1 of Gavialis gangeticus. NCBI lineage: Eukaryota > Metazoa > Chordata > Crocodylia > Gavialidae > Gavialis > Gavialis gangeticus. The sequence goes on from NW_017729002.1 coordinate 22,666,658, forward strand.
CTGTAGACTCTTAAAGAAAAGCAGTCACAAACTCTCAGAGGCCAGGAACAACTATAATCAGTGCACTGTGGTATCGAGCACTTCTTTCTTTCCATGCAAGCCTGGCACAGCACAGCTGGTTTGACAGCTTCCAAAGCAGAGGCTTGTAAACCTGGGTTGCCTTATGGGCCTGGAGACTGCCTCCTTAAAGCCAGCTTTCTCTAGCTTTGCATTCTGAAGTGCAACATTTGATTACAAAGAGGAGCAGTGTTTTTGCAAAGCAAGGACTGATTTTTGCATCTTAAACTGTAATGTCCTTTAGCAGGAGAGAGGGACAGAGAGAGAGCACAAGCAAGCAAATGTGTCTGCCAGAAAAAGAGGGAGGAGAGAAGTAGAGAAGGGGACAGCAAAGCCTGCCTTTAGAAACTTGGTTTAAACTAATAAAGTCAGAGAGTTTTGCTGACAAGAGGATCTGAATTTGCATTTGGAAGTGTGTGGGTAATCAGAAACAGGGCGATATATTTAAACTAGGCATCAGGGATGGAGGGAGACAGCAGGACAGGGAGAAGGGCAAATGCAGGCTGGGTGACTCTGCATCACACTACTAGTGAAAAAAGGGGGTCTATTTTCCCCCGGCATTTGGAGCTGGGTGCTGGGGAGCATGTGACCTTCTGGGAAGATCTGTGTTTAGCACTGGAGTAGGATGCTGAATGAAGGGTTATATTATTCACCCAAAAGAACTGGGTGCCTGCCAGCCGGCTCAGGGCTCTATCATTTCTTTTCCCCCTCTAAAAGAAAGACAAAACAAGGGGGAACCTGTGAATGAATGTGAATGATGGAAGAGGCAGAGTGTCAGAGGGATCTCCAATACCATGAAAAGAAAACTTTTTTTTGGAATGGTAAAAATATTAACCCTTTCCAGCACAGACAGGACGAGGACCAATGGTTTATATGTTCATTTTGTGGTCCCTGGGGGGAGCAAGAGGGGAGGCTGAGAAGCACCCCTCTTCTCCAATACCGGAGACTAAGAACTTAAGGGAAATCTTAGGCGGGGTACTAAGGAAATACACGTAACACTAGGCAACATTCCCTGAAGTCAAAACAATCAGGAGACACTTTTTCCCCACAAAGGGTACAGAGGAAAATCAAAGAGTTATGTGAAGTTATGCTCCAGCCAGATTTCTTACCAAGCAAGCTTCAGTTCAGAAATAAATGCTACTCTAAACATTAAAAAAAAAATCCTGTTTGCCCCCTGCCTCCACCCCCCAAAAAAGAAAAATCACAGGCATTTGCTAGACAGCAGCTTCCAAGACCCCTCCTGGTAGAATGTGATCTTTGGCCCAAGTTGTAAATTGAGCTGACTCACGCCTTGTCTTACACATGAACCATGCAAAATCCTTGAGTTTTATTGAGCTCTGAAAGGCAAGGGAGCCCAATCTTCCCACTGAATCACTCATTCACATCTGCAGAAGAAGGCAAACTGAGAGAGAAATGAAGACGACAAGAGATGGAGCAGGGAAATATTCTCCAGGTTAAAGCTAGAAACAGTGCCAGGAAAAACCCTGACTGACAAATCTATGCTACTCTTTCACTCCAAGAAATACGATCAAAGTCACATCCCACCTAATGCATGGATTTCACTCACTCCTGTATTCTGTAACTTCCCCAACTGGCTTTATCTTGTGCATTACTCATTCCAAAATGCTCTACTTTGAGCGCGCACAGATGCAAGGGAGACTTCTGTCCATTGCTGAAAGTTCCTAACACAAAAAAATCACCCCTTTGACCATCCCCGCCCCCCAAGACGTGGGTGTCCCAAGGCTGGCCTTCCCTGGGAAAGCGATCTCCTGCACTTTCATACTCTGCCTGTGTAACTTCCTCTTGTCTCTGATCCTCTTGCCGTCAAGGTGTGGCACCAGCCTCTTCTGTACATGGATGGCTGCCCTCCATGTCAGCAAGGCTCCCCATTCAAGCTGTTCACCTCTCAAGATCTTTCCTACAAACTGCTCTTTTGTCACTGCTTTTCCATTGCATGGTGCTATAACTGCATCTACCTCACCAGAGGATCACGTCATGGATAGAATTATGACCAAGAGAAGGCTATTTCTTATAAAAGGGCCACCTGGAAATCTACCTACAATGCTGGAGTTTGCATGGAAAGCTGTTCACCATGTTACAGCCTGCACTGCATTCAGAAACCATTCCCTTCACATTACCCCCTCTACAAAACACATCATGAGGGGAAAAAGACATATACGGACCCCAGTCAAAT
>NW_017729002.1:22669178-22674459 GCF_001723915.1 Gavialis gangeticus
GGGAAAAAAAAAAAACAGGGCCCCCCCAAAACCCCGGGGGGGGGGGGGGGGGGGGGGGGGGGGTTAATAGATCAACCAACAGTTGATCACAGTGTCACAGCAAAGCAGCCCTTGGCTAATACCAGGGTTCAGAACAACTGCACCCATAAGGGATGTATAGGTTTGCATTTCAAAGGGAAATCCCTATTGTGAATGAATAAGGCACTTAGCTCCAAAAATTTTAATCTGTCCCTGATCATGCTAAAAGAAAAACCAATTGCAAACAACCGGAATCGCTCTGCGACGCTCAGTCTGTACACTCTTTGACAAAGTGACGACTGATCCCCAGAAGGACTGCCCACCTATAGGAATGAAACCAGTATCTTCAGTTACATGGTAAGTCATTACATGAGCTATCAATCTTCACATGGTCAAGCATTTATTGATCAAAACCCAAAGCTGGAAAGAATTTCTCTCTTCTTACAGTCCTGCTTATTTGGCCGGGTGTGACACTTCAGAAACAGTGGACTGGGCTACACAGACCACTGAACACATCCAGCTGCTGCATTTCCTATCAGCACACTGACTGCCAGCACTGGAAGTGCATTATTACTCATTTAGATCAGCCTTGCATCCCCAGGAAGGGGGGCTGCCCAACTGTGATGGGCCCTGCACAGCCGCAGTTCTAAAAGATCACAAAGGTCACCAATTCCAAGGGTCGAAGACTTGTACTGTTATGCAGACAGCACAGGGCTCTTCCTCACCTGTTTTCCCCAGCTGAAACAAGCTTGACTTCTACACACGATTCCACTGAGGAGCTGCCTGGACCACCAAGAAGCAGGCCTCACTCCCCAGACACAGTAAACTGGAGATTAGCAGTAAAGCCATTCTCGGGGCACCCCCTGCCATCACTCAAGGTAGGGAGCTCAAGAGTTAGCAGCAGGGGGTGGTCTTAAAGCAGCTTCACTGCCTCATTTCTAGGTTTAGCACATGTGTGGAGTCAGGGGAAGCTGGAAAGAAAGGAAGGAAAAACAGTGGGCCTTGGTGACAGCCTCAGAAGTACTAAGAGCACAGCAAAGATCTGCCCTATAGACTATGGCTGAAAGGGAAGATGAGACAAGACCTGCATGCCATGCACATTGATTGCCATTCAGCTTGGACTGATTACAACAGCCTAGCTCCAAAATTACATCAGCCAGGCTCCAAAAAAGGGAAGAACAAGTATCCATTTCAGCTGTAAAACACTGCGTCTTAAACAGGAATTTATCATAATCCCATTGGCCAGACTTCTCTGTTTCTTCAGTTGTCAAGCCTGTTACTTCATATGTTTTTAGGATGTGACAACAGAAGGATATAAAGTTTGCTATACCCAATCTCATTAACAGTCTGCGCAGTTCAAAGGCCTGACTAGTGGAGATGATCAGTACAGATGTTACAGGTATTTTTTCCTCCTCCCCCAACTTTGCTTGTTTTTAAAGCACCTACATAATTTGAGCAAAACTAAATATAAAAGTGAGGGGGAGTGTTTCCAGAACCCATGCAAGAAACAACCATATGCCCTGGATCTCCACAATGCTGAAGAAAGACTCATGAAGGCACACGGAATAGACTTCAATTAATACAATAAAACCAGGGCTCAGCCTGTCCTTCAAGGCATAGCACCACATAAGGAGCGGGGAGACTCCATCCCTGGAGGAAGTCCTGGAAAAACAGCTCCTTTGTCATACCCCTGTGAAGCCTTTTTTCCCCCACATATACCCTTCTCAACACTGTCCCAACCCCTAGCCTTCAAGCCTGCTCTCCAAGCCAGTAAGTAAGAGGGGTAAACCATGGTCCCATCTACTCCTGCTTTTCTCCAAATTCACAAGCTCACAAGGAAGTAAGGAGGTAAAGAGAGATCAAAGCAACCCTTAAAGGGTAATAACTGGAGGCAAGAGAAATTGTTACTCTCTGGGTTGCTACAGAATGGCAAGGAAAAACCTAGCCCAGAAAGATTCATTATGAGGGACAAGACAATTAAGTGAATTGGACAAAGCTCCACAAGCCTTCATCCAGAATGCAATGAAACCTGTGTAAAGCTTGGAAGACAGATCTTCTATTTGATAGTTTCAGCTGGGCTTGGGAACAGAAATGCCAAGGACTAGTCCTAGCCCATACTGAGGCAGGAAGCACAGACTTACAGACTCAAGAGGGCTGTTCAGAGGGATGCAGATGCTTTGGGTAAGTGCCCAAACAATTAGGTCCTTATCTGAACTGAATTTGGAGCTGTCCGAGAGTCACATGTCACAATTCTAACCTGAAAACACTGGAAACTGCTGCTATCTCTGGCTTAGGGAAAGTATGTTCCTAAAACTTAGCTTATAGATGTGGAATATCGCCTGATTATTATTTTTTATACATACACTGTGGATTACACTGTAAAAGGCTGAGGAGAAAAAAACCTCTCTGCTTCTTCTAAATTTGTTTCCCCTTTACCTTTTTTTAAGACTTGGAGAGGGTTTCCCTAATATCATTCACTCTTTTCTGATCATGATTTAAACCACATCTTTATTGCAACACTGAGCTTCCAGTACAGACAAGCATCACTAATCAGCTCAGTAATTCCTCTGCAACAATCCCAGTAAATAATCCCAGGCATTAGAAAAATAATGAAAAGCCAACCCAACTGCACTTCAGGTCTCTGAATACCCTTCCAGGCAGAGAGGGTGAGCTGCCAATTCTGTATTTCTGTGCAAGGGCTCCTCTACAACAGCATAATAAGGATATTGTCCCTTTACTTGATGTTAGTCCTGGAGTATTTGTTATCTCCCAGATCTGGGCTTCTGGAACATAACAGAATAGACTGGTTTTCTTGGCATCATAACATGCTGCCAAGATAGCATGGTGAAAGCTATACTACAGGCACTGAAGACAAAGCAGAGACAGACATCTGTTAAGGATGGGGAACAAACTTCAGCTCAGCTCAGGGCATTGAGATCAGGCCAATAATGTTCTTTTAATATTTCCTGTAATGGAGGTGGATTTTTTTTTGAACAGAGAGAAAATTTTCCTTCTCTGAACTCTCAGAAATATAGCAAAGACCATTTACCATTGACCCAACCAGTGACAGCGGGTGACTCATCTCCTTGCATGGAAAAACACTCCCAACCCAATGGATAACTTTGGGTTTCACTGCAATAAATCTAGTCTGGAACTGTTGAGGCATTTAGTTGTACTTTTCTTGGAGGGGAAAGGGAGCAAGGAGATCATGTATAGATGTGTCAGTTAAAAAGCATTACTCAGCATTACCAACTAGCTAGTCATCCTGCACTGGAATACTTAAGGCTTAAAGAAGGAAAGATAATTTCCTTGTAAAGGATCTTTGCCATAAGGTTTCTTGAACTTCAAGAAAATCTTAGATTTCCTCCTTAGAACATGCATCATACAATGCTGGGACATTTTAAAATCAGTTGAGCCCCCAGCAGTGGCAGCTTGAATATAAAACTCCTTTATCATATGATGTGATGGATTAATTAAAAAAATTCCTTAGGACAACAAAGATACCATCACCCTTAGGGACTAAGTTACAACCCGATAATCCCATTTGAAAAAAAACAAAGCCCTGTGGGCCAAATCCCAAAAGTCACTAAGCATCCACAATAATTGCTAAAGTTGTTGCTCAGCTCCTCTCAGCATGTAGCATCATGGGGTCCCAATTTTTGCTGGGGTCTTTAAGAATGAACGCAATATAAATAACAGCCTTAGTATCCTATAACATAATCCATTGTACTGTATTATAAAATGCTATGAATCAAAAGCTCCTTGCAAAGGAAACCACTCTATTCAATTCTACAGACTTTGAGAGTGCTTTCTAAAGAAACCCATTACATTCCTATAAAAGCATGGTCTACAGGACTTTTTCAAAGGGAAGCTTCATAAATTAATTCTGAAAAATCATCCAGTAGTTCAAGGAATTACGCTTTCACCAATTCTCTCCGGCCACCTGATTCCAATGCAAGTCCCTGTACAGGTATCCTCTCCAAGAAGAGAAACAAAGACTCAGTCAGAACTGGGATCCCAAACCTGACCATACGTCTCATAGTTACTAACCCAGGATCAGTGCCATTGATGGTTAGAAATTATGGGAATCCCCATGCAGGCAGGGCACGGGCATTTTAAAATATTCCTTTATTTTAATTTGAAGCAGACTTACCACAATGGCAGTTACAAGCCCAGCAGAGGGCAATTATTTTGGCTGGAGGGCCACTTAATGAGTTTTTGTGAGCTGTCAAGGGCCGCATGGATAGCCCTGCCCAACAGTTGCCCTGCCCTTCTAGTCACCATATTGGGACTTGGAAGTCCTGCCCCCTAATCCCTGACTTGCCACCAGAAGTCCCTCCCCAAGCCACCCCCCACCACAATACTCCTTTTGGGAGGGGAGGATTGCCATCCTGAAAGCAGAAAAAAACAAATCATACACTAAAAGTCAAACACCTACTATAATGTACTTTAATTCTATTAAAAAAAATCTGTCTTGATTTGTGTTTGCATAGTGTATATACAGCAGATTACATAATAACTCAAAATAAAGTCTTACTCTTGTATATACTGTGGTGAGGTGTGGGAGGGCTTGTGAGGGGGTGTGGCTGTGTGGGTGGGCACAGGGTATGTTGGGGGGTGTATATGTGGAGGGTTGTGGGGGCAGGGGGTGTGGCATTTGTGGGGTATAAGGGAAAGTGGGGGGTGCACACCCCTACACGCTCCCCCACATGGCATGCAACCCCTGCTGCTGGAAGCAACAGCAGGCAGGGGCACTTGGGGTGCTTGTACCTGGTGCAGGCGCTGCATCCAACAGCGCACAGCTCCAACCAGCGCTGCACATGGGGGGCAAGGAGCAGAGCCTGCCCAACCTGCCTCTGTGACAGGGGCTCATACAGCACTGAGAGAAGCCCCAGGCCAGAGCCAGCTGCCTTTCCTGCCTCCTGCCACACAGGTCCTGGGACTCCATGGGGATGCAGGGGGTGGGGCTCCCTCCACTCCAGGTGGAGTCCCCACCCCCGCCCCCGCCATGCAGGTCCTGGAAGGCAGCTGACTCCAGCACGGGGCTTCCTTTGGCACCGTGCAAGTGTGGCAGCTGCAGGCGCACCGTGCAGAGCCCCGACAATAGAGGCGGGCCAGGAAGGCTGCGCTCCTTGCCCCCATACACAGTGCTGGCCAGAGCCGTGTGCCACCAGGTCCCAGCACCTGGGGCGGGCACAGGTGCCCCTGCTTGCTGTGTCCCATGGAAGTAATGTGTGGGGGCCCCCAGTGCTCCCCACCCTCC
>NW_017729002.1:22674588-22676210 GCF_001723915.1 Gavialis gangeticus
CACCACCACTTCCCTACCTGCTGGCAAGAGCAAGCAGGACACTGGGGAAGCCGAGCAGGTCCCCTGGAGGCTGCAGCAGCGGCCCTGCCTGGAAGCTGCTGCTGGTTGGGCTGGCCCCTTCTACCCACAACCATGTGGTAAAGCGCAATAGGGTATGTTGGGGGTGGGGGGCCAGGTGTATACATGGGCGCCTCGCTCCCACCCTCATGGGCAGAAAGGCTTGGTGAGGTACAATTCCCTGGTGGGAGCCCGTGAGCAGCATGAACATGACTGGCAGGCCAGATCTGGTCCACGGGCTATATTTTGCCCACCCCTGTACTAGCCCCTTCCCACTACACCATCGCCAGAGGATCTGAATCAATGGGAGAAAGAGTGGGAAGCTTTTTCCACAAATTTCCAGTGGAAGCTAGGCCCTAGAATTTGATTTTCAGATATTAAGTAGGCCCTGAAATGTCCAGTGAGCATGTGTTTCTAATAGCTGCCTACTTCATCCATACATCTCTGAGTGCTGATGCCTTCAAGGGGGAAAAAGAAAAATAGATAAGCCAGCACATTCAGTGTCTCAGACCTAATACTCCGTTGGTTGTTTTTCATACTCTTTTTTTCTTCCCCATGTACTGCACAACATGTTTTTTAATTTGGCGCCTGGATTTCCCTCAGATATGTAAGACTTTAACCAGGAATTCACAGTGAAAGGAATCGGGGGAGTGGGGGGGGAGAAACCACTTTTCCTATTTTATCTGGTACCAGTCACTGATACAGGTCCATTTCCTTCTGGTCTGCTTGCTTTTCTAGGTCTACCAGAATGCTTTAGGTAATGAAATACATATTTGCTGGTCTGCTGTAATATATCCAGAAGGACTGTTTTTTGTGTCCGTTTGTTTTAAACTTAAGTCATTGTAAAGCTGTTCCAATGGCACAAGAACAGGAAGATAAGACATGGCAGTCAGAGCCTGTTTAGTGGGTGGTTGTGGTATTAATATTTATCCCATAATTGAAGGAAGACGTGACAACATGAGGAAAGCAAACCACCACTATGTTTCCTTATGAGGTACAGAGTGAACCTTCCTACAACAAAAACCACTAGACATTCAGCATTTTACACAACCCTTGTTTGTAACAAAGGCAGAGATGTCTCTTATAAGCCAAGTTTGTATTAAAAAAAAAAGTAATGGAAAGTCTGCGGTATGGCATCCTCTCCACGCCAAGGCTGAGCACTGCCACGCCAAGGCTGAGCAGTGGCAGTGTCATGTGCCATGATCTGTGGGATACCAAGTTACCCTAGGATTTAATATTCTCTGTTGTGTTGCTTCAGCTAAAGAACCTTTCTGCAACTGAGATTCAGAAAACTCAGGAAGATGTGAAACTCATTGTACAATGTGATGGAAGTCCCTAAATTGAAACGGTGGGTTTTTAATCGATTAGTTTTTAACTGTGTAGTTTAAAAACCCACCATTTTAATTTAGGGACTTCCATCACATCACACAATGTCACAGTGTGTCATGGCCCCCAGCCAGCTCCCTTTCCCCTGCTGCCATGGGTAGGCTTCACCAGAAAAAAAAGGGGTGAGGGGCCCGATTCTTCCCCGCCCCCAAGGCCTACCTGCCTCTCCTGCAGCAGTG
>NW_017729002.1:22676481-22677587 GCF_001723915.1 Gavialis gangeticus
GGGGGGGGGGGGGGGCGAGCTGCCAGTGGGCTGAGCGGTCCCTGAGCTGTGGGGGACCCTAGTCCTTCCCTCCATGATGGCGGCACCCCCCAGGCAGCACCTGCCCGCTAGTAGCCCACCCAGGTGGTCCCAGGGGGTGCAGGCTCTGGGAGAAAAAAAAAAAGATCAGGCTCCTTGCTGCTTTTTTTCCACTCCCCCCTCTCAGTACAGCCTGCCTGCATGAGCTGCTGCTACCAGGTCACACAGCCCCTGAGCTGCATGGGACCCAGTGCTTCCCTCCATGGTGGCAGTGTCTTGGGACCACCTAGGCAGGGTGCCAGTGGATGAGTGCTGCCTGGCAGGGAGCCGCCACTGTGGAGGGAAGGTCCGTGGTCCCCCACAGCCTGCCAGCAGCTCACCCCCCCGGCCACGGGAGAGGCAGGTAGTCTCCAGCACCTCGTGCACTGTCACCGCTACCTGAGACCACCTGGTAATGGGCTGGCTTGCCCCTGGAGCAGTGCAGCAAGGTGGCAGGAGGGCAGTGGTAGGTGGTGGTGGGGGATGATGCATGGGGCGCTGGAAGCCTGCCAAGCCTGAGCTTCCCCAAGCACATCTGGGCTTCCAGCACCCCATGCACTGTTGCACTTTGTTACACAGCAAACTAAAATACCTTGGATGTATTTTACCTTGCTTCAGAAGGTCATTTAAAGCAAAATACTCTGCTGTGTGTGTACATCGTCACAAAATTAAAGCAAAATATGCCAGCAAAGGTGTAAACAGCAACACCATTAAAGTGGTACAAAAGGGTAATTAGGCACCTAGTGCGTTTGCAGCAGCATTACCCTATTCAGCAAAAGGGAGTTACTCCTGATTTACACCAATGTGAGTGAGATGGAAGAGAACTAGGGTCCCATTGGCACAGTAGCTGAGGAGCATATGTTACCAGGTTGCTGTGTGAGTGAGACACCGTGTGGTTTACTTAGGTCGTAGTGGGGTGTGCAGTACATGTAGGGTGTGAAGAGGTCAGCAAGGAGCTTAAAAAGCCATTGAGTGAAACTAGGAAGCAGATTATGCTATCTTAATTTCAGAGGCCACTGGCAGCTCGCCCCCCCCCCCCCCCCCCCCCC
>NW_017729002.1:22677598-22680614 GCF_001723915.1 Gavialis gangeticus
TATTAAATCCTAGGGTAACTTGGTATCCCACAGATCATGGCAGCACAGACCTACCATTACGTGGCACTCCACCCACAGCATCATGTGTACCATGCATATCTGCATTTCTTTTAGTAGAGTGTTGTTCTAACTCTAAGTCCAAAACAGGCTTGTAAAACTGTAGGGGAAAAAAAATACTTGCCCAGATACAAAATCAACCAACTTGATATAGGAAATACCTTTGTTTTTCCTTAAAAAAAGAAAAAAAAAGCCTCTACACCAGCTAAGGAGAAGAGAAGGTTGTAAAGGTACAAATCAGAAAGTAAACACAGCTACTAAACATGTCCTTTCTTCAAACAGCTACTAGGTTTTTGTTTATGTTATTTAATTATTTATTAAATTTCTATGTTGCCATCCCTAGAAAAGCTTAAAGGTGGCTCACAATAAAAACCAAGATAAATTATAAAAGCAGATAAAATAATAAATTCCCCAAGCAAGGGGTGTGCGAAACGGGCCGTATTTGATTGGGATTCAGCCCGAATCGGGGACAGTGATTCGATTCATTGTTTTGGATCACAGTCCTCTATTCAATTCAGCTGAATCTGAATGTGAAGATTCAATGCTGATTTGGAAAATCAGCGATTCGGACATGGACACAGCTTTTAAAGTTTTTTCTATAAATCTCGAAGTACCAGTTGTGGCTTGTGAATGCCATGATGCTGGGGCAGATGCAGTGTCCAACAGGAGCATGGGGGGTGGGGTTCCCCGCGTGCTCAGTGGTGAACCCAGAACTGGACCAGAAGTACTTGCAGTCCACTTCTGGGTCTGCTGGACAGTGTGTGGGGGCCTGTCCCCATCCCTGCTGCAATCCCCCAAGGTTGGTGATCAGCTGTGGGGGCATCCCAGGTGCTCCTCCCGGACCCAAGAGATACCAGTCGCCGAGCCAGGGGGATACGGGGGGAGGGGAGCAGGTCCCCCAGCGCACTCCTCAGTGGACCTGGAAGTGGACCGAAAGTGCTTCTGTTCCACTTCCAGGTCTGCTGCTGAGTGCGCTGGGGAGCCTCACGCACTCCTGAGGAACACTCCATGCACCCAGCATTCACGAGCCGCCTGCTACCTTGAGGTATGTAGAAAAAACATTTAAAGCTATGTCTACGTCTGAATCTCCGAATCTTTCCAAATCAATTTGGAGGGTTTTGATTCGATTCAGAGAGATTAAAGGGTCTCCTGATTCTATCTGGATTTGGGGATTCGGCCACCGAATCGGGCCAAATCTTCACTCAACCAAATCAAGGACCAAAGCTTCACAGAGTCCTACCAAACAGTGCACCAAAACTTAACCCTTCCTGCTAAACACCTGTCCAAATAAAAAGGTCTTACAACACTTCCTGAATATGCCCAAGCTTAGGCTCTGATAAGTCACAAGGGGAAGGAGTTCCAGAGATGAGGCATGACTACCAGGAATGACCTCCCTTGTGTTTTCACCAAACAGGCCTGGTGCACAGATGAAACTTGCAGGAAGTTTCTCTCAGCTGACCCTTATGGATTGTGATGGAACGTAAGATAAGAAGTGGTCCCTTAAACATGTAGGGCCCAGACCCTTTAGCATTTTATAGGTCAAGGCCAGCAGCTTGAATTCATCCTAGATGGTTATAGGAAGTCAGCACAAACTCTGGAGCACTGGAGTAATATGTGCCTGGCAATCCACCTCTAACAAAAGGCAAGCCGCTATGTTCTGCCATAGCTGCAGGTTCTGGACAGTCATTACGGTAGCCCCATAGAGAGTGCATTGCAGTATTCCAGCCTTGAAATTATGAGAGCATGGGTGAGGGCAACCAGATCCAAATCTGAGAAAAGCACTGTAGACTTCTCACCAGATAGAATTTACAAAACAAGCAGAGAGGTCGCAGGCTTTGCTCATTCAAGTGGATCCAGTTCCCACTCTGTTCTATTCAGGTTCTACTGCAAAATTTGTGGCTAGAAGAAGGGGCTGGTTATTCCATTATAGAAACCAATTTGATAGAAATCAGTGATTCTCAACAAGGGTTCCCTTGCACCCTGAGGTGCCTTGACACCCTTTGAAGGGTGCCACATAATGTTAGTACTGTTAAGTATGCAAACACAATTCACAAGATAAATCCAGAGATTTCAAATAGGAAACCACGGTGTTAAAAACATTCTGACCTGCTTTTGTCTTGCTGAGCTCTTAACAACAGAAAAACTGCTCTATTATTTTTTGTCAAAAAATGAGTGAAAACTAAGAGCTGGCATTTTCTGAGGGGTGCCTTCAGCCTAAAAGGGTTGACAACTGATGTAAACATATGAACTCTATCAAGTAGCCATGAGGATGCTGCAGTTTGGCCCAATGACTATGCACAAAACAGTAATGGTTGATCCACTCAGATGACTGGGACATTAGAAATTAACCCCCGACTTAACACCAGTAGCTATTCAGACACTAAGCTTAAATGCAGAAGATTCAGAATGTGTCACCCATACTGGCCTCCCTCACTTTTACGTCTTCCTTGCACGTTTTTCTCTTTAGTTTGCACTATCCAGGAGAAAGAAATGGGCAGGGAACAGGACTCCTCAAAAGCTCCTCCAACTGCTGCTCCACAACACTGCTTGGCATGTACTGGTACGTTTCCACCCACATTTCACAGGTGGGGAAACTAAGGTACAAAAGACTCACGTTGCTCTCAAAAGGCCTGAGCCAGCTAGTAATTGAGTTGGAAACAGTTTGCAAAAAGTCCCAAATCCCAGTTCACCAAGCTGACAGACAGGCAGTTATGCCACAACCAGCACAATCTGTCTGAAACTACCTCCCAACATAAAAACAAAAGAAAAATGAGAGCAAGGGTAGCAACCCACTATTAATTATAAATAGATTTTATGTGAGTGATAATGTTACTTTTCCAAAGGAAGGCCAAAAGCAAGAGTAAGATTTAGCTACAGAAGATGAAGAAGAAATTCCGCCTTACACATTTGCTCTATTACCATTAAAAGTTGCTCAAGATGTTATTGTTTATTTGGGGGG
>NW_017729002.1:22681038-22684506 GCF_001723915.1 Gavialis gangeticus
GGGGAGGACAGAGAAGGGGGGAAGGGGCTGTTTGTTTTCTTTCATTCTTCATACTGACTTCTGTGCATGGAAAATGTTTCTCCATCAGCTCCCAGGCCACAACTTGGAATAGTTAGCACTGCATGTCCAAATGCCCTTAAAACCCAGTATTATGTGTATCTGCTGTCAATTATGTCTAACGAAGACTGACACTGAAGTGGCTCGGTTCCCAGACCCACGTCAGAAGTGACTTGTAGACACAAATCAAGAATCCCAGGACTTTCCCAGGATATTACATTATTTATGCTTGAAAAGAAATTGCTGTGTTCTCCAGTGTAACTGGCACAACTCTTTTCCAATGGGCCTGATTAGATTTCTGTCATATACAGGAATGTCTTGCTCGTCTTGTGCTTTACAGATGCCCTGAAGTGATGATGGGAGTAGGCTCTGCAACCTCCACACATCGGGTCTCCATTACGCAAACACACAGGTGAGAGGGCTTGTGGCTCACAATATTATCATCAGCCATTAAATAATACCAAACAAGCTTTATTTTCCACGAGTCTATGAGTGTTCAAATTCCTTACCCTTGAGGCCAATTACTGCTGAGACTTCTGATCAATTGGACAGACTCTGCAGCTTATATACAAGGAGTGTTTTAACCCTGTGAAGCTGATTAATGGGAAGAATAATTAAATTCAGAGTTTACAGAGCTGTAGGTTTGGTCTTTTCTGTGGTCACCAATAAGTTAAGCATGGAGCAACCCCATCAGCCTAGAACTTGGACAAAAATTAAAGGGACAGAGAGAGCCTGCTTTCCCAGATTGTTTATTTGACTGTTGACTAGATGACTGATCTTTCATACAGGTGACAAGTCTTCAGCTTCAGAAGATGTTTTCTCTGAAAGTAAGAGACAAGCTGGGATCCCTTCCACGAGAAGGAACTCTAGACGGCATTCCTATTTGTTAGACCAAGTATTGGCTGACACATGACCCGTCTGAAAAAAGATATTACATAACATGAAAGACTTTCCTTGAGAAGCCTAAATGGCCTCAAGTGCACATGTGTAACTGTCTCTTTCCCCATGACTAACAAATGGAGGTCAATAATTAATTTGGCCCACATAAGACAGTCTCCTCCAAAAGGGAACTGTTGTCCAGCTGACAGGCTGGTGACATTCAAATCATCTCACAACAGGAAGAGGATTATCTACTGTCACCTCTGATCTTGGGCAATCAGTCCCTAGTGAACAACTAGTATGTATACAACAATTGAAAATCTTGCACGGATAGAATTTATGTTAATTTCAAGCCCATTCACAACAGAAGAGAATCTGGTTCTCTGTTTTTGCACCTTCATCTTTATAGACTGGACTGCCTAGAGTTGGTAAAGACAGGAGAGGATTTTAGAAAGAAAATTTCCAGTAGTTTCTGATTGGTTTCTGTAGGAGCTTGTTATTCCCCCCATATAAATTTATATAACTTAAGATAGTCCCACAATTGTAACATGTATTTGTTGTATATCAGGACAGCTTTTTCTGCATTATTTAGCGGTCTCATTTCAAATATAACTGGTAGTTTCTCTGTAGAAGACTTATATCTACAGTTTCGGGAAGCTGCACTGACTGGCAATGTAACTGGAATGTGCTAATGGTAACGTGCTATGATAAATCAGTGAATAAAACCACTCCAGCTGCTATTTCAAGCCGTCTTCTCAATACCTGACAATATATTTTTGCAGTATTCCCTTTAAGAATTTATTGGCCAGTTAGATTTGAAAAACATATTACCAAACAGTTTATCATACTCATAAATCCACTTTACTCTTTACTAATCCATAAATCCACTTTACACTTTACTAATATCAAGTAGCATTCACTACAATGTATTAATCTTCAAATGAGGTATTAAATCACTAGCTTACTCACCTACTTTTACTTGCCAAAACACATGCCCTACATCTAATACTGAGAATATTTTTGCTTCTGACAGCTTAGCTGCTACTTTGTCAACAATTTTTACTGGGTAACACTCCCATTTTATGGCTTCATTTAAATCATAGGGATAAATGCACAGTCATGTAATATCTGGCTTTTCAATTACAAAACACAGAATTAACCCAGTCACTAGGTTGCTCTACTATCTAAATAATTCCACGCTTTTCCATATGATCAAGTCCTGTTTTGCTTTCAGATTAAACAAAAGAAATTTTTCTTAGCAGATGAATCACTGGTGTCACTGATCATTTTGTCTGAATCTAATACTAATGAACTGTCCACAATACATTCTGCCCTGTATATGAAACAGTACAAATACATTTGATGCCCCCAAAAGTTTACAGTCCAAGGACATGATTCAACAAAGTACAATTCAAGCATGTGCTTGAAGTTACGTATATGTGCAGGCCCCAGGGAAGTGAATAATACTAAATTATGCGCTCAAGTGTTTTGATGAATTAGGGCCTGGGAAATTGGTCTCTCCTCCCAGACATTTCAAGCCTTGGAAAACATTTGGGATTTCCCAGTGTGTTGTCTGATTCAGGCCTATAGGTCTTTTTGTAATATAAATATATTAAATAAAAGCTATATTTTTAAAGGCTATCATCTACCCTCAGGGCATGCTGGCTTCATTCCTGGATCAAGGGGAGATGCCATTTTGAAAGGTAGCAACTGTTTCTGTAATTCTCTCTAGAACAGGGGTAGACAATGTTTATTGGCCGGAGTGCCAAAACCCCCCCAGTGTCTACCTTGGAAGGTGCTGGACTACCGGTATGCCAGAAAAACAAAACAAAACAAAACAAGGGCGGGAAGTACATGGCAGGACGCACTGCATATTAGTATAGTTAATAATCATAAACGTTGCCTTTTTTGTGGTAAATACCAGATTTTCTAAAAATTCTAAACCTGGTGACAATAAATAAAGCTTCTTATACTACCTTTGCTCTTGTGTATTTGTTGTGTTAAGCATGTTGTGATGAGAGTGAGAAAAAGAAAGAAAGAGAAGAGTGAAAAAGAGAGAGAAAGACGACAAAAAAAAGGGGAGAAAAAAGAAAGAGACTTTGACTTTTAAGTACTTTATTCAGGGGTTCAGGTATACAAAAAGGGTGGCCGCTTACAAAGCAAAAAAACAAACAAACAAACAAATTACTATCAAACCAAAAAACACCATGTCATTTGCATTCAACACATCACATCGTGACAGACACCTTTGCTGCATTTCACGTCGTGTCATAACTATATAGATAAACAATTCATACCCTGCTCCATCCCATCAAACACATAACAAAACCTTCAACTTCCCACACAAAAAAACAAAAAAGCAGCCTGGTGAGGGCCCAGGACGCAGCACGAGCTGGAAGTCGTAGTTCGACACCGAGCCAGCCCAGTCGCCCAGACCAGTCATGACATCAGAGCGCGTATTTGAGACAGCCGTCCTCCACATGGCACAGCGCTCCCTCAAGGGCCCAGCGTGTCTCAAAGGCAGGCACCGCC
>NW_017729002.1:22684615-22687596 GCF_001723915.1 Gavialis gangeticus
TCGCCACGGTGTATCGGGGCGGCCCGCCAGCACTTGGGCATGGCGGACATGAACCACCCAGGCGCATAAACTTCTATGCGACAAAAAAGCAAAAGGACAACCCACGTCACTGTCAGGAGGGACAGGGAGCATCAGCAGGGTGCCAGGGCCGCTGGCCAGATCGTCAGCCACGGCTGGGGTGACTGGTAAAGCAGGAAAAGCCTCACCTCGGGGCATCCTCAGTGCAGGGGACCTGGCCCACCCGGAGATGGTCCTCCAGGGTGACTGCTACCTCCAATGGGAGGGTAGCCCAGATGTCACACAGGAGACGGCCCGCGCTGCGAACGGAGCGCATGCCCAGCCGGGTGGTCAAGGCCTCGGGCAAGAGCCAGGCTGACCGAGCGGGGTCAAGGAGATGGCTCAGGCGGAGAACACGCGCCTGAATGAGAGTGGCTGTGAGACTGGCAGAGGCCAGGCTCGGCACGGGGCGCCTCAGCGCCGGGTTGTGCACCAGGGGTTCCCTCAGCAACTGCGGGAACTGGAGGTGACGGGCCTGGGACTGGAGGTGGAAAGTGGCTTGCCAGGCTCGTACCACGCTACGGTAAAAGGCTGGAAGCACCGCCCAGTTCAAAAGCGTACGGTCCAACAGGAAGAGCTCCCGGTCAAAGCCGAGGGCCCCCACCCTCTGCAGAAACCGGCATGCCAGGTGTTGCCAGGGTGGGCGCTCCTCGCTGGTGAGGGCCCAGGACATGGCACGAGCTGGAAGCAGACGAGCAGGAGTCACTGAAGGGCCTGGAGGCAGAAGGCGACCACCCTGCTCACCAGGTCAACCAAACTCTGGCCCCCCTCAGTCACAGGTAGGTAAAGGACTGATCGTGGGAGCCACGAAGAAGTCAACCAGGAGGCGCTGGAGTCTCTCGAGCAGGTCCTCTGGGGGATCGAGTACAGCGCACCGATGCCACAGGGTCACCGCCACTAGGTTGTTCACAATGAGGACGCGTCTCCGGTAGGAGAGTCTGGGTAGGCGCCAGTGCCACCTTTGTAGGAGAGCCTTCACTCCTTCCTCAAGGCCGTCCCAGTTGTGCGCCATGAAAGCCGATGGCCCCAGGAACATGCCCAGGATCCTAAGGCCCTCGCGGCGCCAGGTGAGGCCCCCAGGCAAGGCCGGGGGGGTCGTGGTGATCCACTCTCCAAGCAGCAGGGTATCGCTCTTGGCCCAGTTGATACGGTTCGTAGGCTCGCTGGCAGGCTGTCAGGGCCTCCACGTCTTCCTGGGTGTCAAGGAAGGTGGTCACGTCGTCTGCGTATGCTGAGAGCTGCAGCGGAGGGGCAACGGATGGGCCCATGGCTGGTGGCAAGGCCACACCGCTCAGGCGGCGCCGCAGTACATGCAGCAGTGGCTCAATGGCCAGGGCATAGAGCATGCCCAACAGGGGGCAGCCCTGATGGATGCCTCTGCGTGCGGGGAACGAGGCACAGAGCATCCCGTTCACCTTGAGCAGGCTGGAAGTGTCTCGATACAAGACCCGGAGGGCACCGGTGAAGAGGGGCCCAAAGCCAAAGGCCTCCAGGGTCCAAAAGAGGTAGGCGTGGTCCACATGGTCAAAGGCCTTCTCCTGGTCCAGAGAGATAAGGCCAACGTCCAGGCCAAAGAATTCACTGGCTGTAAGTAGGTCGCGCAGCAGAAACAGGTTGTCTTGGATGGTTCTGCCCAGCACGCAGTAGCTCTGCTCAGGCCCAGTGATGGAAGCCATGACAGTGCGGAGGCGGGTGGCCGGTGCTTTGGCCAGAATCTTGTAATCCGTGCACAGCAAGGAGACCGGCCGCCAGTTCTTAATGCAGCCAAGGTCTCCTTTCTTGGGCAGCAGCGTGAGCACTGCACGGCGGCAACTGATCGGCAAGACCTTGTCAGCAAGACTCTCCTAAGAACACACGCAGGAGGCAGGGGCCGAGGAGAGGCCAGAAAGCCTTGTAGAACTCCTCAGGCAACCCGTCGAGGCCTGGGGCTTTGCCGGAGGCAAGACCAGCTGCGGCCGCCACCAGCTCCGTCAGGGACAACTCCTTCTCAAACTCACCGGCTTCCAGGGCACCAAGGCACGGCAGGCCCACATGGAGTTCCCACGTGGCGTCAGGGCAGGATGGCTCAGCCGCAAACAGGTCGCGATAAAAGGCAACAGCATGCTCACGTACTTCACCTGGGTCAGTGATGACCTGGCCCTCAGAAGTCTTGAGGTGATCTAAGACTTTGCTCGCTGCCCGCCGTCGCTCCAAGTTGAAAAAGAAGCAGGTCAGGGCATCCGTTTCGGCCAGCTCTTGGCAGCAGGCACAGATCCTTGCTCCACGGGCCGCACTCTCCACCAAGTCACGCAGGCACTTCTGACGGAACCGGAGGCTCTCGCGCAGCACTGCATCACTGCCAGCCGCCAGCAGGGCCACCTTGAGCTCTACCATGCCCTCCTCCAGCTCTCTGATGCGGCGGCGCAGTTCGTTCGTGGCCAGCTGAGTGTACTGCTGGCAAAAGGCCTGGATCTGTACCTTGCCCACATCCCACCATAGCTTCCAGGAGGAGTAACTCGGTCTTGTGGCCTCCCAGCCCCGCCAAAAGTTGGCAAAGCAGTCCCGGAAGTATGAGTCTTGAAGCAGGCTGACATTGAAGCACCAATAAGGCACTTGTGCACAGGTTCTCCCTGGCAGACTCAATTCACAAAAAGCCAGGCCGTGATCTGACAGGCCTGAGGGCATGATGTGGCCGCTGCGTAGGAGTGGCAGGTGGTGCCTGGTGACATAAATGCGGTCGAGGCGGCCCATAGTGAACTCCCCAGCATGCATCCTGGCCCAGGTGTACTGGCGCGCGTTGGGGTGCAGGGCTCGCCAGACGTCAACGAGGCCTGCAGTCTCCAAGATGGACTGCAGCTTGCTAGCTGAGGGCATGTGAGGCTCAGGCTCCGTACGGTTGAGCGGGCCAGCGGTGGTACAATTAAAGTCCCCACCTACAAGAAGCA
>NW_017729002.1:22687607-22697493 GCF_001723915.1 Gavialis gangeticus
AGAAAAGAGATAGGAAGCCGGGGAGTCTTACGCTCAGGATCACCCCATGCAGCTCCAAGCGAGCCTGGTCCGGTGTGTCCAAAGCGAAAAAAAGAAAGAAAGAAAGAAAGAGAGGAGACGAGACAAAGAAAAAGAAAGAGGGTGTGACCCTCACCACTAATGTCTCCTACCACTACCAGGTGGCTCAGGCCTGCTGGCCCAGGGCAGTGTCTGGCGGAGGGAGGCAGTGACACCCCAGGAGCAGCCATCAGGGCCTGGACTCTCAGGCCTCCCTGACAGTCCTGGAGTGGGGAGAGCCCAGGCCAGAGCTGAGAGGGAGCGCCTAGCTGGGGCTCAGGCAGACGGACACCTTGTCCTATCTGGGTGGGGGCAGCACCAGGGTGCCAAGTGCAGGGGCCGGGCCTGAGGGCACCCCCCAGGCAGGAAAGTCTGTGGGGTGAAGGGGCGGGGGCAGGGGCAAGGGCCATGGGAGGGAGTGGCCTTGCCCAGCACTGCGCCATGCCAGCCACAGCCCT
Source organism: Gavialis gangeticus (assembly GCF_001723915.1). Lineage (NCBI taxonomy): Eukaryota > Metazoa > Chordata > Crocodylia > Gavialidae > Gavialis > Gavialis gangeticus. Next base: position 22,688,123 of record NW_017729002.1, read on the forward strand.
GGCAGACATGGCCCCAGTGGGCACAATGCCGGCATCAGCTGCCTCCCCGCCCTGACAGGCATGGCACCAGCACTGGCTGCCTCCCGGCACCAGCACTGGCTGCCTCCCCGCCCCAGCCCCAGCCCCTCTGGTGGCCACGGCCCCAGTGGGCGCAGCATCAGCACCGGCTGCCTCCCCCCCAGCCCCCCTGGCAGCCACAGTGGGTGCAGCACCGGCACCAGGTGCCTCCCTGCCCTGGCCCCCCTGGCAGGCATGGTGCCAGCCCCAGTGGGTGCAGCACCAGCACCAGCTGCTTCCCCACCCCTCGGTGCCAATCAAAATCATTTTGCATGCCACATTTGACATGTATGCCATAGGTTGCTGACCCCTGCTCTAGAACATTATCCTTCTACTCAAGAAGAAATTTTCACATGTGAGAAATAACAGCAAAACATTAGTCTTTTAAAAAATGGGGAAAAAAGAAAAACGAAAGAAAAAGAATTCTTCAGTTAAATTAGATTTTTGCTACATGCAAAATTTGAAGAGTTTCCATTATGCTTTAATTAAGATAATTCAGGACCAAAAAACTGGCTTAAAAAATTATAGTAAATTCCTTGAAACCTATTTTTAACTCAAATATAATTAAATGATTTATATGAAAACTCTCAGAAAATTCATGGTGTACTCAAAGAGTTTGAGCTGTGATTTTGGAGACGGGATGTGTTGTATTCCTCATACATAATAGCAGCTGCATGCCTGCATCCCCCTGCAAATGTAAAATTCCACTCAGTCCTAGCGGTGGAGCTGTGACTGGCATGTGTGGGCAGCACCATGCTCCCAGGCTCTTCTGACCAGCTGTGTAACACCTGTGAAGAAGCAGGCAGTGGAGAGGGGACTGAACTAGGAATTGGGAAACCTGGGTTTGGTTCCCAGCTCTGCCACTGATCCACTGTGTGACTAAGCAAGTCACTTCTCCTCTCTGTGCCTATTTCCCCTCCTATCCTTTGCCCCTCTTGTCTATTTAGACTGTAAGCTCTTTCAAGGAGAAACTCTCTCTCACACCATTTATACAGGACCAAGCACATTGCAGCCTGTCAGGCTAATGGCATACAAATAATAAGAAAAAAGGCTCCCAGGGAAATGTGATGCTGCTGTGCAGCACCACCTCAAGGACTGATGTGACCGATGGATCTGGCACCTTCAATACAGAACGGGGAAGGAAGCTGCATTCTTTATGAAAAATCCTACTTAAAAAAGCTCTGAAAGTAAAGTTTGCATTTGTATATACTTTTCACGTGAAAAGTAAGAGGCAAACATGATTCAATGGAGGTGGAATATGCAAGGATTCTAACACGAGGTATTTTGCTCTTTGGGGACAAGAAAATTTCAACATTAACTCACTCACTTCCCCCACGTCTGATAACTTACCACTGCAGTGGACTACTCAAAAGCAGCTCAGGAGCCCTCCACACTCAGCTGACATGTTCCCTGGTAAAACAGCAAATCAATGGGTTGTCTTTTTTTTTTTTACCCCAAACTTCTATTGACTCTCACACACACAGGCTTACACAAACATCTACATGGACAAAGTGCCTTTCATCGTGAAGGATTCCAAAGCAATTACTATGTCCCAGAATCACTTCACCCAGCACTGAGAGTCACCTCATACATACAACATGGCATCTATTTAACAGTGCATGGCAATGCTACACAGCCATTTAAGCAAAGAAGGTAAGTAATACTCCACCCCTGTGAACTTGCTGGGGGCATTCTGGGAAGCAGAATGAATACAATTACCCAGCTAAGAGGTTGAACAGCAACCTCTTGGAGGCTTATGGCACCCCTTTCATCTGGTGAGGACATCAGTTTTAAGTCTCACATGCAGGACGTGTCCTGCCATGGCGGAGTCTCCCCTCAGCATCCAGGGAGGTGTCGGTTCCATGCTGACCCAGAAGGAAGGGTGCAATCCACTGAGTCACCAAAACCACTTAATGCAGCACTTTGTTTTCCCTGGGAGGTTTCCCATCCAAGCATGGAGGAGACCCAAAGCTGCTCATTGAGGCTAACAAGATCTGACAAAATCATAGCAATAGGGTGCAGAAACAGCTTCAAGTCAAGAGGAAGCAAACCTACCTACTGCCTGATTCTCCCAGTGTCCTGCAGCACAAGAGCACTGACCACTGGCACTTGTGTAAACCTAGTCAGAGAGCTGGGTCTTAGACTCCCTCCCCATCCTTCACAGAAAGGCCCCCTTCTGTATCCTGAAGTTGTGCAACCACTGCTGCTTGGCACAAGTCTTAAGAACAACTTGCTACCCCCAATTTTGTGACACTAGTCTGGACAAGGAGCACAGCCACAGGAAGGACTGGGTGGGCTAGAGCCCCTCCAAACCTAAGCCCATGTGAAGAAGCAGCTTAAGTAAATGCATTAACCATTTTTCGTCATTGCCTATCCACCACAAACTGGGGCGCACCCAAATTGCCATTCCTACTGACACCACTGATCTGGTCTAGGAAGCAGCCTCTGCCCTCTCAAGATCGTCTATACCAGTGGTCTCCAAAGTGGGGTGCACACACCCCAGGGGGTGCGCAAGACGATCCACTGGAGTGCAGGAAGAAAACATTAGAACTTCTATTTATATTTATATAAATATACATATATTGGGGGTGCACACTCAAAAATTTTTTACTGACAGGGGTGCGCGAATATAAATATACATATATTGGAGGTGCGTGCTCAAAAATTTTTTACTGACAGGGGTGCGCGAATATAAATATACATATATTGGGGGTGCGTGCTCAAAAATTTTTTTACTGACAGGGGTGCGCAAATATAAATATACATATATTGGGGGTGCACGCTCAAAAAATTTTTACTGATAGGGGTGCGCGATCAAAAAAAAGTTTGGAGACCACTGGCCTATACGACTGTGCAGCACTCAAGCACTTGGCTCTGGCAGTGATACACAAGCAGCAGCTGCAGCTTGAACTTTACAAACTGCTGCTCTCAGTCTCTGGGCTCCAGTGTGTACCATGAGAACATCCCCCACCACCGGACCACAGTCGCCTCCAGAGCCTGGTGTCTGCTGTTCCACAGCTCTGGCAAAAATCTTTCATGCCAAGCAAGGAGTGAGAGCTGAACATTTATCCTAGTCTCCATTTTGAGAAATAAACGAGGAAATGGTGCTTGGACCAAGGGGCTTCCCCCTGGGAATCGTGGAGCTGTGACTTCTCCTCAGACAGCCTCCCTAGGCTCCATGCAGGCCTTCTGGCTTCAGGCAGCCATGCTGGGAACTGCAGGACTGGTATCCCAAGGACTGCTCAGTGGCAGGGAGGTAGCACAAGGCAAGTGAGGACACAGGGCACAACTCCAACCAACCTGCATCTGATACAAGCACAGCAAACGTGGACACACTGTGCCATCACCGCTAACAGACAGCAAGTCCCCACCAGGTTGGTTTGCGGTGGCTTCAATTCTCTGGAGTAGATGAGCTTGGCATGAGGCAGAGGTGAAGCACCAGGTCTGAAGGGACCAGGATCTCCATGGCAACAGACTGATGTCATAAACAAAGGATTAAGACTTCACTGTGAGACCAAGCAGGAGGGGAAGCAGGACTGGAGGGGTGGGGGGGACTAAAGTGGGGGGTTGAGAGTTTTAAAGCCACAGATACAGTTGCAGCAAGGGAAAGGAGCCAAAGAAGTGGAGGCCTAAGAAATTGATTTTTATGCCCATCTTCTCTTCAACTTTTCTCTACCATGAAAGTCCCTATTTAAGAGCAGCTTATGCCATTAAAAAGCATTTAACACAGTATCCCTTCCTCTCCCTTTCACCTAACCCCTCCAAAGAAATAAAAGGACTGTAAGATTTGGCCATCAGTGCAGTCACGGCATGAAAGTGAAGCAAATCTGTGTCACACAGAGAACCTTTGAAACAGAACGAAGGCTAATGGGAGGAAAAAATGATTACTTTATTTATAAAGATCATGTCTCCTGTCACTTTAATTCATTCCAAACCCTCCAGCCCTGGACGGCCACAGGTTTAATCATAAATATACAAATTAGCAACAAATAAAAAGTCTCCAGATGCAGTGTGGAGACCCAGCATTCAGCTCCGTCTCCCTGCCTTTGCACTGAAAGGGGAGCGGAGGAGATGGATTAGTGCCAAGTCCTGCAATGCCCTCCCACAGCTAAGCAATCTAGGCAATTCAAAGAAGTATCTCCCATTTATTCCCAGACATGAAATCAAATGCCAGCACATACTTCTTCCTCCTCTTCTTCAGAGGGAGCCAAAAGCCATTTCTGAGGAGGAAAGAGAAAGCGAACAGCAATGTAAGAGAGAAAGCAATGGGAAAGGGACAGTGAGAGAAAGCAGAGAAGAGAAGGCAGAGGAGAAAGCTGAAGCAATGGAGGTGGCAGCAGGGAGGGTGAGATGACACAGCTGAGATAACTGGAGTAGGTAACAGGACTGGGGTGAGGAGTGCACTCAGCATTCAAGCCCGTGCAGAAAGATCAAGCTGACTGCCGAGGAACTGTTTCATTCAGAAGTTTGGCCAGGGATGGGGTGGGAGGATATAATGCTCATAATAGTGACACCTGGGGTTTTAAAGAACTAAAACACACACCAGAGAGAGAGGGGGAGAGTTTACTAGCTACTGGAGCTAGCAGTTATATTTACTGTTAAATATAAAACCTGTCACAGTGGGGGTCCAGAGTACAAAAAAGTGGGCTGCCAGGGAAGCTAAATGCCACTTTCCAAACATCTAGCACTTACTTCCTCACAGGTCTTGGGTATTTTCAACATTAACTCGCACATTGATATGCTAGAAGATTTATGTGCAAAGGAGAGTGGAGGGGTGAGCAGCACTCAATACAGAATTGTGCAAAGCCCTGCATGTCCCTTGAAAAGATAGCTGGGAAAAGGAAAAGGGTTAGCCAGAACTTGTTGGAGCTGGCTGGAGCTTGTGGGGGGAGCACCAGTGTTTTAACACGAATGGAGGGAAGGTAGCTTTACCCCTCAGAAAGCAGGACTTGTGAGATGCAAGTCCTCCTCACCGCTGCTGGTGAGCATGCTTTGTGAAATCAGGGTGCTCATGGGGAGGGCATAAATACAGCAATGTCCCTAGGGACCCAGTTGGGGAGGGCATAACTGCAGCAATGCCCCTAGGGAACCAGTTGGGCTGACTGCTAAAATTCACTGGGCAACACACAATGAACTGCATTCAAAGCACTTCCCACAGGGCTGGGCCCTAGTGAGCAATGCAGCAAAGAACTGTTCTAACAGGGCTATAGAGACTGGGGCTCTTTTTTTTCAGGACCAATATGTGCCTTTAAACCACTGGAAAGGTGACTAAGACGAACTGCCTGCAGGAGGGTACCGCGCAGACCTCCACACTCCTTCAGCAGGGGTGGAGCATGCTCTTGGGCCATGGCTCGGCCAAGGTGAAGGAGTGCTGGGACCAGTCTGCTTCCTCTGAGAGCTTTGGCAGGGATGCTAGACAAGCAGGACACAGAACAGTCTGCACTTCCCACAACATACTGTGCCTGGCTCTGGCAGGGGGTGAAGAGGGCAAGAGAAGGCCTTAAATCTTCAAATCCTCTCATTATAATAATCAGGACATCTGGCAGCTCCCACCCATCCATGTTCTCCAAATCTCTGCACATGCCATATCTTCACACACAGTTACACTAACAATAAGCTATTCACACCTTCTCCACTCGCCTCTCCAGTGAGCACCCCAGAAGGAATGCAGTGGCCCATGCCAGCAGTTAAAGAGACCTCCAGGATCTATTCTCAGTTCAAAACCAGAGAGAGACACATAGGTTGGACTCAAACTCCTGTCAAGATCCAGAGTATTTGGATCTAGGGGTTTTGGTTTGTATCTGCCTCTCTTCAAAAATTGAGGTAAGTGGGGGAGGCACGCTGCAGACAGCTGGGGATCCTGCTGCCAATACACTGCCTCTCTGCTGCGAACTCCAGCACGTGCCCATAGAACACAAGCCCATACAGGAGCCAGCCCCAGCTGCAGAAAGACGATGAAGTTTACTTTTGCAGGAGGGAAAGGATTCAGAAGGAGCATGGATGGTGGACCCAAAGAGCACAAACACCTATCTGGGAAGTGACACTGAGCCACAGCTGAGCAAGGGAGGAGGAATGGCTGCTCTGAAAGGACTGCATTTGACATACAATTGAGGTCTCTGTTTCCCACTCCCCACAATATTTTAGGGGGCTGGAAGGCAGATGGCAAATGGCCTAAACCTGATCCTCAAAAATGCAAATCTTAACTGTTCCCATGCTACAGCAAGAGTTCATCAAGTTTCCCTTCTACTTCACCCTTACAGAGGCTGCCATGCTAGGGAGGGAAATGCCTCCAGGCCTATAAACCCGAGGTCCCTGCTTGATCCTGCACTGGGAAGGAGCTGCCCTCACCTATTCTCCCCACAAGCACTCCAGCTACTCCAGGCTGGAATAAGGCCTTTCTTTCTACCTCTCTCTAAGACAGTCATCTGGGAATTTGTTCTGGCCAGGCCTGATGAAGCTCTCTCTGTGTGGAAGTCAAAAAAAGCCTAGATTTTGAACTGATTAAAAGAAACCTGCCATGATGCACTCCTTCATTTTTAAAGCACAGACCCATTTACAATCTTTACAAAACAGATTTAAAGGAGGAGAGGACCCTCTGCATTGACGGAACAAAATGACGTGCAAGACGGTTTCCTCTGTCTGCTCATCACCAAGGCATTTCCCAATTCCAAACCCCTCCCTGCACTGGCCTGCCAAGGGGATTTCAAAGCATTCCACATTCTGCTCTTCAACTGAATTCATTTGCACAGATTTATGACCCAAGGATTTCACAAGGCGCTTCACACCTCCTCTTGAAAGGGGGCTTGCAGGGAGGAAAAAAAAAAACATCACCAACCCCTACTGCTAACACAAAGATTAGACCACTGTTGAGCTAACTCTCCCCTTCCTCATCTCCCCTAGAAGCTGATGAGGCAGCACAGCTCAATGCAACAGGGGACCAGCAGGAGTTATGCAGGAAGCAATTTAGATGCCGACTCCTGTTAACTAAAGTGCTTACTTCAAGGTGAGAGAGGTCTGAAAACAACCCTCGTTCCTAATTTTAGGAAAGAAGCCTGAAGCAAATTCATCCCTCCCATTTGTCCCTCCCCCAGTACACATGCAGCCCTAAATCCTGCACCTCTAATAAAGCTTGATGTCCTGTAATCTACACATAAGCAATAAGAGGGAAGCAAGGTGATATGTAACTAGAGCCCAAAATAGGCATTTCCAACAATGAGTGTATGCAACTGGTTTGACTTAACTAATTTTTACTGCGCCCAGCCCCCGCTTTCCTGTGCATTACCAGTAAGGAAGCACCACAAGATGGTCCTGTTCACAGACAGCATCAACAATTCATTCCCAGTATCACAGAGCACTTTGTGTTTCCAGGGGAGCTTCTGTGCCAATGCAGCAATGGTCTTCCATAGTGCCAGGTCATCCTTGTCAGAAGGACATTGAAGGAGGACTTACCCCATGTAATGCTACTGAGTGACTGAAGAAATAGCAATTGATACCTCAACCTTCCTTTCAAATGCAGAACTTTTTTTTCTTGCCTTGTCTTCTGGAGCTTCCTAACCCATGCCTTGACAGGATGTCCTACCTTGATTTGCATCCACATTTGTTGTTCTACCTCACCATGTCAGTACCAGCATATTCAGAGCAGGTACTCCCTATTGTCTCATTAGAGGAAGGGACACCAGGAGGACATGCACTCACAGCAGTGCTCTGGGGCACGGTGTACTGGGACATCCCATCACATACACGGTGAGGGGAAAGAGATGAAGAGCAACGCAGTCATGGTCCTGCCCACACTGCAAAACACACCCCAGGAAAACAGTGTGCTGTACTGGTTAGAGGAAGAGAATCATGTGTCAGGCTGGATCTCTAGCAGGGCCTCCTAGCTGCTATGGTTACCGAGTTTTAACCATGCAGTACAGCAACTCCATGCCAGGAACTGGTTACAAATGGAGTTAGAAGTCACAGAGTGCGCAGGGCCTAAGCCAGCTGACAAACAATTCAGTCCCCTACTGAGAACTCTGATGTCCAGCCACATTTCTACCCACACAGGGTGAAAGTCACCTGGCTGCTTTCCAAGTCCAACATCCAGGGACTTGGAATATTACCCACACCAGCATCTTCCTGAGTTGTCTTGCAAATGCACAAGAGAATCTCACACAGCTACTGCACAAGGGTGCAGAAGTCCTGCACAGTCCAGGAGAGGATTTCCAACATAGGCATTTGATCCAATTGCCCTGTCAGGGTGACTACAAAATAGATCAAAGTAACCAACAGAGATAACTGAGGGGAAGTCATAAGCTAACTGCCCCTGATGATGACAGCTGAGTACCAGAGCAGTTATAATGACCAACCAAGTCATAACCAATGACCAACCACAGATCTGCTAACTGATCATTGCATGTGCAATGCAAAATAATACAACATTATCTTCCTGCATCTGCAGGAAGTTTGAAACAAATGTGTGAACTTCCTCCGTTCATTGCAATCGTTGTTAACCAAAACCTAAGGAAGTCCACTGAAATGTCAGCACTGTTATCATTCCACTGCTGAAAATTATAGGAGGAACATCCAGCTAAAGTGCCTAAAAACATCTCTACACAATAATCTCCCTTCACCACCTTTCACAAACAGAGCCAAAGAACCCTCATCATACAATACACTGTCAGGATAAAACTGCAATCAACTGAAATCTGAAAGCACAGAGATAGTGCAAAATAAATTCAAAGTCAGATTCATAGATGCTAGGGTTGGAAGGGACCTCAACAGATCAGAGTCTGACCCCCTGCCTAGGCAGGAAAGAGTGCTGGGGTCACCACCTCCCCTGGAAGCCCATTCCAAATTTTGGCCACCCCAACCTTGAAGAAGTTTTTCCTGATATCTAGCCTAATCTGCTCTCTGTCAGTTTGTGACCATTGTTCCTTGTTACCCCGAGAGGCGCCCTGGTGAACAGAGCATCTCCGATCCCACGCTGTGTTCCCCTAATGAATTTGTAGGCGGCCACAAGATCACCTCTCAGCCTTCTCTTGCAGAGGCTGAAGAGGTCCAGGTCCCTCAGTCTCTCCTCATAGGGCTTGTCCTGCAAGCCCCTAACCATACGAGTGGCTCTCCTCTGGACCCTCTCAAGTCTATCAACATCCTTCTTGAAATACAGCACCCAAAATTGGATGCAGTGCTCCAACTGCAGTCTGACCAATGCCACATAGAAAGGAAGTATCACCTCCTTGGATCTATTTGTCATGAATCTGCTGATACATGATAAAGTGTGGTTAGCTTTGCTGATGATTTCGTCACACTGATAACTCACGTTCATCTTGGAG